>NC_140609.1:1322061-1564561 GCF_057381915.1 Diplotaxodon limnothrissa | reverse complement strand
AAAGTCAAGTGAATCCCCTCACTGAGAGATCGGCATCATGTTTCCTCACATATGAAGCTAATGAGCTACAGAGAGTCAGCGTCTTCTGAGCGTGTCTCCTGATCAAAGTCCAGCAGTGATACTAACTCCAAGTCTTTTGTGAGCAAATCAAAAGGGTAACAAACTCTGTTGCTCTGACAACGTTTGTTAGTTTAGTTACACCATCGTGCTGAGATTTTAGCAGGGACACCTGCTGCTGTAACACAAACAGAACACACCTGTGTGGTTTCTGCATTTCAGTCACTTTATAAGCACCTGCTTCTCTGTCAGATGTGGAGATACATCAGTTGTAACACCTGCCAGTTTACAGCCTTTCTTACCTTCACGAATATATCCCTCCCTCTTAAAGTCTGTCTCATTCTGCCTCCTCTGTAATCCCAAACTGTCCCACATACAAGGACAATGATCTGGGTTGTATCGTGGACTTCACAGATCTAGGTTTGTTTTTCAACTAAAGCTCCAGATTTCCTCCAACGTCCTTGATGATTCTTAGTTTACACACTCTCAAAGTGAACTAAACACTCTTCCATGAATTCTCCAAAACGACTTGTTGCTTCTGCAGCTTTGCTAGCAAAGGTTCAGACGCCCGTTCCTGCGTGTTTAGCTTCATAGAGGCTTCTGAACTTCTAAGCCTTAAACTCTCCACTAACCAATCACACAGCTTCGCTTCAGTAAACAAACACTTTGGACTTGGAAAACTCACATCTGTGAAAAACTTCAGTTCCAGAGTGTTTATAGTGAACCTGCGTTCACATGCACACCTTGAACTGTCTGATGACGAGTTTATCAGAGTGTGTTTGCTGCCTGAGACGAGACACACTGACGAGGCGGGGGGAGGCCTGCGGCCGCTCGGGTCCGTTTTGATTTCTAGACTCGTATTTTGAACTCTCCGTGTTTGTGCTTTACCTGCCGGGCTGTTGAAGCCATCATCATCATCATCATCATCATCATACTGTGTAAAAACCACAGTTGCTTAGAAAGCGACTTACAATGTACTCCCTGATGAGGCCGTTGCTCTTGTCGGGGGGACTCCAGGAAACCACCACTGTCCCATCCACACCATTATTATCACAGGACAGCTGCAGATTCCTGGGAGGGTCAGGCACTAAACCACACACACACACACACACACACACACACACACACACACACACACACACACACACACACACACTGGATGAACTCCATTAACACCAATATTCATAAAACTGAACATCACACATATTTAAGAAATTTTGTAAATGGGAGTTTAGCCCAGACAGTCTAGCCCGTCTCTGAGGGGCAACCGCTGGACCACAGTCTCCACCACAGGGTGGACATATGGGGGCAGCAAGAGATCTGCACCATAGTTATGGGGACGGTGATGGAGAGCTAACACGAGCAGGCAAACAGCACCAAAAGCAGAGGGTGAGGGACAGAAGCATCTGGAGGCAACAGCACTCCACAGGTTTAACCACAACTTCAAATTCAAACTTCGACACAGAGCTGACCCTCTCCTGGGTGAGCACTGCTGTGAAGGAAAGGAGGTGCTGGGTTTCTAGCACAAGGCTTTATGCAGGTTCTGCGTTATGCAGAATTGCATGCTTATGCATGACTTTTGCTAGCATTGCATCTGAGAGACCAGGAGTGTACCAGAGAGCGCAAACACATCCAGGTTTAAGTTAAAATGAGCAGAAGTCAGAGCTGCTGTTGGAACCTGGTGTAGGGTGATCACGTGATACTCACATCCCTCTGGTGTCCGGACTGTGATCACCTCATTGGTCTTGTGCAGTTTGCTGAGACACTGAGTGAGCACCTTCACCTGGTACGTGGTGTCGGGCTTCAGCACGGTCAGTTTGTAGCTGGTCTTGTTGCTGTGGGTATCCATAGGGGTCCACGGCAATGTGCCCACAGGCCTTAACACAAACACGAGTTCACAGGTCACACTGGCTCTTTAATACAAACCCTGTTACCAGCTATAGTGGAGTGTAACACAGCTGGCTGACAGCAGCGTGACTCCGGGATTACTGAGCAGCTTCTTACCTGTAGTAGATGAGGAAGGAGCAAGAGTCCTGGGGAAGGTTTTTAGGCCGGGTCCAGGTCAGAGTGATGCCACCCAAGAAATCTGGTGTCCACTGGAGGTTCTGGACTTTATAGGCCAACGTGTCCGCTGCCAGAGAGAGAAGCAAAGTAGATTCTGATGTCTGAATATTTCGACATTAACATAAGCTGCAATAGTCGACAACCGGCAGCAGCTGGCAGCATTGCACTGGACAAGCAGGCAGATAGTTTCTGTCATTTTAAATAAAGCAAACTAAGAATGAGGTTAGAGTGGACCTACCGGTGCAGCCATCTTCATCACTGTGGTCGGAGCAGTCCAGGAAGCCATCGCACTTCTCACTGTCCAGCACACAGGCTTCACCATCAGAACAGCGAGTCCCATTAACACAGGACAGAGGACCGTGGGTGGCTGCAGACACACAGAGGCTTTAGATGAAATGCTTGCTCACTGCATAGCCTGCATGGAAGCATGATGCTCATGACATGAAATATGAACACCTGAGATTATTATCACAGCAGAGCTTAAAAGTGCCATTACACAAAACTTTAGTTCCAACTTCCTGTTTTATCAAATGATCAAATATGGTTCAGCTCAACACGGAGATTGTCCCATGGTGCATTTGCAGGAGGAAGTATTGAAACGAAACTTCTGTACTCCACAGAGAGGATTACGCCACGGAAAAGCCCAACAGAGCGTCTGACAGGCTTGAACTCGTGAGCGAGGCTTTGGGTGAAAACTCGGCGTAATCCTGCTAAAAATCCTTTCGATTGTCTTCATTTAAAACGCCGTCTGTTATATGATTGGTCCTCCGTGGTCCGAGTTCTGTGTGTTTGTGAGACAGTATTTTGCAAATGCATCGTACAGATACTCACGGCAGTGTGCTTCATCAGAGCCATCCTGACAGTGGGCGTGTCCATCACAGCGCTGCCAGTCGGGGATGCAGCGGGCGGGGCGCTGACACTGGAACTGACTCCGGCTGCAGTGATCGGGCGAATGAGGGTTCTCAGTGGGTACCAAGGCAGGAGTCACAGAGCCATTAACTGCTGTCAGGAAAATGAGAAGCAAACAATGTTAATCAGCATTATTTCCTGTTATATGAAGTGTGGACACACATCTCTAACCGTGGATGCTCATTATTGAGGTTACAATAACTCAAATAAGCAAAAAGTCCAGGCTTCAGACAGTTTTGTGTATTTTCAGTTCGTGGATGTGTGGATGGGCTGGGTTAAGTTATGTGGACTATTTCAGGAAGATGTTCATGCAGTTTGGCCAAAAGCTGTAAAATATAAACTATTATGTCTTCTGCAAGAAAACTTGAGCCAATCAGCAGCGAGAATCAGTACCTGTCGGACATCCAAACTCGTCGCTGCCATCAGGGCAGTCAGCATAGCCGTCGCACACCCAGGTGTTGCTGATGCAAGCCCCTGAGCCACAGTGGAAGCGGTTGGGCGCACACGTGGAGGGGCCGGGGGCCACAGTGTGAGGATCTGAACCACCTGCAGTGATAAGACGCATAAACTGGTTCATTCAAGAAGCAAATTTGAAACCCCAATTTACTCAGATAGAAACCAAATACTAGAAAACAACATAAAATAGGTGTCCATGCTAATAATCAGACAGGATGGTAGTGTGGCTCTTCTCTTGGACCTCCTCAGCCTCCCAAAAACATACATGGGAAACCTAAAGGCAGGAGATTGGCAGGAACAGCCCCTACAGCAAAGAGCAGTGGCAACAGATAAAGATCCTTATACACATTTTACTCATGTTTATGTTCACTGCTGCCATCTAGTTTTGTTAAATCGGGGCGGTGAGCTGCTCGAACTCTGAGGTTTCTGATGGAGCTCGACTGCCAGAACTAACGATGTCGTACCTGAACATATGTATTCATCAGACCAGTCCCCACAGTCATTCTCCAGGTCACACTTCCACCACGTGGGGATACAACGCCCATTTTTGCACTCATACTGGAAATACTTGGAGCAGCCTGGGACCTCGGTCGGAGCAGCTGCAACGAGCAGAGAAACAGTCAGCCTCGGATTTTGCTGAGTAATCATAAATGTACTTGGTCTTTGTGGGGAAACGAAAAGTTTGCAGGAGTACAAATTAGGGATGCAACGATACCAATTTTTTTCAAACCAATACGATACCGATACTTGGATCTGACTACTTACAGAGTACAAAAACCGATACTTTTAACCACACACACACATAAAATTTTATCTCTGCTGATAAAAAATAAAATCTTAATAAAATGACCACAAAAATAAAATTTCACATAAAAAATAAGCACTTCTGTTAAATTATTGCGGGGTGTGCACATTGTAATTCAACAAAATATCACTGAACTATTGGCACTGTCTCCAGCTTTCAGAATAATAAATAAACACTTCTGTTTGGAATAAGATAAATACAAATTAGGTTTCAGAATAAAATAAACTGTTAAATTATTGCAGAGTGTCCATAATGTAAACAAGCAAGCAAAAATAACGAAAGTATTTGGCATTGACGAACAAACCCCTCATCAGTCCACCGTGCCGTTAAACCGAGGACTGACATCGTGCACACACTGCTGTCTTTACCTCTTCAGAAAGTTTTGGCACCATTATCTCCCTGATGTGTGGGCGGCTGGGAATTTCATATCGCGGCTCGAGTACACTGAGAAGACGGTGCGATCCTATGTTTTCCACGACCGGCATTGGCTGGTCATCCAGAGCAATAAAATGAGTCAGAGCCTGTGTTATTTTAACTGCCTGTGGATTTTCTCTTGACATTTTTCGTTGCTTTTCCAAAACCTGAGTTAAAATTGGCTGTTCCGGTCCACACTGCTGACATTTTGTTTAGCCTAGCTACAGCAGCCTCCAGTTTCTCTTTTTTATCTGGAGCCGCCAGTCTCACTCGCCTAACCCTGTGCCTTAGCACGACATGTCCCCCTAGTGGCCAATCTAAAAAATTACAACAGAAATGACCAGCCACCCTCTGACTAATGAAATAAGTTGGTATCGGTTCATGGTATCGGTTAACTTTTATGAGTATGAGTACACACACATTTTACAGTATCGGCCCCGATACCCGATACCAGTATCGGTATCGGTGCATGCCTAGTACAAATATAACTTCTATATTCAGTGTGTGCAATCAGTGCATTTGTTCCACATGATTCGATAGTAAACATTATGTGTGTGTGGGGGGGTCAGGGCATTTCTCCATAAGCTTTTCATCCTCACCACAGTTGGCTTCGTCGGAATAATCCCCACAGTCATCCATGCCGTCGCACTTCCACTCCAGACTCACACACACTCCGTTGGCACATTGGAAGGTATAGATGTCACACACTTTGCTGAATTCAGACGGTGCGGCTGAAAGAAAACACACAAGGAATCTACTTTCCACCCAGTCCAGCACAAGCTCTTATTTTCTTTGGATCCATGTAACCCATCTGTACTATTCATCTGCATTTATTGTATTTGGTTACAAAAAGCCAGCCTTCTATGTCATCATAATAATGACACGTCAGAAACAAGGAAATACCTGGAAAAGTTGGGAGTGCGACAATCAAAGCAATGATTAAAGAGCCTGATGCAAAACCTAACTGGAGGGATAAACAGATCCAAACACAAAGCACAAATCTAACGATCCACTGTTCAGGTGCACGGGTGAGTGGAAAACAAACTCAGCCTCCTCTTTTCTCCTTGTTTGGGACGATGATCATACGACACCTCTGCTTTATAAACTGGCCTGGTCAGGTGTTACAGGGTGACGGGTGGTCACAGGAGGGCTGCTGCAAACATGCTAAGTATCACAGTGGAGATGATTGGCGCTCACCACATTGTGCATACTCGGCATCCTCATCAGAGCCATCTTCACAGTGTTTGATCCCATCACACACCAGAGACTGAAACAGGCACTGGGCTCGGTTCTGACATACAAACTCCATGTAGCGAGTGCACAGGGGATCTGTGGGTGACACAAGCGAAGAAAACACAATGACTTTCACAACAAATCAGACATGAGATCAGCAGAGCAGTCAGATGATTATATTCTCTCTCACAGTTACGATTGCATGTGAGGGTCTGACTGCTAAAGTGTCTCCTAAACTAACGGGATCACTCACCACAGTTGTTCTCATCGGCGCCGTCTGGACACTCCTTGATGCCATTGCAGTGCGCGGAGGCTGGCAGGCAGGTGTGATTGGAGCACAGGAAGCCTTTACACTGAGTTCCCTCTAATAACAAATATCAATAAAGTATTACTGCTAACAGGAAATCTCTGCTTGCTTTGCAGGGGTGAAACATCAGGGTCTTGTGTGAGCTTACCACAGTGTTGGGGATCTTCGTCCGAGTCATCCTGACAGTCATCATCACCGTCACACTTCCAGCGCTGAGGTATACAGTGACCTGTGTTACACTGGAAACTGCTGGGCTCACAGGTATGGTGGCCCACTGAGGACACAAAGAGTTTTAATGAGTGGAGTTTAAAAATGTATGACAGATTTAAACGTTGTTAATGTGAAGTTTTCACAGCTACACACACTTTGTTACTGGCACTACTGATTATGCATTTATGTATGTCAATGTTTGGCACATGTTGATATATGTATTTATATGGGTGAATAAGCTATATAGTAAATATATTTTCACCCAGCACTTTGTAAATGTCTATATTTAGCTAAAGTTGAAACCAAACATCAGAATGGGGAAGAAACGTGATTCAAGTGACTCTGCAGCTGGCATGGCTGGTTGGTCTGAGTGTTTCTGAAACTGCTGATCTACTGGGATTTGACCACAATACTATGTCAATGGTTTACTGAGAACGGTGAAAATAGTAAAAAACAAGGGAAAATATCCAGTCGGCAGCATTTTCACTGTGTGAACATGTGCTGTTGATCCTAAAGGTCACAGGGTAACGGCTAACAGGAAGGAAACAGTAACTCAAATAACCAGTCAGTACAACCAAAATATGCAGAAGAGCATCTCTGAACACTAACATAACATGTCGAATCATGCAGAAGGTTGCTAGTCCAAGCTGGGACTAGCAAGGCGTAGCTAATAAAGTGAGCGTCAAGCATATACAAGCTAGCCTCAAAACAATAATAACCGTTTTCTAATTGTGTGGGTACGACAACAAAACTATTATGAACTGGAGAGCATTACAATAACTTACAATTTACTGGCTGTCTGTAATTTAAAAGTAACTAACAAACCCCAAAACTCACTAAAGCAGCCAGTGAGAACCTGCTAAGCTAGTTAGCTTTAGCTAACTGTTTAGCCTTTTGTCCTCATCAGGAACTGATTCAGCTGCTACCTCAGTGAATTATGAGGAATAACAAACTGAATATCCAAAATAACACTATGACTATTATGCTGTACATTTCAGTGCCTGCAGCTGAGTCGTTGTGTGTTAGCAGTCATTCTGTGACTTTAACTGTGTGGTTAGCGGTTAGCGGCTGTGTAAATAGCTCTGTTTTTATGACTTTAAAAAAAAACACTAACTGCACTGTTAAAGGCTGTAGCTTTGTAGTTTTATTTTATGACTGTGAAGTTTACTGTAATTGTTTAGCGCTTGCAGCTCACACCTTCTCTGATTTAACTTTGTGGGACATCATGTATGATGCTGAGTCTTTCTCACCAGTGCAGTTTGTTTCATCTGACCAGTCTCTGCAGTCATTGTCTCCATCGCAGCGCCAACTCTTGCGGATGCAAACACCACGTGCACACGTGAACTCATCGGGCCCACACTGATGAGAATCTGAGAAATACATCAAAGTGTTAAACAATGTTGCTGATCTAAACTAAAATATTTGTGTGATGACCCTAACCTAATTAACTTTCTAGTCTTCCTAACCAATGAAAGTGCTTTAATAAAAGTCACATTTAACCATACAATCACACAGTTTTATTAATGCGTACCACAGTTCTCCTCATCACTGTTGTCTCCACAGTCATCCTCATGGTCACATTTAAAGGCCAGAGGGATGCAGGAACCTGAGGCCACGCAGCGAAACTGGTTGGACGGGTCACAAGTCGTAGTGGCTGGAGAAGGACGCCAGGAAAAAAGAGCTTTGTTTCTATAGCAACAGTTGATTGTTTCTGTCATGAAGGCAGCAACGCTGCTGAGTACTTACGACACTCTTGTTCGTCACTCATGTCCCCACAGTCGTTGTCGCTGTCACACTTCCAGATGCTGCTGATGCAGCGGCCATTGGAGCAGCGATACTGGTTTGGCAGACAGCTGTGTTCTGGAGTCGAAGAAATATGCAAACATGCAAACTGTTAATTGTCGGAGGCTTCGTGTCCGTATATCTTACGACACGCGTCTTCCAGAAGCAGTACGTGCTTATTCTCACCCGTCTTGATGCAGGTGTTGTTGTGGAGCTGGTAGCCTTGGGGACATTGACACTGCAGCTCTCCGCTGGGCGTCGTTAGAGTCGGGGCGCCGTCTGGGCAAACGCAGGTGTGCCTGTGGCCGGGCTGAGGCAGACACAGCAGGCTGCACGGCTGGTCGGCACAAGCGTTATGGCCTGACGAGAGCAAGAACGCAGTTTATTTCATTTAAACCTGAAGAAGACTGACAGCATCATCACCTCCCTGCCTGGTCCTCACCTCTGTTCTTCCCCTTATAGAAGATCTTCAGGTCCATGACTCCAGTTAGCCTGCCAACAATCAGCTCGTTGTTTTGGGAACCAGCCTTTGGAGCTTTGAAGATTCCCATTTTAGACCAGTCATCCCAGTACAGGTCATTCTGAACACAGCATGCAGCGCGAAAGTGTGAACAATCCACCCAATCCATCAAGACTGAAACACACACACACTCATAAACATGTTGTTACCTTGAACACAGCTATGGCGTACGGGTGGGGCAGCCCCTCCATGAGGACGCGCCTCTGCCCTCCGATGAAGTCGGCCCTCTCGATGCGGTCGCTGTAGGCTTCGGTCCAGTACAGCCAGTGGTCGTCGGCCGTGATACCGTTGGGCCATCGGACACCCTCGGACACGATGCGGGACACGTTGGTTCCATCCATGTAGCTTCGGTAAATGCCAGGCGCTTGGTCTCCCCAGTCAGTCCAGAACATCAGACTGGACATGGAGAGGATACAAGATTAGGAATTTGCACCGAATGCGCCCATTGGCCACTCTTTGACTGTGATTGGGCGCCAGGTCAAATATTTAATACAAGCTTAAACTCTAAGAGAGTGACAATGTACACAGAGAAGGGAGGAAGTGAGTGCAGTGAGTCAACCATACATTCATTTTCTGAGAAAGTGGAAAACGAGATCAGCAGCAGACCACAGGAATCCCGATGTCTCAGGAAAAGCAGAACTATGTTTGCAGAAGTGAAGCCAGATCTGTTTTCAGAGATGATCTTGTGGTCAGTTTGTCTGGTCATCCTTTTTAAAGGGTGATCAGAGCATTGTTGTGTTTTTACCTTAAGATCAGGTTTAAGAAAATAGTCAGAACCACTGGTGACCGATGTGTATTTTATGCTCCTGCTCTGCAGGTTTGTGTTTGCTGGATCTTTGCATGATTGCCTGAAAAAGGCAATATCAGCAAACACTATATTTATTATAATTTCTTGTTCTTGACTGGAAATGTCAGCTTTTCAAATCAGCCTGAAGCTGCTCGTTTCAGATTCACTCTTTTAATCACAGGCTGGATAAAACTCGGTTCCTTTAAACTCTTCACCTCTCTCCGGGCAGCAGAACCAAAGCTCGCGGGTGTTCGAGGATGGAAGAGTTGAGCAGGGTGTGCCGCAGATCCCCATCAGGGTTTGAAACCTTCAAACATAACAGGGAAAAGTCAACGGTAATGAAGCTGTGTCAAGAAGACAGATTATTGTGATTATGAATATAATCTGACGACCAAAGAGGAGAACTTGGAAAGAACAAGCAACTGTTTTAGTTTGATAACCTCGCGACTCTGATGTGTCTGATATCCTGAGTGACAAACACTGACAATGTTTTCTATACCTCAATCTTCTGCGCTCCAGCATCCACCCAGTATAGCAGTCTACTGATGGGGTCAAAGGTCAGAGCCTCCACATTCTGCAGGTCTTTCCTCACGACAACCTCCTGACCTGTGCTGCCATTCAGACACAGGCGCTGCAGGACCAAAAGACACACGCAGGTCAGTAACAGCTGAATGGTTAAGCTCCCTCTACGTCTCAGCCCCACAGTTAGCACCATGCTGTCCTGCTGTGAGAGAGCACACACCGACTGCATCTTCTAGAGGAGCCACTGACCTGTATGGTGTCCAGGGAGATGTCGGCCCAGTACAGGCAGTTGCGGTCATAATCAAAGTCCAGAGCCACAGCCTCCCTGAGGCCAGCCAGAGGCAGAGCCTGGTCAGTGCCCGTGGCCAGGTCGTAGCGATGGATGGAGTTCCTCACAGCGTACAGGATGAACTCATTACTCTCTGCAAAACCACAGGAGACAGCCTGAAGACAAACACTGGGACTACAAACGTGCACTGACACCGAGCTGCACTGCAAAGAACTTGAACGACTGACACAAACCGATTGGCTGCTTCATGTCGAGTAAATTCCTTCATTAATTTGAAAACATGATCTCTTTGATTCATTCAACACAGCCGTCATGTTGTCATACATCCAGTTAGAAACGGCCCAGCTGCTGTTACCTCTCAGAGCAGGTCTATTATAGAGACTCTACTACTGACCCATACTCAATAACTACAACACAGCTAGCAGGACATTAAAAGTCAAGTTGAACTGTTGGACATGACGGTTCAAACATCTTGAGCCGCCCCTCATTTCTTCATGCTGTGAAGCAATGCCAGCACAAACGGAAGCTCAACTGTGTCGAGCTTGATCACGATTTTTGCGCAGTGCTGTGCATCTACGTTTTTTTAGGGTGTCTAATGTATTTATATGTAGGAGAAGCAGAAATGCTTAAAATAAAGGATGTTTATTTGGATTTCACCTTTCTCCCACAAAACCCCCACAGGTTACCAAGTCTGTGTGCCAGTCAGTAAAACTGGATGGTAACATTTGTTTGGAAACGTGACACCTTGAACTGTTCCACAGCACGCTCAGCTGCATCTTTGAATGTTTGGAGAAAGCAGATTACCTCCGACAGGACAAGGCAGCATCTCTCCATCCAGCCGGGCCTCCACATCTCCGCCGCTGCAGCTGTCTCCTGGTACCTTCCTGTAGCTGCAAGAGGGAAATAAAAGAGCTTTCATCTGTCAGCAACTTGGTGGCGTCCGAACAAAAACAGTGAAAAAAAGGAAGAATAACCAGGAAGGACACATTCAGTTACGTTGGTGTCGTTACTGGATCAATAAGGTTCTAATTTCAAATGACCAATCACATTGTAGTGATGTCATAGTTTTGTGATGTGGAAACATTGTCGCCCACACTCCCACGACCCTAACCCTAACGTCCAGCCTCGACCCTAACCCCCTCCTTTTTGGGATTTTTTCTTGAGTGGACATCGGAAGGTTTTTTTTCCAAGTCGCAAAACTATGACATCATAACAATGACCAGGATCAACATTGCACATGACAAATCACAGACGTCACCACGTTGATGCAGGAACAACACGAGGATATCTGCCAGAATCACTACAGTGTTCATAGCATGGGAGTTTTCTTCCAACACAGTTTGATTAAAAATATATGGTTTAGTAGATTTAGATTCCTCTTTAGCATCCGTTACTCCATTACTGCTGTGGACGACGGCATTATGCTAAGAAACTGCAGAAGAAGAACGGCAGGCTCTGCATTCCTGCACGTTAATAACAGCAGTTTACCCTTTGCTGCGGCGGTAGGTAGTACCAACAGGACAAGGAACGGGTGGAGCGTAGAGGTCGCCCAAGAACTCAGGGTCAGGCACGCACACCTGAAGGGACAAGTCCTCACTCAGCTTAAAGCCATAGTCACTGAAAGGAGGAAGAGGAGGGGAAACAAACAATATAGTGAGTTTCAGCACCTCCCAATAAAGAACAACAACACAGTATTTAACCCACCCATACACAGGGGGGTAGTCCTGCTTTTCTTTTCATTATTCTTGTTAATGCATCCTTTCAAATGAAATGTAACCTCTGCATCATAACATCAAGTCCTGGTGATAAATCATTATGAAATCAATCATGAAAAACCTGATATGTTCGGATATGGAGTAGAAAAAGAACTGATTAACAAATGAAGACTTCTGAAATCAAAGGCCTGGAGAGTTTGTGGACTCTCACCACTCGTAGTCCTGGCGTGTGCAGGAGCAGTTAGAGATGGTGACCGGCCGGTCAAAATCCTCTCCGTTAAAACACGTAGCGTGAGGCGCTCGCCTTTTGAACGTTATCTCTCTGCCCAGCAGACACTCATTACCGTGCTCGTCAGATGGGGACCAGTGCTTGTAGTCCTTCTCAGAACAAGGCACGCCTAAAGAAACATCCAAGGAAAAGTAGACATGATGTGGATCTGACAAATGAGTTGAAATATTCTTGATGGTATATTTATAAAGTCAGTATTTCTAGATAAACCTTTCTGCTGGCGTGTGTTGCTTAGTATTTATCCTTTGCCTTTCTCCTAGCTTTCATCGTTTCAAGTTACATATTTACTTTTAGAAGTAAATTAGCATTATAGTTATTTCCTATTATTAAATTGGAATATTGGTGATTAGAAATGACTTGGCTTGTTTTTGTACGTCTTCCTTCTTTGAATTTTATTTAACCTTTAATTTTATTTGTTTATTTTTTACACAGTAACACATTTTTAAATAATAGAAACTTTTTATTAGTGTTAGCTGCTACTAGAATTTGGTGATTATACATTAATTTATTCCCAAGTTAATAATCATGTGTCTCTGTAAACCATTACTCCTTACTAGCCCTAGGGTCTTCTGGAATTAATGAAATGTAGTGCTCTTAGTTAACAACAGCAAACAGCTAGCATGTGCTTTCTGGCTATTTTAGCTAAAGTACAATCTTTGTAACAAAAATGTAAAGTGAGTTTATTTTTGGTACATGAGCAGTAGTTGTGTGCAACATTGCTACAGTGTATTACCTTTTGTTACAGTTCATTCTCCCTAAAAACCCTGGATGCTATGCTATCACTAGCTACTGTCATTATGGTAAATGGTAAATGGCCTGTATTTGTATAGCGCTTTTACTAGTCCCTAAGGACCCCAAAGCGCTTTACACAATCAGTCATCCACCCATTCACGCACTGGTGATGGCAGCTACATTGTAGCTACAGCCACCCTGGGGCGCACTGACAGAGGCGAGGCTGCCGGACACTGGCGCCACCGGGCCCTCTGACCATGCTAACCATGCGCACGTTGGCTACATACATGAACTTTAGGTGCTACAAGCAAATGTTACAGATCTTATAACAGTTTTATGATTGTATTCATCGATTAATTAATGAAATTCATTTCTGTCATCTAAATTATTTCATGTAGCTGCTGAGTTATGCTAGTTTTAGCTACAGTTACTACATTAGATTAGATTAGATAGAACTTTATTAATCCCTCGGGTGGGTTCCTCTGGGAAATTCGATTTCCAAAAAAGCACAGCACCGACAGAAGTTACAGAGTTACAGAGGTTATTACATGAGGTTATTAATCAGAGAACCAACCTGCAAGCATGCATCATCACTCTACAGCCATCTGAAATATCTCTGGACATTTGTTTGGACGATTATACGGAGGCACTATATGAATTGCTTACTTATTTTCAGTTTATATAAGAACTACATGTATAAAATCAAAAGTTACAGATGACTACAAATCACCCCTACAGCATTGGCTTTAGTCTAAACTGAGAAATAACTGTTTCTGCATTTAGCTGTTGTTGCTAAGAACTAAAGATCTCCATTCTCAATCGTGGACTTACCCAGAATGTCAGAGGTGTTGACCTGCAAGATGAGCCAGCTGTGTCTCTGCTCGGCATACGAGCCAAAAATGGTGAAGATGGTGCTCTTCTCTCCGGGCTCTGTCAGCAGCTGGTAAACGTACACTTCCTTTTCTGAGAACCGAAAGTCGGTCCACGTCTCGCCTTCATTGGTGCTGAACCTGACAGGGGCGTGGTATTATTAATGACCGTATCTTCTAAATGTGTTTGGTAGCAGCCTCTCACGTACTGTCGACTAAACATAACTGAGTAATGTTTGATCACCAAGGTTACCAAGTTATCAGCTCATCTGCTGCATGCCCACTCACTCACCGAGGGAACAACAGCAAGACAGAGAAGACAATCAGATGAAACAAACAAACATGAGTTAATATCAAATTAAAGTGGGAGCGCGACGTGTATTAAAAGTCGGGCTTAACCCAGTAATAGGGACATTTGTATGTATGAAGATAAAATCGGGTTACTGAGTAATCAGGGAAAGATAAAATGAATTATGGAAATGAAGCCAACTGGATACATATCGTTATAATACATCACTTTCATGAATTAAAGTTGGCTGCAAGGTAGGTGTTGGCACAGAGGTGTTTTAATCTAGTTCTGTTGATTAGTGGAAGGATTATTTGCTGTTTAACTCCAGCAGGCAGCTTCACATTCACACAGTCTGCTCCTGCTGGCTAATGGGCACGACCACACGGTAGGTGCCGTTTATGTGCTCCGCCTGCCAGATTTCTTAAAGCTGTCACAAGTTAACCTCTCTGGGTTTGAAGCTCCTGTCCGATTCATTTCCTCGGCTGGAGGAAGTTTAGGAAAGCCATCTGGACTTACTTCAGTTGTGTGGTGGGGCCTCCTTGTGCAATAGCCATCAGGATGCCGCCATGGTCACCCCAGGTGTAGAAATGAGGGCCTGCCAATGCCTAGATTACCACAAGCAGTGTGAGTGAGACATAATGTGCTTCACAGGGTTGAAGAAATTTAGTGTAAAGACAACAGTGCTGTTGTGTGGACTAGACGGTAAAGCTTTAAGTGATATCGACGTTCATCTAACAAACAAAAGATTCCCAGGTTGATCCTTGCGGGGGAGACACATGTCAGAGTCATCTGACACATAAGGAACCTGATTATAGTGATGTGTCTGATGTTAGGCGGCAATAAAGCTACTTTAGTGCCAGTTCTAAATAATCAAAGTCAGAACAATCCCCATCAATCTGCTGCTAGAATTAAGGACAGTAGAGTATGAGACTAATGAAGCACTAATTACTTTTGAAAATATCATCGATGTCCTTTGAACACTAAATGAATTAACAGTAACGTCCTTTCATGACATGTGGGCATGAGAACATCAGTCGTCTACGAAAGCTGAATAAAGCTCGAGCCTGTCTACAGGACTAAGCCTGAATAGTGACTTTTTCTTTGACACACAGTTTAGCCGTCTCCACTGTTCTTGTTGTTCTCAAACTTTGCACTGACCTCTCTCCACTGGGCTCCAGCGCTGCTGGATACATACACATTGGGTTTGTTGGCCAAGTTCCTGCCAACAGATCCTGCAATCAGAAGACAGAAAAGGCCTTTAACACACTCTGACTCCATATGATCGCTGCTTTTGTAACTCCGGAGTTTAAGCCAGAGCATTTTGAATCTTTTCATGCATGTGGCATTTGTATCTGCTGGAAATGAAATCCTCCAGGAACAATCTGCTTAGAACATTTTATAAAATACACAATGAAAATAAAAAAATTATAAAACATAAGGATGAGAGGCCTGCTTGAATCCGCCTACAGATGCTGAGATCCATCTGTAGTTCTGGAAACATCCACTAGGGAGCCAACATTGTTGTCCTGTGTTGGGCATTGTTCTGATACTGAGTGTCAGATAGAGGCTGACATGTTTTACCCTGTCGTAGCCTACCGTGATGAAACTAAAGTTAAAATTTTAACTTTCTAATTAAAATCATTAGAAAGTTAAAATAATTATCTGCTTAGCTAAAGGCATTAGCTATTATTTAAAATGTAGGATGTTAGCATTTATCAGCGACAGAAGCAATGTGACAGCTAACACAACCTCACACAGCTGCTACAGCAGCGGCACTTTTTAGTGTTTCTTTAGATAACAACTGCAGCTTCATCACAGGGCTGATAACGAGGAAGCAGAGATTACAAGTAGAGTAGATTTAGAAAATTTGAATGTGAAAAAAAATGTGAAGCAGACTGAAAATACTTTTTACGCCTGTTTACACAACGTTTATTTGCTCCAGCGCTCTTACACATTTGCACGACAGGTAAAATTTACTTTGGAGTTTGGAAGTTGGGAAGAAATTTTTATATCTTCGTCCAAATGCCCTCCAACATGCGTGTTAGTGTATCCCCCATCTATCCATCAGGAAAAGGATCAGGACCATCATTCTCTGTGTTTGACACTCGAGAACAGACAACAACCGCTCAGGACATCAATCACATTGAAATATTTCAGGGTGAATGACAGAAGCACAGATGAGAATGAGAGCAGCATGGCTGATGTGTCTCTGCTCAGGGCTGTAATAATGCCTCTGAAAGGAATTTGGTTCTCTCTCCCAGTAAA
Organism: Diplotaxodon limnothrissa; assembly: GCF_057381915.1. Taxonomy (NCBI): domain Eukaryota; kingdom Metazoa; phylum Chordata; class Actinopteri; order Cichliformes; family Cichlidae; genus Diplotaxodon; species Diplotaxodon limnothrissa. The sequence goes on along the minus strand of NC_140609.1, from coordinate 1,548,047 downwards.
ACGGGCTGATGACACTAAACGTTAAATATCATCACAGAAAGTGTCAGAGAAAAATAAATGGCTGCCACTGATTACAGCATCCTGCATGATGTCTGCGACAGAAACACAGTGGGTTCTAAATCAACCAATCAATGTGTGATTAAAGTGCAGATTACTCATTTTATCCTATTAACATCACAAATCCTTTCAAAAAGACAGAATAAAGGTCATTTTTAATGCCTTTGTTTAGATTGCATATATATATTTATTTTATTCGACTTTGACTGTACAAGAAGCTGGAGCACTTTATTATTTTAGCGTGAAAGCACCACGAGGTAGAGGCTTTCCTCGGAGACGGGAGGTTCCCCAGCATCACTTCTTTGACCCTGACCTCTGTAGGAGACCAGATTATGCCTGGACCCTGGCATGAGCTCTGATTATTATTGCGTAGAACACAACTGCAATGAAAACCGCTGGAGATTTAAGACAGCAACAACTGAATACGGATTTCAATCCCACCTTCTAATGGTGGTTTTAACAGGGCCGCAAAGCAGGACCAGCTTGTCAGCTTGATTAAATTGATACTGGACTTGGCCGCAGACCATTGCGTCACACCCTTGGAGGTTCTCCAGCATCACTCCTTTGACCCTGGACTCTCTAAGAGTTCCCCTCACATGGACGGGAGGACACAGGAATAAAACCCTGTGATCTCTCAGCAATCGCCTTTGTTGTTTGTGTTGCCAATACTCGAGGGGAACCGGCAATTCTTGTGAACATTATTTTAAAAAGCCTTAAAGAAAGCCACCAAACAAATACAGTCTTGAACTTCAGTTCGGCACAAATCCATCACATAATCACTGCGTTGAGGTCTTACCAATATCAAAGGGAACAAATATTCCCGGGAATTACTGTGGGACAGTCATTCCTTGTACACCATGTTAACAGAGATAAGATACAAAATATATCTTAAATAAACCAGCCTTCAACATCAACTCATTCTTTAAACATACTTGTTGCCGTCAGAGCTACTCGTCAGCCTCTTAGCACTTACACCTGTGGTAGGAGTCTGCGTACGTTCAGGAAAGCTTCAGAATTTTAGTAGCTGCACCTGTGGTATTGATTTGAAAATTCTACATCGCCTTGTTCTGGAGTTATCGCATTCATCGGGTGTCCAAGTTAAATCGCACCTATGCGAGTTGTCACACGATTTTCAGAAAACCTGGCCTCTGACATCATCATGGTCACTAAGATTTGAACACCTGGTGTCAATTTCAAAGTCCTATTTCACCTCACAAACTCACAAATCTGCATGACCACCCACCCGCCTGGCAGAGCGAAAACACCCTGTACCCAGCAGAGAGGGTAAACGATCCGAGAGTTTTCCAAGGAAGGAAATGAGATATTCTTCAGTAGCCAGCGTGTTTGGTTGTGTACAGCTGCAATGTTTCTGTGTTAACTGTAAAAACAAGGTGACTTTCGCGATAATTTTAAAGAGGAATGCACAACTTTGTCATTTAAAGTTCAAACTTGCCAACATTTCTATGTTGTGTTGTGTTTCATCTTGATTTTATCATTGTTTGGTTTATTTGAATTTTCATATGGTGTCTGTGGTTTTCATGGTTTCGTCCGTGTTTTAAAAGTCGACTGTTTACTTTGATAGTTTATGCTTTTTCTAAACATTATCGTGTTTTATCTCAGTTTTTTTGGTTTCTCTTGATAGTCTGATGTGTTTTGTAGACGTGTTGTGTAAATGTTCCTGCATGCATTTTAAATATCATTACAATATCTTTTCTTGTATTAAATAAATTGAACTACAAAGACAATAACAGACCGACCATAACTGACACCAATGGAAGCCAACAACAAAACAATGAGAAACCTCGACAGTGAAACAGGACGGATGGAGGTGGGATCCAGGTGCGATCTACATCAACTGAAGGATTTGTTGCCAACATCATGATTCCGAACCAGGAAAACTGCGACGGTTTCATGTGAGGACTTTGGGCTTAGAGACGTACCCGATGTCACTGAGGTGGTTTTAATGTTGGTGTATACTCACAGCACAGACTAATCAATGATATTTAATATTTTGTAAATAAGAAGTTAAACTGCATGGAACTAAAGTGTTTCCTGTGGTGGTCGTGCATGTTCATCCCTGCACTCAGGACTGTGTTTGACCCGTCAAGTGCCCGCCGGGTGCTGCAGCAGTAATTAGCCCATCTATCTAAGAGAGCAATAATGAAGCACATGGTGGCAGCAATTGGCAGCGCTCCTTCCTCCTCCTCCGCTCACCCTCCCTTTTTCTTGCATTCTTTCCATGCCCATCATCTAATAAGAATTTAATTAAAGAGACAGGCTGGTTGCAGTCTCCTAAACACTGCAGAGTATCAACAAATCAGTGCTCTCGACCAGCTGTGACGAGGCAGAGACAACTCAAACTGCAGCCATAATGTCTCTGCAGCACTGACACTGTTTCCACTTCGCTCTGAGGAATTCATGAGAATTGAACATGTGGTAACAGTTTTCACATTATTTATGTCTTTGAGATTTAAATTGCAACTGTGTAACTGTAATGAGAAGCAGGACAGATGTTTCAACAATGATGCATGAAGCAAGTTTCTAACACATATCTCACAAGGTGCAATCCTATTTCCTGTGTTTTCAGCAATACAGGAAGTGGCCACATACTAAGAGAGACAGAGGCATCTCAAACATCACAGACTTGTTTGCCTTGCACTGGATATTTGAATCAGTGTTATCATAAACCAAGAGGAAGTTACTGAAAAGTACAACAAGCCATCCTCCAACAGATGGCACTGAAACTCTCCTCATCTAGCTCTTAGGCTTTCGTCAAAGCTCTGGGACATTTCTTCCCTGTTCACAACAACCCCAGAGGTTTCTAGTAGTGCAACTATAATTTGACTTGAGTTTGAAAGTTTAAGTTCACCATCTGTAAACTGAGTGTGAGACAAAAGTGTTGGACCCATTAAAATCTGTCAATGTTTGACTTCACTGCTTGTAGTCTGCGTCCTACACAGGAAGGTCGAATGAGCTGGGGGAAAGAAATCTATTCATAATGAGGAATCGATGAAATCCAAGAAAAACTTTTATTCCGTGTTATCCCACCTGTGGCCATAATAAGTCCAGGTGCAGAATCCTTGGATAAAATGGGTATTCTTCTTAGCTGGATGTTAAACAACTGGCTCCAGCGCTGAGCCAGGTGAAGGGAGCAACCTTTACTGAGCTACGAGGGAAAAGCAGACGAGAGAAAAGTTAGATGACACTTAGCTGTTCAATTCACAGGATTCATATCTACCCGATTTGAGCTTTTCTGCGACATCAGCAGTTCACATTGGGTCATTGAATCTTACCCTAAGATTCCTGCTCGTGGTTAAACTTAGCTAACACTAGTATGCCTGCTAACACGAACGATTCAATTCAGTTTTATTTATACAGCGCCAAATCACAACAACAGTAACCTCAAGGCGCTTTATATTGCACAGTAGACCCTACAATAATAGATACAGAGACAAACCCAACAATCATATGACCCCCTATGAGCAGCACTTTGGCGACAGTGGGAAGGAAAAACTCCCTTTTAACAGGAAGAAACCTCCGGCAGAACCAGGCTCAGGGAGGGGCGGGGCCATCTGCTGTGATTGGTTGGGGAGAGAACAAATTCCAGTTTAGCTCACCAAGCAAGTGTTTAGGGGTTAGCTAACTCCCAGGGCTGACCTGGTAGCTTAACTGGCCTTTTTCAAATTGCTTTATTAACTAATATTAAGAACTAACAATCGGCAAATTCATGCAAAATATATGATAACTAGCTGGTTAATCTTCTTGTTTGCAAACGTGTCAATACTGAAATCAAGTGTGAGTGGAAATTTTAGTTGGCTAACCCACCAAACTGTTTCACCAGCTAACATGAGATGTGATACAAACTTGTGTTTGCTGATTTTAGGCAGCAGTAACTGGATGCTCAGTCATTCAGGTAAGGAGATCCCAGAGACTTCAAGCTGTTCCTGCAGTTTGCTCTCATGTACTAGCTTCAGATAGTTCTGGACTGAAGAAGCCACTTGGGTGAGTAACAAAACACTGAAGATGCAACGTCCAGCTTCAGCTTTCTTGGTTTACAAATGTGAGATTTTGTCTAACTTGGGAAACGAATTGGACTGAGAAAAATAATTTTGTTGCATCAGGTCAAATTTTTAGTTCAAATCATTATCAAGACATACAGAGGACGTCTACAGCCATCAGCTCTGTCATGGTTTGGAGCTGTGGTGTTGGAGAGCGAGAGAAAAGTGGAGAAATTTTGAACACAAAAAGTTCCAGCAGATTTGAGCTTATTGGTTCTGTTAGTCAGACAACAAAGTAATGTAGGACTATTAGTGGCAACTAATCAATCCATCAAATGGAAATCTGATGAAGTAATAGAAGTTTATGTTTCGTGCTTCTGTGGGAAAGAAACAACTGAAAGCAATAAGTTAAACTTGGCGTACCTGGCAGTCTATGGTTCCGCCCAGGCTGTCGGTAGCAGGCGACTGAAGCAACTCCCACGTCCCTCCTTTGTCAAACGTGATGACAGATCGCATGTTGTCCTCGCTCACAGAGCCGTTGATGAGCGTGGCGATGTAGACGCCCCTCAGCCCCTCCACACGGTGCAAGTCTGCAAACGGCTCATTGGCAAAATACCTGCGCAGCAAACGCGAACATGGTGGCAGGGTCAGAGAGGAACATCTGAGGTGATTCTGTAATATTTAATGTCAAGGTAATTATCTATTTCTACAATACAACAATACAAATTATTTACAATATTTAAAAGGAAGGAAGGAATTGTGTTTTTATTCAACGTGATCATATTTTCATTATTTTACTTCAATGATAGAGCTCTGGTTTGCACTCCCACCCTGTCCACTGAACACTGCTGTCAGTTTGTTTTTCCTAACTGTAACTTTTGCACACTTTAGCCTACCAGTCCTCCTAACACCCAATCCCAGGACCACGCTTTGGACCCTTTAAAGATGATTTCAGTCAGAACCACAGAAGCACAGAAAGTAATATCATCAAGTTGTTCAAACGTAGAACATGAGGCAACTTTTACACACAGCAGAGAGGTAAACAGGAAGCATGAAACTCACAGTCTGATGCTTTGTTTCAGAATGAGTCATGAGAAACAGAAGACAGAGAAGTGTTAACAGCAGACGCTGTTGGATAAAAAGAAACAATCAGCTTTGGCAGGAAGCTAAGCCAACACTGGGACTGCCTCTGCAAAACTAACACCAGATCGTCCTCGTGATTATGTAGAAGGCAAACAATGACTACAGCTATCAGTTGAATGCACTATTAGAAAAGGACGTACTGCTTTCAAGTGTTTGCAAAACCTATACTGTTACCAAGCATTTGTAAAGACAGCAAGAGGCCTTCCTGTCAGTTGCTGTGGTTTCTATGGGAACAACTCAATTACTGGCAAGGCTGCAGATAGTGCTCGATTTGTCCTGCAGGTACAGACTGCAGTCATTTTTATCTGCTGGTACAATTTGGTTCATCATGTGATCTGCTCATTTACTTATCTAAAGGAAAAGGGGAAAAATCACTAAAGCATTAAAAGCAAAGAGCCAGCTGAGACGGTCCAGACGCCTGTAAGGAGGCAGGCTGGATGAAGGTGTTCCAGACACATTCGGCTGTGGGACCCAAGCACCTACAATGGTGAGCAAACCCATTCAGACCATTACATTAGCACCTTGTAGAGGCCCAGTTACAACTTTGAGTCTACTTACATCAGTCTGGATATGATTCTGCACACCTGGCTATGGCAAGTTTATCCCTCATGCTGTCCACACACTCTTTGTACTTGTGCAGTGCCCAACACATGGTTCATATATGGACCCAGCAGGGACTGAACAGATCTCAGTATGTTCCAAATCCACTGCAGTGCCCTCACCAAAGGATTTTTATTGAAACTGGATTATGTGTTTTTAGTTAGCCTGACAATCTGTTAACGAGAGGTTTGCCCTTTTGTATCCAAACAGGTAGGTGTGTGTGTGTGTGTGTGTGTGTGTGTGTGTGTGTGTGTGTGTGTGTGTGTGTGTGTGTGTGTGCAGTACCTGATGAGTGTGTTGCTGCCAGAGCTCTCAGGACTGTAATACAGCACGTTCTCCAGCGACAGAGAGAAGGCGAGACCCTGTGTGTCTGAGATGTAGAGGTGTGTGACGTTGTTCAAGTGGTTCACACACACGAACACTTGGTCCTCAGATGCATCTGCTATGTAGTACTCCTGTGGGGGGGTCGGGGGGGAGAGGGGGGGTCATCTATAGTTCACCGGCTTAAAAGTCCGATTAGACTCGATGCTCTGAAATGGGAACGTGTTATGTAATGTTTTTTTAGAAATGGGAACAACGAATGTTCAGCTGTTATGTTTCAATGTTTTTATTGCTGTTGCTGTCTGTGTGTGCTCCTCACACATATGCTGAGAACACACATTTAGTCTTATATTACACCTTGGACGTCTTTATTTCCAGGAGTTTCACCTTAATGAGTCAGTTTCAAAGTTTTGTGCTTACAGCCTGAGGCCTTTGAGTAACTGGTCACATGGCTCTCTGATGGATCAGATATGCATGTATGCATGAATCAGCATCAAAGGCTGCATGAATGTAGCTGCAACCGGGAGTGCAGATCACACATCCTGTTTAAAATGACAGAGCTGAAGCTGCTTTCTTAGCAAACCCTGTTTATAGCTGTGAACACACACCGAGTGAAAGTCAATACTTATTCAGGTACTCTCTGCAGCAATACTGTACAGTTATTTAACCAAAGGTCTGACAATAAAACATTTCATGAATAAATAAAGAATATCCTTATGTTTGTTCAAACTGACACCATCAGCAGTAACAGCATAAACAAATTTATGCACAAAAAGCAAAATATTTGAGCGAGTTTATAAAATGATAAAGCCTGTACACTTCTTATAAATTGGGAAATTAGCTAAAGAGAACTAAATGTTTTTTCTACCAACCTGTAAACATGTTAGCTTCTTGGCTAAGGTTGGGTATTTTAACATGACAGTCTAAGGTTTCACTTTTGGCATCGGCCTCCAGTGGCCATTTGAAGAACTGCACGTTTGGAAACGACACATTGGCTTCTGCAGTCCTCAGTATTCGCTGTGTGCTTTGTACTACGAGACTGATTTAAGACCATCTGACGGGACTGTACCTTTGCTTTCTCACGGACAAATGTGTTGGGTAAAGCACTTCTGAACACAAGAAAAAACACTCACTGTGATTGGATGGCGGGTCATAAACTGGGCTGCTTTCATTGGCTGGCGGTTGTAGGACACCCAGAGCTGAACAGATGATGGTTCGTGGCTTCCCAACAGTTTCTGGACATAGATACAAAACAAATCACTCAACCTCTCCTCAGATTTAGTTTCTCGGCAGCTACAGCTTGGAGTTGGCACACAGGCTTCATTCTAACGTAGAACTTCATGATGAAATCCCAACAGAACAAATGTAAAAAGCTTTGACGGCTTTTGGAAGACTGAGATGAACCGAAGAGGCTCTTCAGACCCCGTGGAACTCTGGACTATTTATTTTGCACTAGTGCCGTGTGTGGGCAAGGCCGTGAAAATGACCTGAAATTAGGAGAAGAGACTATGTGGACTGTCCTGATAATGTTTTGCTGCTGTGACACCCCCGCGGTACAGAGCTCAACAGCTGAGAGACAAATCATTAAAACGAGCTGAATTAAAAAGTCTCTCAGACTCCAAGAGCACATCTTCACTGTCATGACCGTGTGTGTGTGTGTGTGAACACACTCACACACTCACGCACACTGGATTGAAGTGTAATTGTCCTGACTCCTGTTGTCACAGTTGGTTTGTTATCGATTTGGCCTTTTTTAGGAGACGCACAGAGAAATCAGGATCTTTCTTTCAGCGATTTCTCGTCCGTCTGAAAGGAGAAAATAACTTCATGGACGGACAAACAGCATATTTTACATCCCACATAAAACTACTGGCTGCACTCATATTTCATATTTTTCAAAATAATATCACTGTGTTAGTAATGTGCACCTCAGGCCTTCTGTAAATGACTCCACTAACATCTGTACAATATTAGGACTCCAGTATGGGCTGCTGCTCCAAACACAGCACTGACAGGACGCTTCTGGACGTCAGTGCAGATGTCCTATTCAAAATCTACAATATACATTTCTTCACAGTGACACTTTTTCTGCCATCCTTTCCCGACTATCTCAGGTTTCCTGTTCTATGTTCACCAAATCAACTGTCCCTTGATACCTGACGATATCTTTGTTCTTCCAGGGAATACAGATCCTGCTTTGTTTTTCCTGTGGTAGCAAACAGAATGATCTCCTGTTTGCTCTAGTCTACGCTCAGAGATGTTTTCCTTTCTGTTAATAACCCAGCCCTCTGTGCCTATTAACGTTCCACTCTGTACTCCTAATTTCATTGTCTCCACAGCTCATGTACTCTGTACCTTTCCCGTCTCACCCTCCGCTCTCCTGGCTGGAAATTCAGTTTGCTGTTGGATGCAGTTCAAGTTTGCGGAGAGCCAAGCAGCTTCGTTATATTATTTCTGATTAGGCTGGACCACCCGGCTATAAGAGCAACGTCCTCTAGAGAAAGAAGGTTTTAAAAGAATAGTGAAATGAGGTAACTGCAGTAAGAGAGGGAGGGAAAAAAAGATTCTGGAGTTGAAGAGAAGAATAGTGGGAGAGAGGAGCGAGCAGGAGCGAGCAGGAGCTCAGCTTTAGAAAGCAATAAAGACTGAACAAAGAAGTCAGGATGGAATTTAAAGAGCAGAGCTGCACATCCAATATTCATTTTGTCTGGACTGTCAGAATCCACGTCATGCTACACGAAAAGAGTCAATCCTAGATTTGTACCAACAGGAACGGGAGGAGAACCTCTGACATGTTTTTGGGGGCAATAAACACTGAATGACTCATCACACCATGTTACCAAATGACAGATAACTGCAGCCTAGCTTAATGTTCATAAGCTGGAAATGACATGAGAATCATAAAATATAAGCTTACAATATAACATTTTCTAATGTAAGAGCTAAATACTCAATTTAGCTCAGCATGAAGATACAAGTAGCAGGAAGCCTGGCTTTGTCTGCAGCTAGAACAACAAAAATGTGTGCATCTATCAATTATAATAATAATAATATGTAAATAAATGATTCCAGTCCATCAAAACTTAGATTTTTGTTTCAATTGTGGGTTTGGAAATGAATTAGTTTCCTTCTTCACACTCCGTGTAATCACAGTTTTAATGTCAGGTTACTTTGTGAGTCAAGAGGAAAATTGGACTGTAGAACGTATTTTCACATGTAACTATATATTTTTCCACTGCAACCACATATTCCCCTCCAACAGCAGCTGTCAGCAAGCTTTGCATTACACACTGTTCCTGGTCTCTCAGATCCCTGAAACGAGAGATTCTTGGACCTGAGATCAACTCGGATGTCGGATGGCAGACACTAGGACAGTGTGAAATGGAACACAGTCTACCAGAAGAATCAACTGTGACATACAGGAAGACTAAAATGTTATCCAAAAAAAGCCAAAAACTCACAAGAATTCTATCCTTGTGCCACATGTGTAATGGTGTGTTTTAAGGATGGTGGCGGAGTTCCACAGGGCTCAATTCTGGGTCCTCTACACAACACAAGGACTCGACTGTGTCCATCTACAGTGGGTATGCTACCCAGCTATGAGCTTGTTGGGTCAACAAAGGGGGACCAACAATTTTTGTAACTTCAGAAAACCAACAATCCATCATGTACAGATACTCAGCAGTTCTCATGCTTTACCCGACTTTTTAGCTAGTGAGATATTCACCCGCCTTCAAATCCATTTTAATCAGCTGCTGTTAACAATAACAGACCAATAGTCTTGTCTATTAATGTGTTAGCCCGAATATAATTGCTTTTATATTCTTTATTAACTGTCAATAATTATAAAACCAACATTAAAATGCTGTCAGCTAAATACCATCCAAAACTGCACTGATGTAGGTGTTTGTGAGGTCACAGTGCGTTTACCTTATGATCACTTTTACATTTGAAATGTTACGGTATCGTTGTGAAATATTAACAGAGGTTAAATAAAGTAGCAGAGGACAGGATCCTTTGATCCAGGACAGTCTACACGGACAATGTTATTATAAATAAATAAATGGGCAAAGTTGATGCAAAGCAATCTACTGACACTATATATATTCAGGTCATGTGAGCCTGACCTTGATGAAGCGATACCCTCAGAATCTCCCCGTCATCAGAAACTACCTTCTGGTATTAAAGAAATCCCAGATGCTGAAAACATGTGTCTGAGTCTCAGTTAAGTTACAGTGTTTATGTTAAATCTCACAGTTTTTTTCATGAACTTCTCTAAAAATAACACTCAAGTGCAGCCCTAACATGTCCTCGTACTTCCTGTTTGAGAAAACAGCCACAAGGTGACGTTTGTTAAAGACTAGATCAGAGAGATAGAGCACATGTTCACTGTTGCGTTTTTCGTTGTTGTTTTAAGGCTGCCATTTGATTATAATGAAAGCACCTGCACTGGCTGTGAAACGAGCTGGAAATGTCACGAGTAAATCCTCGGAGGCAGGAAGCCTTCTGTTTGTTTCTCCCGAACGCTGTGCACGAAGGCGACCAAAAACTTTGCTGCTTTGCTGTTACAGAGTTACACAGTGTAACGCCAGCATGTTTCTCCTTTTATATCTGCAAATTCTCTGATCGAGATGGTTTTAAGTGTTTCCGTCCTTTTTAATGCAAATGCATGAAAACATCTGTGTGTATAGCATTTTAAAAAAGATGAGAGAGATCTGAGCAACAACAACAAGTGCAACAATTAGTGTTTATTTCATATCAACATCATCTATGTACAGCTGGACAATACTGTTTATCCCCTGTGAAATCAAAAACCAGTGCTTTTTTTAACACAGCAAGGGATTTTTAACATAGCATGAAGGGTTACCAGGTTTCTTTAGAAATCGTAATGTGGACAAAATAACAGAATTATGCCAGAAAGAATAAAAACAATATTATTAGCCCCTGTGCAGTTATGTGCTATGTAATGCTCTACGCTTGGATAATAAAGATAAAACTGATGTTTTTTCCCAGTTTACACGATATTAAAACTTGAGCTGTCCTTTGGTACAACCTGCCAAAAACAAAAGAAATGATGATGCTCACAAAGCAAGAACTGGACGAGACGCGTCATCAACAAACTCAAAGCAAGCCGCTCAGTATATAAAACAAGGAAGTGAAAGAATTCAAATTTCTGGTGAAATGTGTTGAAAGACCCTGATGACTGACTTAGCCAAGGCAGGAAATTATAGTCTCAAAGAAAACAATCACAGAGACACAGACTGATGGTTACAGATGGAGAAAAACTCCACTTCTGCAGCAGAGACACTTTCAAGCCAGGCTGAAGTATGCTAAGGACAAGCTGGAGAAAGATCATGGACACTGGAAGCACATTGCTTGGTTAGGTGACTACACTAGAGTTTTTTTACTGCTTATTTTTGGAGAAAGAAGGGAGAGGTGTATAACCCAAAGAAGACCCTCCCCACACGGTGGTGGGAGTATTACAGTGTGGTGCTTCAGTGGATCTGGAACTAGGAATCTTGTCAAGGTGGAAAGAATCACCAGGAAAGGAGCATGTGTGCAGATTTGGAAAGAAAACCTTATGGACAACTGGGCCTGAGTGGCTGCTTTGTCTTTCAATGTGGCAACAATCCAAAACATCCTGGTAAAAAACTACCAACAGAAGATCAAAATGGGAGCTGTTGACTGGTCTGCACAAAGTCCTGACCTGAAACCAACTGGGATGATGAAGACTAAGGTCTCTGCCAGAAGACCATGAAATCTGGAGGAGAGACTCAAAGAACAACAGGCTGGGATTGCTCTGCGTGACACTTGTTGACAACTATAACAGCTGACTGCAGGCTGCTGTCCAGCAACAAGGAAATCCAGCTCTTTGTTTACTGTAACTTCATATGACGCACGACTGGATTAATCCGTATTTATGTCGCCTTGGTGTAGCCGCCCATGTAAAACGTTTGGAACAAGCTGCTTTAGCTACTTCCCTTCAAGCTAACTTCCTCCTGATTGGCTCCCCCTCCCCCGTACAGTATTTTTGAACAGGTGGGCGGGGCTTGTGTGCTCACAGCCTGAGATACGTACCTGAGGAGACCAATATCTACTCTGTGCCATCATACAGAGACAAGGGTAGACAGACCAGCCTGAAACAGAGCAGTCTGAGCTTTTGGTTCGTTGGGGTCATTTGTAAATATACACTGATCTCAATCACTCCGTGTCAGCCACTGTAACAACTGCACACGACAGAGAGTGAAAAGAAAAGCATAACAGATTTGATTAGCTGGCTTTCGCTTGACGGCTCTCCACACTGTCAAACTGAAAGCCAAATAAAATAAACTGATACGACGTATGGAGATGAAGGGTACGGACTAATGTGCAGACACTAAACATGAGTAATGCCAGTATATTCAGAGGTAACATTTAAGACTGAAACACAGATCTGAACAGCAGCTCATCTCTTCTGTGAAGTTCCTGTAGCGATTACACTGAATATGAGCTGAAGATTTCAACAGTCCCAGCTACCACGAGCAGACTGGCATCATTCCTCCACCAGGCTCCTCTTCCTGTTTCCTCTCTCTTTCGTTCCAGTCTTTGAACAGAACCTGTGAACTGAACGAGTAGCACTATGGTGACCAGATAACCGCGGGCCTTATCGGTACTGCAGTTACATCTGCTAAAGCAGTTATCTTCCATGGCTCTGCTCAATGGGAGCAAAGGCTGAGGGCTCTAAGGTCTGATTAGCGCTCTTTTGCTCAGGATCCCCATTGTTAAATAAAACCCTCCATTTCTGCTTCTTCAGTTAGCTAAAGCAGCTTGGTACTGCCCAAAGCACTTGTGATATTCAATTAATTTAATCCTATTAGTCCCAGAAAAAGAGAGACAAGGAGAGAAAGTAACTGAGACGAGACCCAAAGGGCAGCCCTTTTTATAGGCGGAAGATTTCAGATGCTAGCAGCGAGGGCGAATAGAGCTGATGCTTTGTGATGGATTACTCTGTATCTCCTCCATCCACATTATCCCCCGGGGTAGTGGCTGTACTCAGACCAGTGCTAGTCTATCTGACAGGTCCCATCAGCTCTGGAGGTCAGATGTCAGATACAGAGCTTGGAGAGGAGGGAGGTCACAGACAGTTCAATCACAACAACACAGCCCACTGTGCTGCTGAGAGTTGGTGTGTGATATCTGGTTAGAAGGAACAAACACTGCTTTAATTCCATAAAACAGCTGGGTTGTAGAGTTGTTTCAAAGATTTTTCCAACAAAAGCAAATAGTTTATTAATTATTACCATGACCAGTCGCCAGTCTGTCCCAGGGCTAACACGGACGACTATTCACACTCACACCTGTGGACAATTTATTATCACCACCTGATCTTAGCCCACTCGCTGCACGTCTTTGGACTGTGAAGCAACAGCGCTAACCACTGTGCCTAACTCATGATCGTGACTCACTGTCGTCACACCTCTGAACTGTCAAACACACCTGAGCTTATCAGGAAGGATATCAGGCACGTGGTCGAGAACATCATGAACATCATACTTCAGCAAACACGCCCTACTAGCACTCCAACTATTTTGGCCTGTTGTCCTCAAAGGCTTTCTTATCTTTTCCATGTCAGCAAATCCCACATGGATCAGAGTCGGGTCACAGACTCATTTGAGAAAACTTTGTTCTCCGATCTGAAACATTTTTTAGATTTAATATAATTTCTTTTGTCAGATGGGGAGACGCTGTTAAAACTAGTTCAAATGAGGCATCTGTTGTTGTCACTTGTTGACTTGCTGTGTGACCACTAATGCTTCAGACAACACAGCCATCTGCAACCCTGACTTCCTCGTCTGATTTGTTGGTTACATGCAAAGATGTTTCACATCGTGCGTCAGAGTTCATCCTCGAAACCCTGCGTCTGTGCGATCTGCATAAGATCAAAAGTGAAAACGAGTGACACAGCGTCTGTAAAGTGTTTAAAGCACTAACTTCTTTTTAAAAATCAGCAGTGGTGCAGATCTTTTTCAGTGGCAGCCACAAGTTTTATTTAGTAGTTTAGGTTAAAAAGAGTAATTGGGGCAATTTTTGTGAAGAAAATCACGTGCGTGGCTTTTCCCCAAACTCCTGTTTCCCATTCAGAACAGTAAATAAACCACAACAGTGTTTGAGGTTAACCCCTGGCCCTAATTGGACCACATCAGTAATTAGGAATAAATCAGAATCAGAATCAGAATACTTTATTGATCCCTGGGGGAAATTATTTTTTGTTACAGTGCTCCATTTTAAACCAACATTAAGACAAGACAGACAATACGCTAACTAAGAATAGTACAATATATACATATATATACATACATACATACATAAGTCACTTATAAATAAATAGTTGGAAAAGAAACATGTGTAGCTGTAGCAGCAAACAGTGTGTTAAGTGGATGCGTTGTACAGGGAGCCACAGGCAGGAATGATTTCCTGTGTCGTTCAGTGGTGCTTTTCGGTAATCTCAGTCTCTCACTGAACGAGCTCCTGTGACTGACCAACATGTCATGGAGTGGGTGGGAGGTGTTATCCAACATTGTCTTTATCTTGGACAGCATCCGCCTCTCCGACACCACCTTGAGGGAGTCCAGCTCCATCCCCACAACATTGCTGGCCTTACGGATCAGTTTATTAAGTCTGTTGGCATCATTAGTTTTGACCGTGTTGGCCACGGGGAATTAATAAAGGGACTCCACGCTGCTGTCTTTGATCACCTATAATCTGCATCAGCTGCATCTGTAATAACACAAGACACCGACAGACTGCGTCGCTAAGATCGTTTCATTCTCAACCAATCATTAATTTTAATAGCAGAAACCTGCGGACAGCTGCCCACAAGACCGATTCATGCTCACCGCTGCATCGACTGACAATGAGCACGCAGAAGTGAGATTACACATCAGAACACTTAAAACATGTCGGCACCGAATTACAGCAGCAGTGTAACTCTGGGGTGCAGCTATGAGCTCAGTGTGATGAACCATCTGAAATCCTTCATGCCGACCTCCTTTGACAATCAACAGTTATCTGAACACTGCAGCTACAGGCTGCCGTCAGCCCACGAAGACGACTCGGGACAAAGCCAGTCTGTTAGAGGCAGGCTGCGAAACTCCAGATCATGTTCACCATCTGCTCTGCTATCTGTCACCAAGGCTTCCACTACACCAACACTGGAGTGAACAATGACAAACATACTGCGCTTCACATGCACCCACAGCCAAATATTGATCGACAGCGTGTCGTTATGCTGAGCTGGGAAACTGGCTGCTTAGTGCTCATTATGCTGCAACAACTGTATGCAGGTGCTGAACAAGTACTGCAGCAGCTACCTGCAGCTGATGCACATCTGCCTAGTGTAGCTTGCATAGATAGATTTAGATGTTAGTTGTTATTGGATATTTATAGATGAGTGATTAGTGTAGTCTGTGGTTCTTACAGTGTTAAATGACTGGTGCACATTTCCTGCACACACTGAGGCATCATTTCCTCCTTTTCTTTCATCTACGCTCAGACAAGTACAGAGACGTGCTTTAATCAATACAAATGATCCAAAATGTAGACAAAGGGTAACAAGATCTTAGCATTTATGTCATCACTACCACAAAGGCAGATGTGCATACTATGTGCTGTCAATGTGGGATGAAGGTCTTTAAATTAGAGATATGTCATTCATGTATCTCTCAGGAGACTGCAAACTTTTAATTATTTATTATCATTATCAGTAGTAGTAGCAGTGTTATTTCACTCAGAAGCTTCTCACTAAAACTACCACAAGGTTCTGGGTTCTCTCTTCGTTTGCATGTTCTGCAGGTACTCTGGCTTCCTCCCACAGTCCACAGACGTGCGTACGAGTATAAACCGTACTGTCCACAGGGTAACTGTGACTATAGTGGACTGTCTCTGTGTTAGCCCTGTAATGAACAGGGATCTCTCCAGGGTACGTCATTTTTTTGTCCGGTGTGAGCCAGGATGGGACCAAGCCACCCAGCGACTGAGTTAGGAAATCGTTTCACGCCCAAGCCGAGTTGGTATCCGGCCTCTTCAAAATGAGGTGGCTCAGTATGACACGTGAGAAGAAGGGAGTCAAACAGACTCACTGTGTGATTTAGGGGAGTGACTCACCTATGCTAAAAGGCTTGATAATTAACCGATCACCGTAAGTATCGGTTCTCTGCCTAACTTGTTTAAAGCATCGTTATTAAAGAGACCGACAGCCCTCTGTGTGCAGTAGTAATGAGGCAACATTGTTGTATATACTCTGTGCTGTACAGTTACTGACATACTCTACATCATACTAGCCAGCTTATAACATGGGACCTGTCTTATTCTTGATTAGAGTAAAGAAAAAATACTGATGTAGATCTACTTATGGTATGAATTTCAAAATCCTGCATCACCTTGTTCTAAATTTATTGCATTCATAAGTTTTCAGAAAACTTGACCTCTGACCTGTAACCAGCCAGAGCCATGGCGGGGGGGGGGGGGGGGGGGGGGCACAGGATGAAAAGGGGGGGAAAAAACAAAACGCTTGGACACTGCTAGCACGGGGCGCCTTTCCAAACCAACTTCATTCTGAGCCAAAGACTAGAAAATATGGTGAAGCAAATCTGCCCTTTGGCTCCACCTGCGCAGGTGCGGAAGTAGGTCTCCCTGCAGGATTGGTTTTCCCTGTCGGGAGCCGCGCTGGGCTGTTTAAACCACGGACAAACAGGATCCCACATTCTTGATTTTTAGTTCACAAACACTTTTTGTAATGACTCACTACTCCTGACATTTTGGAGATGTTTGCTCTTTATACAGTAAAGTTACAGCGGGATACAAATAACATCAGGCTGATCCTGCCACGATTTGTTCCCCGGTTCAAATCACGGACAAACAGGATCTCACAGCTGTTTATGTTTTTAAACCCATTTTGCACAGAGAGGCATTTTTTGAAAAATGTATTGATGCAATTTTGAATATTATTACACAGGGAAAAAAACTACAGGTAAAATAATGACACTGTGACGCCTCTGCCTTTGTAAATGGAGGGACAGTAACTGTGTGTAAAACCTGCAGACAGTCAGATTAACAGCATTTCGTCTCTATCATTCTGCAATTCATCTTATGTAAACAATAACGTGGCCACAGCGTGACGTGAATAAAGGCACATACCTTTGACGTTGCGTAACGAACTCTGTATTCCTCGTCCACACGTAAACGCAAAAAAGGAGTTTTAAAAAAATCTCAGTTTTCGATGATTCGAAACGCCGTTTACGTGGACGAAACAGCTGCGTGTTCAAAAATACCCGTGTAGGTGCGGACGTAGCGTAAAAGAGTTAGTAGTTTATTCTATTACTACCTGTAATTTATTGCAGGTTACTTTTATCTGCTTAATTGTTTACAATAAGTTTAAGGTGTGAAATAAACTGCAATGGAGCAAAATATGGGCGTGTGTGGTTGGAGGATGTGTTTGCGTGGTGGGGGGGGTGCGAACATTTTCCTTGTGAAACAAAGGGGGGCCTAGCAAAAAAAGTTTGGGAACCACTGGTTTAAGGTAAGGTTAGCTTTCCTGCTAACCCAATCAAGCCACTAGCTACCTAGCACAGCAGCTAACAGGCTAACCTTAGCTTGCTTCCTCTTTAATGGTGTTGCTATCAAAATAAAACCTGAAGCATCAATAATTCTTTTTCTTATAAGGAGTCTGTGTCTGGGTACCTGTCAGGAAGCAGGGCAGTGGTGCATAAATGACAAAATCACACTTCAGGCTGTTAAAAACACCCAGAATCCTCGGGGAAGGTCTCAAGCTTAAGCTAGAACCAGAAGCTTCTGTATTGTAAAATGACTCCTTGGTGGAACACTACAGCAAATGATCAACTGTTTTCTAAACAGCATGAAGCCTGGAAACAGGTGGAGCAGCTAGCCTGGCTCTGTCCAGCCTGAAAGACGTACACCAGCCAACTCTTTTAAAGTTGTGCTGTGCCCAGACCTGACTGAGAAAGGATAAGGTGGTGGCAGGAAACAGTATGGCTGTTTTTAGCTGTACCATCTTAAAAGGTTGGCAGCAATACCTGAGGATCACAGAGCTCCCGCCTGCTGCCGCTCTAACATATTGTCCCCACGGTGAGCCCAAGGAGGGACACGGTGGCAATCTGTATGCACAGATTCAAAACCTTTTATGTGCCCTGGAAAACGCCGTGTTTGCTCATGTGTCAGCCCTGACCAACTCATTTGTACGTAAAGATTCAGGCACAACTGACCTGGTACAGGCAGGTCTATGCTTCTAAAGGGCAAGCCACCCCATTATTACGTTTGGTCATGGTTTCACTGCCGTTCCTTTTGTTATATTAATTTGGACACGTTGGGTTTTCTGAACTTGTTTCATTGTAGAGTTATAGTTCTGGTCTCAGAACCTGGAGATTCTGTTCTGTCTTATACATTTGCTATGAATACGACAAATGCAAATCAGAATGTGGTCAGTTAGCCAGACCTTCTGTGGAGCACGTTTCCTGCCAAACCAAACGAGTATAGGATCCATTAGTAGCAGTAAGGCTAGCTTACAAATGGAGGACAGTTACCTGGATTATATGATGACGTTTGCTGAGCTATACTTTCATCTGGTTTTTATTGTTATTTTAAATATCAAACTGCTATCGCTTCTCTGTCCACTAACAAACCAGTTACCAATCACTGGAACACAATGGTCTCCTTACCCGTGTGGTGGTGGCAAACATGTACTTGTCTCGGAGCTGGAAGCTGTCCACCTGCTCCAGGATCAGTCTGCGGTTCTGTTCACTCTGGAAGAAGTCAGTGCTGCTGAGTATAGTGGATACACCCTGGGGCTCGTTTCTCTGGACGAGGACTGTGGTTGGGGGGTCGTAGGGTTCCACACCCCTGGGTTTAGGAGACAAGAGCAGAAGGTGAGAGACAAAGATGTATCAGAGGGAGATATTGAGAAAAAAGGTGAGGATAGGCGGGGAATGGAGAACATGAGAATAACACAAACACTTTTCATACTTAAATATATCTATTTATAATTGTAAATAGGCCTTAACAGATGGACATCAACCAAAGGTTAGGCAGGGCCTGTTCTGAAGCCTCACACTGAATCATTTATCGATGACAGAATTACAGTTACAGCTGTTTCTGAATCTGAAACAAACTCACGTTCAGGACAACATCACTCTTCAGAGATGTCAATCAGAAAAGCAAGAACTAAACTCCGCTTTCACCCTGTGGTCTCACAGGCTTCACACAGACAAATGATTCCTTGTCAGTTTTTCATTTAATAATCCCGTTTTCAGGATAATAAATGTCAACACAAAACACTCTCAGGCTCTCAGGAAGTTCAAACTGAAAATCTCCATCTGTGCGCCAACCTTGAAAAACTGCGCGGTCGAACTATTTACGGCCGTTTCTGTTCCAGCTCGTGGCACACAGAGCCCGAATGAATGAAGGAGGTTCACTGCATCTTATCGTCTGCCTTCCAAATCAGCGCGTTTCCTGCCAGAGTCTCGAGAACTAAACAGAGAGAGCAGTGTCTCGCTCAGCTCTGCCTCTGTGGCTTTCATTCAAAGGTCCCTGTTCAACCGATGGACACTGTCTGGCCTGAGAGTGCGTGGAGAGCTATTCGTAGTCTGTCTCTGCGCCTTCCTTGGAATTAATCTGTGCCCTTTCTAAACACTTCCTAAACACCATTCTTACCCTGTTTTGGTAGTTTCTCTCTTTGTGTCAGGTCCGTACGGCATTCAAACCGAGCATTCGGAATGACAAGGCCACTTTATCTGAGACACGGCCACCAACAGCACAGGTTTCTTTAATAACAAATCTTTTCTCAGACCAGACATGTAGCACTGCAGGCCCAATTCTCCCAGTAACATTAGAAAGCCAAAGTATGATTGTGCACACTGGATATCCCAGCATTATGGACACGGACCCACCACGTAACCTCCGTTGGCGATATTGCTCAACTCTCAAAAACAATGAATCAGGACATGTAGTCAACCAGACTGTCAGGCTTTACAAGTTAACCGTAAAAGAAATTCCACGTCAATCAAAGCTTCATTTGATTTGAAGCCATTAAAAATGCTTCAACATAATCTGGGCTCATAGGTCACCGTGGCTTGTTCTTCAGTCTCGCACCGGTCGGATTCCTGAGCGAGTAACAGTCCACATAGTGGTGAACATTTCAGCTGGTCTGGTTCCTTGTTGGTTTTGTTTCACAGGATATACTTTTTGGTTTTGTTCTTGCAGTAAAATTTGCTGTAATTTTACCTTGAGAACTTCAGACAGTTCATGGAGTCTGGCATTGGCCTTTCTCGCACATGGCACACTAGATGCAATTACACTGCAGAAAACACACATCGCAGGTCAGGTGGCTCCCCTGATAAAACTTGCGCCAGCGGGAAATGCACCCGACCTTTAGTTGCACTATTTATCAGCACAAA
Source organism: Diplotaxodon limnothrissa (assembly GCF_057381915.1). NCBI lineage: Eukaryota > Metazoa > Chordata > Actinopteri > Cichliformes > Cichlidae > Diplotaxodon > Diplotaxodon limnothrissa. The sequence continues at coordinate 1,527,481 of NC_140609.1, read as the reverse complement.
CCGTCATAACAGAGGGGGAGGGCAGGTTAAAGACCATCCCACTAGAGACTGTGGATGCCGCTCACCTGGTTGAGCCTGTGACCCACGTAGCAAAGGTACTTTAGGGGTCAGCTATAATCTGCACTACTGTCAGCCTGAAAATGTTCAGAGCTGCAACGCTTCTATGTGATATCTATTCAACGCCCCCCTTTCTCCCACAGATCCTTGGTTTCCCTATATATAGAGTTGATACTCCTTTTATGTGGGATTTGTATCATTCGTTGTAATCCATATGGCAGAAGAGATTGTACTTCTTATTGTACAAAATGGATTTTGCCTCTCAGTCCGTCTTCTAGCCGTGCGATCACAGGATTACCAGTTATGCGAGATTGTGGGGGGTCCCACTGGTTTGGGTGGTTCTGAACACACCCAGCAGTAGACTGATAGTCAGGCTCAGATCGCTTTGGCTTACAGAGCCTTCAGACTGATGTGCAGCACAAAAGCAGCAGCCTCTTCTAAAGCCACAACAAACAGGATTAAACCCAAATTGGATGGAGCACCAGGGGCGAGCGTAAGATCAATCCTTATTTGTGTTGCTTTGGTCCTCAGATAATTTGCAGTTTCTTCTGGCCGGTTTGTACCTTTAGCAGCATTTTCAAATCTTATTTGCTGACATTTAAAGGCATCAGTAGTTAAATACATCTAGAAATCCAGGGACCAGATCATTTTGGCTGTCAATGATAAAAAAGATGACCCAGATAAAACCATTACCTTTAAGTTTTGTATTGTGTTATGAATCAAGCACACTGCTGCTTCTCCTTAAAAATCCAAAATCTCTCACAGTTTAGTTCAGCTCAAACTAAGATGACGGAGGGAGAGCCCTCGGTCAACGGGAAGTAGAAGATATAAAAGGATTCAGCATCAGGGCCCATGGAAGGAAGTTGGCTTGTTTTCAGTCCATGCAGCACGTGACAGATTCAATTCAACTTTATTTATACAGTGCCAAACACAGCAACAGTCGCCTCAAGGTGCTTTATATTGTAAGGTAGACGCTACAATAATACAACAGAGAAAGCCCAACAATCATATGACCCCCTATGAGCAAGCACTTTGGCGACAGTGGGAAGGAAAAACTCCCTTTTAACAGGAAGAAACCTCCGGCAGAACCAGGCTCAGGGAGGGGCGGGGCCATCTGCTGTGATTGGTTGGGGTGAGAGAAGGAAGACAGGATAAAAGACATGGTGTGGAAGAGAGACAGAGAGTCGGATGTGTTGGTTTACACCATAACTCTCCCCACAGCTACTGTGCAGCTCTGCTAAGGTTGGCCAGGCCACGCCTCCTGGACTCCTGTTGCTCTTCCTTACTAACTGACACTCCCTGTTATGGTCCAACAGAAGCTTCAAATGCTTTAACTATTCATACTTCTACTGATATTAAAAGTCACCAGTTCAACTGCTTTTATTGACTAGCCATCAAACCATATAGCTTCTTCTTACCAATAACCAGCAAACAGTTGAGCTGCTGCTGACAGAAATTCATTCACAGAGCAAAAAGGTTTTTTCCCCACATAGATAAACGGTGAGGGCAACCTGCCTAAAAGAGCGTCAGTCTAGCATCCACTCAGAGTGGAGGGGAAGCATCACAGATCAACAGGTCTGCCTGCATTGTCCAGAAATGCTTCCACTGGTCCCTCAACCCCACAGGACTCCAGTTGTTTCTGATTCTAACTTACAGCAAAAATCTAAGCGTGCTGAAGCATTTGGAACAGATAAGGAGTACATAATGACTCATTCCATCATGACTGCTGGCAGTAGCATAGTACAAGGGCTGCAAAGGAAAGGATACTTCTGCACCAAAGCTATAATTCAGCTTTTACCAATCACCGTGAAATGTAGTTAAGGGAGGATATTGATTACATATTTTGGCACACGGCAGGTATAATTCTCTTTGGAGAAGGCAAACATTAGTGCTCTGTTTATTCTATAATATAAATCAGTCCAACAGAGCTTGAAACCAGGTTTCACTGCAGCGTTGCATGTTGAGCTTTATAAAAAAGAACTAAAGGAGCACTGCCTAAATCACTGTTAATGACACCTGCAGCCCTGTAATGATCTGCAGTCAGCATCCTGTTACTCACTCTTGCATGCAGCTCTTGGTTAGTGACTGATTTATACCACAATCCTGATGATGGTAATGACAACAAAGCTGACTCGCACATAACTAAGCAACCAATGTCAGATGTGTCTGTGTAGATTCTCAGTCATCCAGGTCATGGTAGTCTAAGGAAACTGGAAATATAACAGCGGGACTGTTTAAAGTTTCGTCAAGATCCTTCACCTCTCGTCCAACGTCAGTTCTAAAAGCAAACAGTGAAGATCCCAGATACATGTGGAAGAAGCTGGCTGCTATTAGTATGGAAAGAAAGTCTTAGTTATGCACATTAGCTTAATGCCAATACAACATTTATGATGACTATTTATGATGACTACGATTCTATAGGTTCAACAGAGTCATAAATCTCTTTAGCTGGGGAATTAATTTGGTAAGCTAGCCATTCAGCATTTCCACTAAAAGGGCATCTGTGCAGGAAGTGATTCACAGGTACACATACCAAAGAAAGGTAATCAGATTCAGCACCTTCGAGTTTACCACCCTCCATATGGCAGGGTGATAAACGCATTAGGTCAGACGTCCACCACCCCTAAACATCAACATCCTCTCCTACCAAAGGATGGGAGAAACCCAGCTGTAGACGTTGCGTGGGGGTGCAGATGTAATCTTTATTTTGTTTAACAAACAAAACAAACCCACAGCAACACACAATTTTGCTAGTAACAACATTAGCAACTAAGCTATATTAGCGGAGGAAATCATTTGAAAACAGTCAGCTAAGCTACCAGATAAGCATCAGGAGTCAGATGAATTTGCTAACTGTGGATTTTGCTCCATTAGATGGCTTGCATTCTTATGTATTAGCAGACATGCTAGCATTAGCTAACAGTAGCCAGAAAAACAACAACAAACAAACATCGAAAGGTTAAAACTTTTAAACAACATTATTTACTTGATACCCAAGTTAACAGCTAGCAGGCTAACACTAGCTTGGTTAAAGTTAATGTGAGAGATGGCGAGCAAAATGCTACCTGAAGCCATGTTTTAGTTTGAGTTGGTCATTTGTTGACTTTAGCGATCAGTGAACTCTGCCTTTCTTTCATGGCTGCTGTTGCTCACTGATGATGCTGGGCGCAGAAGCACTGAGTATTTTACCAGGAACTATTTTACCTTTCAAACCTTCCATGTTTACACTAAAATAATGAAAGCACTAAATACTGTATCAAGTTTCCATAAGTAGCAGTTATCCTGGCAAACCTGATGTAATCCAGGTAGAGTCCATTCAGCGTCCATCCTGTCACTCGGTTTTCTGCCTTGGTGACAACATGTTACTCTGCTCAATAAACATCTAAAGGCTCCTGGCTGCAGAGAACCTGCACCAACATAGCCAGAGTAAAGTGTTGTCTCATGTTGTTTCACAGCCTCGATTAAAATACTACAAACACAACAGGGGAGGCTGCCGTCTCTCAGCCACTTACATGACACTGTGAAATTATCCCAACCGAAGCGCACAGTACAAGCCAAAAGTGTTGAGTCATGCACTTAATAACAGGACAGCAATGACTACACATTTTTCCAAGGTGCACTAATGTTCAGGTTTGACAACTATCAACAGCTACACAAACACAAGCTTGAAAACGTGCAACAACTGCTTACCAGAAAAATGTGCATTCTTGCAATCAAAATGTATAATTCCAGCATGATAAGAGTCCATCCTGAACCCAGAAAACCTCACAGTCATGTCGGGAAACAGTTAAATGAGAATCATTCATTGAGGAGTTCTAGTCATCTTCATGTGGAAGAAAGTGAGGATGCCTGGTGTGGGGACAAGGGGCTGTGACAAAGGTCTGCTTTACACAGTGGTGTTAGTGAGGCTTCCTTTATTGGTCAAGACAAGTTTACACAGCACTCACAGCTGAATGGAGACACCATAAGCCCAGATGTTCCAGACTGGGCCTCACTATGCTCACTGGATTCATGATCAGCCTTACAGCTTAAACTGTTACTTCTTCTTTGCATTATTGATCTTTTATCAAATCCAGCCAGTAGCCAACAAATGTTAGAGTTGAGATAAGCTGTATTGTATAAAATCACAGGAAACACTGTGCAGACAATCATTAAACTGCCTACAATTTGTTGGTTGTATTTTCATATTAATCAAATAAGACTGGGTTTCCATGACGATCCAAGATAATCTGGGTCAGGTTCCATCTCATCCAAAGCTCAACACATCTAATTAACAGTCTTAACTTTATCTTAACTTTAACTTTTACAGCAGGCTGTTCACTGTTGAAGCCTGCAGTCATGCTATTTATATTTAATTACTTTAGATTTTGTCAAACCAATCACTGAATAACCACAGACCTGTGATCATAAATGCAGCCACAACTCTGAGTTGTATCATTCCTAATACAGCTCGACTCTTCTTTCAACATTTAACGGCGTCAGCTGTGAGTGTGGGCTCTGACCTCTTATGTATAGAAACACCAAACACCGTTGGATTATTCTTTTGGATAATCCAACAACAGAAATGACAAAATTAAGCAATTTATTTTTTAATGAAGGTGTCTACTTTCATTAAACGGACTAAATGTTAACTGACTGTCCTGACACTGGAATAAAGCAGAGCTACTTTGTGTCAGATAAAGAAGAAAAACACATTTTCATTAATTCTCTGTGTTATTGTGGTAATGTCGACGTGCTATCGAGTAAGGATGAACTCATCTGTGTATCAGAGTTGTTGACTAGAAATATCAGACAGCGCAGCAATAACTTGTAGAATAATTTATCTATTTATGTGCTTGTAGCTAACGCCTGAAGGCCGAGGACATGCAGATTTAATAGGAGTTTTCTGGAAGGTTATATTTCCTCAGCATTGTGTTGGTGACAGGATAGATACACCCTCTGATGCCTGTTGTACTGCTTCAGCCTCCTTACCAAAAGTAGGTCTTCACGTGCTCTTGGATCAACACCCACGTCTCCCCAAAGTCGTCCGATTTCCACAGCTAGAAAGGCAGGAGAGGAGAGAGGGTGTAAGGAGAGAGCAGGAGGAGGAAGGGGGAGGAGGAGGAGGAGAAGAGGGGGGTGGTGCACTGTAAAAATGTAGGTCAAGCTCATTCCTTCGTTTTGGCTCCAGCACACATGTAAAGGAGAACACCGGAGAGACGTTTGCCACTGTTATGTTTGAACTCAGGAGAGCTATGATGCAAGGACATCACTTCCTGTCCCGGTTAGAATATCCTGCATGTGAATTTCTGAATCGAACAAGCGACGAGTACTTCATATCAAGCACACGTGCAAGAAACAGTCACGATTTCAGCCTTCGTTTTAGGATTTTAAAAATTCAGAGGAACAGTCGGTGAATGCTTTGGAAACACCAAAGCATTCACCGACTGTTCTCATAAAATACTCATAAACTGTGGTTACTCTGGCAGCAGCAGCCTAACTGAGTGTCCAAATACGTCCCAGCTTATTTACCTGGCACACACTTTTTTTACACGTTTCCACAGAGCTGTTAGACATTTGTAAGGAAGACATCGTCCTTCTGTTTGTATCAAAATATGTAGAATACTATCAATAACTGCAAGTATTCACATAAGGAATAATAAAATCCATCAAGTCCACATTGTGTGAATATTCAGTGCAGAAAGGCTTCATGAAATGTTTTCCTACACATGCACATGACTGGATCAAGATGAAGCTGAAGTCATTTGAATGCAAAGCTACAGTCATTTTATCAGGTCAAATTTCGGCTGTAACAGGGAGTCAAACTCACACTACAAATGCTTCATCATATCTACAAGCACCACTCAGTAAAAGGTGTCGCTGAGGCTTCATACTAAACAAAGTGCGTCATTCTTTTAAACACACAGCACTGTAAAGTCAGAGCATCGCTTTACCTGTTTGTTGGGATGGGAGCCGTCGTAGCCGAGCACCAGGTTGGCTCGTCTGCTGTGGAGCAGCAGGTCGGTGGGTTTGAAGGGGAGGGAGAAGCCCTGGACGTTCCTACAGAAGTCAAAGGCGTTCCAAAGGTAGTTGTTGGTAGAGTCCACAAACAGGTACTGAGGAGGCAGACAACAAACAGAAGCATTAAATAATAAATCTGACAAATCCTAGAAAAGTTTTCTTTGAGGGGAAACAAAGTTTAAGGTCTATCAGGCTGACTTTGCACAAACTCAGCTCCGCAGAAACGTTGGGAAACAAAATGCAATGACTGACAAGCTTAAGCCCGTGTTTACTTCACCATCGGGCGCCAAGGTTTAATCCTTAAAAAAGTATCAGTGAAGAAAACGAGTTTGCAACATAAAATCATGAAGAGCAGAGGACTCAAATGAATCAGCTGATGGAGCCTTTCCAGATGTGGAAGCTACCAGTTCCACAGCCACTGATTTTAAACTGAACACTGATAACACTCCTGATGGTCCCACCACGTTCACACAAGGATTCGTCGTTGCATGATGCAGGATGCGTCCCAGTTACTTCCTGACAGTTAATGCAGTGCTGCCTGAAGTCTGCCTCTTTGATACGCTCTTTTTAGACCTGATGTTACCGATCTGCTGACAGTTAACTTAATTAGTTTCACCATGTTACTGCAGCTGTTTCCTTTTAGTAACAGTTACTTTTCCAGCTTTTTGTTGCCTCTTTCCCAACTTCTTTTGGGAATGTGTTGCTGTATGAGCTCACATTTTTCTTAAAATTGTACTTTTTCTGTTCCGATATTTGGATATTTGCTGAGTTTTTCAGCTCTACTTGACAGAACAGTTCAGCTCCACCAAAAGACGACCAGTGACAAATCCACAGACACTGAGATATGTGCAGGAGGAGAAGCTGGATTAGTTTCCACAATTCCACCATTGGATCTTAAATTTCCCATAATGCAACCAAAAGCTTGATTTCATACCTGACAGTATACAGCTGACATCACAATGTGTGCTGTGTAGAATACATACAGGAAACTTTCCACTTGTCTCTCGTGTAAATACGGGTCAGTGGGACCAGACTCACCCTCCTGTTGTCTGCAGGGCTGTGGTAGAACTGCGAGATGACCTGCTTGCTGCCGTCCTTCATCTTAGCCCCCGAAAACTTGAACTTGTGTGAGACGGGTATGAAAGTGGTGCCGTGGTCATAGGACACGTAGACCTGAAGACAACAAGGGAGGTATGAATGCCTGCACCCGGCGGTCCCTGAGAAAAGGCCTGGATTATATTTTTTTTATCAAAAAATTCACTCGGCAAACTGCAAATTCTGCCATTTTAAAAACACTAATAATAATAATAATAATAATAATGATGATGGATTGCATTTATATAGCGCTTTTCAAGGAACCCAAAGCACTTTTTACAATTCCACTATTCATTCACTCTCACATTCATACACTGGTGGAGTCAAGCTAATCTGAAAGGTCTGCAGGTCTTAATGCTCAATTCTGATTTTTTGATCAAATCCGATTTTTTTGTCTGCTTCTTCACACTACAAATAAAATGTGACGCGCTCTAGTGTGAACCCTCAAAGCGGCCCACATGCACAAAAGCAGACGTCACACACAGCGCGCTCTGTTTAGACTATGGCTGGGTGATATGGCCTAAAATTCATATCACGGTATAATTTGAAGCATATGCAGTAACGATATATATCGCGATATTTTCTTTTCTTCTGTATAACGTATTTTACACACTATAACGCGCACTTAAAATCCTTTAATTTTCTCAAAAAATGACAACGTGCCTTATGTATGAATTCTGGTTGTGCTTAATGACCTCAAACAGATTTTATGTGCTACACGCCGCTCAAAAATCTGTCAAAAATGTTTTAGTACGACTTTGCTAAGCTACGAAGCCGCACCGCTTGATAGATTGTCGGAGCATTATGGCTGCCGTAGTCAGGAGCCTCGTGGAGTAATCTGGGTCCAAAACTCCGTCAACTTCAGGTCCCAAAGTAACAAACGAACACTGCAGCATCACTGAGAGTTAAAATCTGTCTAAATTCTTTAATCTTTAATAAAACGATCAGCAGTGCTGCTTTACCAGGTGTAACAATTAAGTTTAGCATCCAGGCATCCATGAAAACAGAATTTATTAAATTTAACACAGTTAGAGGAAGTTAGCGGTTAGCAGGAAGTTAGCTCACTAGTTTCCACCTAAGCATGATATAGCATGTTCTGACTGAGAGATTTCTGAAAAATTCAAACGTACAGCTCTGCTATCACTTCCAACATAGATGAAGACAGAAGCTAAACAGCAGTGATGTTTGTAGGGTTACTGAAGTTGGACTAGCTGGTAAACAATGATGTGCTACATGATTGCTAGCAAAACAGCTACGTTAGCATAACATTAGCACAGTGAAGTTGAAGGATGAACGCTAACTTTTTTCCACTCGATAAAAGTTAACGTGAAGGTTCCTGATGGTTAGGGACAAATGCAATCGCATAGCAGGATGCTGTAAACGGACCAAACTTCAGTCAGGAGAACAACTGAGATAATCCATCCACAATACGAGGTTAGTCATTAATATACTGCAACAACATGGGAATAGAGCAGCTGTGATAGAATTCAGCATTAAAGAATCAATGGTACAGAAGTGGAGGAAGCGCAGTTTTTGGCTTTCCTCATCTTCCAAAAGTGCTTCGTCTCTTCGCTGTCGCCGGCCATAATTTGCAGATGATGTTGTTTGCAGCCGCTGCGAGGCTTTCGACCAAAACAGGAGCAGCTTGATGACACCATCAACATGCGCTATCGTGGTAGAGCGGTATAGTAAAGATCTCTACCGTTGGCCAAATTTATATCGTTTCTACCGTAAACCGTTTATACCGCCCACCCCTAGTTTAGACCCAGACCAAACAGTATTGTTTGACTGATGGCCTTAATATAAAGACTTGTTTACGTTTCCCAATTTTGCTTTAAGTTATAAAGTTATTTTGTTATTTACATTTGGCCTAATAAGGATCCTTATTGCTGTTTTAGAGGAGCGCTGCTTCAAAGGATAGTTGCAGATTTCTGTCAGAATCTGCAGATTATACATTTACAAATAAAATGTTCACGTTTCTCCAACGTTGTCTTCCCAACAGTTTCACTGGATGGCCAGGAAGCGTTCGCGATGTCTTCTCCGGCGCTGATAATTGGCGTCTGTCTTGTGTCAGTGACGTAAAAGACGGATTTAATGCGACATGACCATCAAACAGCAGTCGCTTTCTAAAACATCAGATATGTATCGGATTCAGCACCACATACGAAAGTGACCCAGATCGGATTTGTGCCATTCACACTGTCATACCATGATCGGATATGAGTCGCACAGGGTCAAAAAAGTCGGATTTGATGCGCTTTCGCCTGCAGTGTGAACGTAACCTTGGTGATCCACAGTTTCAAGGAAGACAAATTTCTGCGCCTGCTGTGTGTTCGAGAGGATGAAGGGGTTGATTAATGACTGAATACTAGGGGTGCAACGATATTCGTATCGATATTGAACCGTTCGATACAGTGCTTTCGGTTCGGTACGCATATGTATCGAACAATACAACATTTGTAATTTATTTTATCAACTTTCCTTCTGACGATGCTGTCTGTGTGGAGCGCTCAGTGAATCTGCGTTCGACTACTCCGCCTAGGCTGCACTGTCGAGCGCAGATCCACTGAGCACTCAACACAGACAGCATAGTCAGAAGGAAGAGCGCAGGGCAAGTTAAGCTCTCCTTGCAACATGGCAAATTGAACCTCCCCCACCCTCATTCAGATCTGGCGTTTGGAACTATTTTGGTTTTCATGTGACGTATGACCCTGAAGGTAAGCGAGTCATGGACTAAAGTAAAACAGTATGTTGGATGTGCCATGCAATGCTCAATTACATGGGTGGGAACTAGCGTGTTAGCGCAGTTAGCTCGTTAACGTGTTGGCCGTCTAGCCCCACGCACAGGGCTATCAGGGGTAGCTCGTTAACGGAGATTTGCCGTGTTGTGGCGTTAAGGTCATTTTAACGAGGTTAACCTGAAAGCACTAGTGGGAACACAACGAATATGACTGCACATTTACGCCGACATCATCCTAGTGCAAAGACAAAAACAACAAGCATGCTACAAACTTTACCCGAGTCATTTAGACAGCCGTTAGCACAGGATTCTCCTTATGGGAACCTGATATGTTTAATATGCTGCTGAGAATATAGCCCAGAAGAAGCGGATAGTATAGCTTTTATTTTGGAAAGAGCCATTTCTCTGTAATAAACTCTCTTTTCCAAAGATGAGTGATTCCTCAATCAGATACAGGGCTCGCAATATCGCTAGCCCGACGTCCCGGGGCTAGCGATTTTTCCAGTCGGGCTACCAAAATCTATCTCTGCCCTGCCCGTCGGGCTATTGTAGGAAGGAAAAATATATGTCAATGCTTTTGCATTCTTTCGGAAATGTAGCTGGGTAATTATGTCATTGGCATCGGTGAGCCACTGTCAATATGTGACATATTGAAATCGCGTTTGAATTTGCGCTTGTTTTTTGCTTTCACTTTGCAATCGTGCGAACTGTGTATAGAGAGCGACAGCACTGATCTGTGAGTGATGATAATTTGTGCACCAATTCCTCTGACATCGTCTTATTAATCGTTAGCTTACTATGCAAACATGACAAGTGAAATCTCCCGCAGCTTAAACATGTGAGAGGTTGATCGCGCAGAGAATCGCTGAGCTTATGTGAGTGCGTGTGTAAAAGCAGCAGGATATATATTTCAGTTCTGCTGAGCCAAATAAGACAGGTCGGGGTGAAGAAGTGACAGCCAAAGAAAAGCTTACCACAAAACGGAGAAGTTATGACAAATCAGACTATAAGGCAAAAAGAAAGTGCAGCTTTATGGTTTCATGGACAAAAGAATTTCTGTGGCTGCAATATGACGAGCTAAATAACCAGGGCTGCACATAAGTGGTCCGCAGGTGCGCATTCGCTGTCAAAATAAAAAACACGCACAAGGGTTAGGGTTAAATTTAAAAACTGTACTTTTGAGTTAAAATCTATATTTATAATTTTAATAAATGACAAATTAAAAAGGCATGAACATTTTTTTTGTATCGAAAAAATATCGAACCGTGACACCAAAGTATCGAACCGAACCGTGAATTTTGTGTATCGTTGCACCCCTACTGAATACCTACAAAAAGATGTTACTTTATAGACACTTCGATGGTGAAAGATGGTAAAAGCAAACTAACTGTGGCATGGATGTCAGCCTTTTTCAGAGAAACAAGAAAACCAAAAATAAGAAAATATCTACCACATGTCCTTAAACACAACACCCTGTGCTTGTCGGTGTGTGAGATAGGCCATAATTAAAAAAATGTTCATTTTCATTTAAGGCTTTATGCCCCAAATAAAAACTCTGTGGCATCTATAAAGGACAAGTGTGACTGGTTGGCTGCAGAGCCTTTCAGTGTTTGTAAATGGTGACGTGTGACGAAGACGAACTGAATGCAGACTCGTAGCATCTCCTTGTAGAAAACTCAGCATACATGTGAAAGGAAGTCTAAAGGTGCGAAACTCTGTCTGCACTTTGCACACATGCCCCAGACACTTCAAAGCAAACGTGTTAAACTGATGTACGACCTTCAGTCACACGCAACTAAACTTGAATTCATGAAAGATGAGGGGACCAACGCCTCCGCTGTAACCACAACGTGAGCTTGTGTTTGGCCACAGCAAGAGGTCAAAGGTCCCATGTCCCATATGTAACACTACCATATTAAATCCCTGAGTTGATGGAGAGATGACAGAATCTGTCTTTTAACAGTCTGGTTGCCTCCATGCTGCCTGTGCACACACGCTAACGCTCCTAACATAATATCTACTGAAATAAGAGAGCTTTGCAGTTCATCGGTTTATCTTTATTAACTCTGACAGTGACTTTGAAGCCTGAATCATTTCAGCGTCTTCAGAAACCAGACTGTGTATTTGTGAGAGTCAGCTTTTCTGGATTTCAACAAAAAGACGTTTATTTGGATTGTGTGTGTTTCCTTTCACTTTCACCAGAACACAAGTGGAACTGCAGTGACATAAAAACAAGCTGAATTCAAAACACGACCTCACGTATGCATTTCGAGCAATTTCAGAGAATAATGGAAATTACAGTTTTTTACAGACGCTAGGACACATGTCTCAATACTTAGGTCACATTTGCAAAACTCCTCACACAGTGAGCACAACAGAAGTCTATGTGGGCTAAACTGAGGACCAGTTATCATTGTTTTGGCACAAAATGCATTCAATGACTACATCTCTCAAATTTCATGAATTATCTTCTCACTCAGACACAACAACTGCCAAAAATCTTTGTACGTACAGGACATTTTGCATGTGCTTACATACTGTTTTCAAAACTGTTAAACTCATGGCCAAAACAATAACACAATGCAAGACTTGAAAAGACAGCAAAATCCAACAGCAATATTTTATTGAAACATATTTTAAATCTAAAGATGCAGTTTAACCAGCCACAGCTTATTCTCATTGTAGATGAACATCTACACAGGTGTTACTCCTTCAATTGTTCAACTCCTTCAATTCTGGCAGCCAGAAGATTCTTTCCTAGGTGTGTTGCCCTAGATGACATAAGATGTGATGTGGATGAGAACCTGTGGCCAAATGGAGGAGACCGAGTAGATTAGCATTACTATTGTATGTGTATCAGTGGATGGTGTGTATACAAATTCTTGTATTTTGGGATTACTTAGTGCAAAAAAATAAAAAAATACATAAACAAATATTAACGAATTCTGCATGATGTCTGATTCATTCCAGTAACATATATTGAAATTATAAACAGAGATGTGTCCTTGTTTTACACAAGAAAACACTGTGTAATGCTACATGTTGTTAGTGTTTTTAGGTCATTGTTTTGTGGGTGACAAAGTGTGTTTGTCGGCTGTCAACCTTTGCTAGTGTTCTGGAAGAATGAGTTTATTTGAGACCTGAATGAAGTGTTTTGGTAGTTGTAGTGCATTTTGAATGTGAAATGAACTGCTTTGCCAAGCTGAAGGTCAGTTAGGAGGATTGTGTGAAGAGTTTTGCAAAAGTGACCTAAGTATTGAGAAATGTGTCCTAGTGGCTGTAAAAAACTGTAAACACATTTTTAATAAATAACAGCCAATAATCTATAAAGCTGTGCTACCAGAATCAGAATCAGAATCAGAATAAAGTATTCTGATTCTGATTCTGATTCTGATTTACAATTTTGGCTTTAGACACTTTGCAATCACTGGGGAAAAAATCCTTTTGAGACTATTTTTTAAAACTATTATTTATATTTCGCTCTGGCTCTGACAGCACACGGACACAAATACTCGTAACCACAGTAATGTCTGGTCAGTGGCCATTACCCTCACACAGCTGTGCTTGGTAAGTAGTGAGCGTGGAGGAAATATTCAATGCTGAGGTCCTAACTGTCTATCAGCAGTTTAGCTAGCTTAGACTGCAGGTCAGCATGAAGGTGTTTGAGTAATAACTGCATCGGTCGTTATTCCAACCAGCTATTTAAGGTTGATGGTTCTGCCCAACATGGTCACTGTTAAGGACTGGCATGATGAGATAAATCTTTCTGAGGAATACAGAACAACATCCATCCCATAATGAGACAAAACAAACTTCCCAATCGAAGGAAAAGCAGTATTCCCCTCAGCTCTCCGTCTGAAAGTGCTCAGTCATCCCAGGAAGTGGAAACAGAAGCGGCGTGCTGTTTAATGGCTGTGTTTGAGGCTTTCAGTTTCTTTTCTGTGTGTGTGTGTGTGTGTGTGTGTGTGTGTGTGTGTGTGTGTGTGTGTGTGTGTGTGTGTGTGTGTGTGTTGAGGTAGCAGATGGGACCGATTAATGTGTAGCTCAACACTTGTACCATCATGAGAAACATGTTAAACAAGTGTGAACACAAACCTTCTGCTACGCTGCTAATTTACACAGACAGTTTACAGACTGGGATTTAACTGGAAAACCAGGCCTGAGACTAACCTGAACACTGTATGAGCCTACTGGAAATAATCCTGGGCCTTCTGGTTTTAGTATTCCCAGGTTTCCTACCCTACATGTTACATGCATGGATGTTTTCAGGCGTACTCACCGAGCTGGTTTTGGACCCAGTGGTTCCTGCACTGTCTCGAGCCAAGGCTACAATGACATTACTCTTCTCTCCTGCCCAGTGGACGACCATCTGGTTGTGAGAGTCATTCAGGTTGGCCTGCAGAAAAAAAAGTGAACATAAGGTGCAAGGAAACCTTTCCAATCTGAAATTTAAATGGGCTGAAATATCCAGCGATGACACGGACACAGAGCTGTGACGGTACTGAAGGTCGGTTTGGAGGCTTTTTCTCTTTAATAAGTAAAATAATCATTTAAAAATTTACTGAAGTTCTCTTTGTCTGATATTAAAATTTCTTTGAATATTAGAAACAAAAAAAATGCTTAAGGCCCCATAAAGGCTCGGGAAAGCTGTAGTCTTACTTTAGGGTACCCATTTGCATAGGCTGGTGAGAACACCATTGTTTTTATCCCTGTGGACACGTGACACTCAAGGAGACGGATGAGTTTAACACAGTATCCTGATCTGCTGACAGTCACAAAGATGGATGCAGACATTTCTGCAGGCCAGCATATGGTTTGAATCTGAGGCGCTGAATCAAAGCCAGGCACAAACTCACGTCTCTGACTCCTCACACCGACTTTCTGTCTTCGGCGGCTGGACTGTCAAACGATGCAAAAAGATAAGGATCAACGGAGCTCACAGATCTGAAGCCGCTTCCCAGTTTTATGACAACTCGGTAAGGAATTCAAACAAACCAGGCCGTGACCTGAGATAACCCCAGGCTGTTGAGCCCGCGTCTGTCAGAACATTTCCAAAAATGAGACAAATCACATTTAATCTGTGAATCCAGATACGCTGTGCACAATCTGAATGATTTATTTAGCAACAACATCAAAGTAGCACAAGTCAATATTTCATGGGAAAAACTGGCCCATGTGTCATTTAACGGGAGTCACCGGGCTGATAGTCTCCGTTTGTTTATATGTATTTATTTGTATTTAACAAAGAGTCAGTTTCCAAAAATGTATTTTGGCCACTCCTGACATTGATCTGCATCTCTAGCAGTCATCATCAGCACACCAGCTGTTCTGCTGTTCAACTGACAGCAGAGCAAACTGCAGCTGCAGATGAAAAGGACACAAGAGAAGCAACAGGGGGGAAGCCCCGCCCCGGAGCAACACGCAACCACAAAGCAGATTCAGATTCCACCAGTTTAACCAGTCTAGCTTCCACTGGGTGTTTTGGGAGGTTTTTGCAATTGTTTCTTTTAATAACCTCGTAGCAGGACGACGGTCTGTCGTCGTGTCTGCTGCCACCGTGTTTGAAGAAGGAACAAAGTTTTTGTCTGTGGTCACACAGGTGCAGGACCACCGTCCTAAGGACAGTCAGTCCAGAGGTGCACGTCACAACCTTCAGGACACGCCTGAAGTTCTGCTCTGCGAGTCAGTGTCAGGACAGTGAAGCTACTCGTGATTTTTCATCCTCTCTGTCCGTGGATCTCAAAGTAAGGCGCTTTGGGCTTGAGCACAACCATCCATCACAATCTGTGGACAGCAGGACGGTGTATGTGGAAGCACGTTTAAAATCAAGTGCAGAGGGCCTGTTCGTGGTGCTGAAAGGACACCCAGCGAGACGGCGTGTCTGAACGGTTTCTTGGAAGACGTTGCGGCAGCGTGGCACAGAGGACGGAGCTGCAGCACAGAGCAAAGCACGCTTTTCTTTTACTCCGTAAACATCTGGCTGATCGTGCTCCAGCAGTGCGTCTGCACAGGACCGACCAATAACTTGCTTTAACACAAACTCCATCTCCTTCGGTGCACCTCACGTGGCGCCTGGATCAATGATAAAAAAACCAGGCGATTTCATCTCTTTCTTTGTCGCTGGCTCTCTCTGCTTTCCTCTTCTCATCTTTTATTGATAATGTTAAGAAGGGCCCGGCTGCCTGAAGGGCTCCTTTTTGCTTCAAAGGCCTTTCCCTGCATTTTTCTAGCAGTTCTCAGTGAGGAGCAAACAACAAGTATCGCTGTCAGCTGTGATCAGACACAACCCTCCACCCAGTCTGCTGCCACCGCCGTAACAACGGTGAGGACGACGATGCCAAAAAGGTAAAATTATGACTGCACAAAGGACTCGGGCCTAATGAGATATTCAGCCTGAGACTTTTCAGCAGTAAAGAGCGACTGCTGGCAGTGCAGCCCGCACTGCCACGCCTCACGTGCTGTTAATATTCGCACGTTTGTGCCAGTGTTGGACGGCATTCTGCCAAACGCAGCGATGCTAATATCTCCACCTACAGCGGTCTAAAAAATCTATAGAGTGCTGCAGCAACAAGGCTCGCTGTGCAGTTAAGGGGGCGGCCTCGAAAGGCAGGATGTACGAGGATAGATTTGTTCTTTAGCATAATTTAACCAGAAAACACCAGAACAGATGTCCTGGAGAGCTAGACTGTCTGTCGCCAGCAAGACACAAATGTAACCTTTTCCTGATGTAAGGTCCAACAAAGGGACAACTATGAGGCGCTGCGGCACAGTCAACTTCACTGAGACCCGCTTTAGTCATCTCCTCCTCCTCTCCGTCTTCTTCAGCGTGCCTCCCTCAGGTAAAAGTCTGGGCCGTGTCTGGAGCCGAGGTGTTGCAGCGATAAATCTCTGTATTTTTGGCATCGCTGGTCCCTGTGAGGGGGTGAAGGGGCTCTCGGGACGGACACATGAATCCAGAGAGCAGCGATGAGTCCAGAGATAAATATTGTCTGTCAGGTTGCAGCAAATTGCAGGAAGACCTTCAGCAGTACGGGTGGTCCCGCCATGGGTGATTACTGCTGTGCAGCTCCACTGCACATGTCGCACGCACCACAACGACAACAACATGTGTACCGTATACACCACAAACGATTATTTTGTAGGGGTGCAACGATACACAAAATTCACGGTTCGGTTCAGTTCGATACTTTGGTGTCACGGTTCGATATTTTTTCGATACAAAAAAAAATGTTCATGCCTTTTTAATTGGTCATTTATTAAATTTTCACGGCACATTCCACACCACATCTCTGTGCGTTCATCATTTGTTTGAAGCCAGCTCACCTCCTGCAACTACTTTTCCGAGAATACGCGCTTCTTTTGTGGTTCGGACTCCTGACATTTCTTTGGAGGTGGAGGAACCTCACAGTAATTGCTTAAAGGAGCTTCTTCGACATCTTTAAGAGTTTTAAACAAATGTCTGTCCTCCTCCTGAAAATCTTTTGTACGCAAACACGCGTTGCAACTTCTTATCTTGTGCGCGTTTTTTATTTTGACAGCGAATGCGCACCTGCGGACCACTTATGTGCAGCCCTGGTTATTTAGCTCGTCATATTGCAGCCACAGAAATTCTTTTGTCCATGAAACCATAAAGCTGCACTTTCTTTTTGCCTTATAGTCTGATTTGTCATAACTTTTGCATTTTGTGGTAAGCTTTTCTTTGGCTGTCACTTCTTCACCCTGACCTGTCTTATTTGGCTCAGCAGAACTGAAATATATATCCTGCTGCTTTTACACACGCACTCACATAAGCTCAGCGATTCTCTGCGCGATCAACCTCTCACATGTTTAAGCTGCAGGAGATTTCACTTGTCATGTTTGCATAGTAAGCTAACGATTAATAAGACGATGTCAGAGGAATTGGTGCACAAATTATCATCACTCACAGATCAGTGCTGTTGCTCTCTATACACAGTTCGCACGATTGCAAAGTGAAAGCAAAAAACAAGCGCAAATTCAAACGCAATTACAATATGTCACATATTGACAGTGGCTCACCGATGCCAATGACATAATTACCCAGCTACATTTCCGAAAGAATGCAAAAGCATTGACATATATTTTTCCTTCCTACAATAGCCCGACAGGCAGGGAAGAGATAGATTTTGGTAGCCCGACTGGAAAAATTTTGCGAGCCCTGTATCTGATGGAGAAATCCCTCATCTTTGGAAAAGAGAGTTTATTACAGAGAAATGTCTCTTTCAAAATAAAAGCTATACTATCCACTTCTTCTGGGCTATATTCTCAGCAGCACATTAAACATATCAGGTCCCCATAAGGAGAATCCTGTGCTAACGGCTGTCTAAATGACTCGGGTAAAGTTTGTAGCATGCATGCTTGTTGTTTTTGTCTGCTTCCACTTGTCTTTGCACGAGGATGCTGTTGGAGTAAATGTGCAGTCATATTCGTTGTGTTCCCACTAGTGCTGTCAGCGTAAATCTCGTTGAAATGACGTTAACGCCACAACACGGCAAATCTCCGTTAACGAGCTACCCCTGATCGCCCCGTGCATGGGGCTAGACAGCCAACACGTTAACGAGCTAACTGCGCTAACACACTAGCTCCCACCCATGTAATTGAGCATTGCGTGGCACATCCAACATACTGTTTTACTTTAGTCCATGACGCGCTTACCTTCAGGGTCATACGTCACATGAAAACCAAAATAGTTCCAAACGCCAGATCTGAATGAGGGTGGGGGAGGTTCAATTTGCCATGTTGCAACGAGCCTAAGTTCTGTCTCGCTAGCTTGCCCTGCGCTCAGTGAATCTGAGTTCGACTACTCCGCCTAGGCTGCACTGTCGAGTGCAGATCCACTGAGCGCTCAACACAGACAGCATCGTCAGAAGGAAAGTTGATCAAATAAATTTAAAATTTTGTATTGTTCGATACATATGCGCACCGAACCGAAAGCACTGTATCGAACGGTTCAATATCGATACGAGTATCGTTGCACCCCTAATATTTTGATAGTCGACTAGTCAGATCATCATCCATTGGACGTACAGCTTATTGCACCAGCAGCATCTGCTCCTATATAACTATCATTAGCTTACAGCTTGAAGTGTTTAAGGTATGTGCTAACTAAAAGTAAAGACAAGATGATAGTTTATTGAATTTTAATGAAATTTGCAGATTGTTTCGGTGAAGTTTAATAAACTCCTTGCTATCTAAAATATAACAGGACATCGGAGTAAATTCTGGAGCATCTCACACTTCTGATAATCAGCTGTCTGCTTGATGTTTATTCAGCTGTGTAAAAACTATAACTTTAATCTCAGCCAAACCGATTTACTCAGCAACAAATAAAATACTACAAAAAGCCAAACAACAACATTTTTAAGTTATCTAAGTGACTTATGTATGTTTAACCTGAGTAGCGAAAGACGGGGGTGGGTTTGAAAACGATTTGCCGGGAGTCCGGTGTTTTCACGGCTCTAGTGAGCCTAGCCCTGAAAATATGTTAAACGAAAAAAAAAAAAAGAAAAAAAAGAAAAAAAAGAAAATATGTTAAACGTTTATTTTGTGACCCAGAAAGAATAATAAGAGTAATATTAAAACTAACTAGCTGCCACCATTGTTGGAAACTGAACTGGGCCGCGCTATGAATTCTGGGACAGAGCTTCTTCTTCTTCTTCTTCGGGGTTTAACGGCAGCTGGCATCCTTGTACATGCAGTGCTGCCATCTTCTGTTTCAGTCCGTTATTACACTCTTAAATCCTGCTACTTATTCCTGCGTCTTTTGTGATCTTACAAAGCTTCAAACGACGCGTCGACTATTAAATCAGTCGTCGACGATTTTGATAGTCGACGTAATCGTGTCGAGTCGACTAATCGTGGCAGCCCTAACTCCCAGCAACACAGCATATTTGTTCCAAGCTCCATGAAGTGGTGGTGAACCCCTGCAGAGATCAGGCTTTGTGGTTCAGGCTCAGCTGACCGTAACACGACCCGTCACGCATGCTTCCTGTTGCTGATAGATCAGGGTTTCAACAGGCATATTTGAGGGTTCCCAGAAACTCACAGTAAAATGTTTTATAGTGCTTTTTAAGACACGCCGATCCCTCCGCAGAGCCCCCCACTGCCATTTCACCGCATGTACAGCCGCATTGTTTACCTCCAGCTGAGACGGTGGAGATCCCCGTTGATCTGACTCTGCGACAGGAAGTCCAACAATTTACACCAGGCTACAAAAATGTTGTGGAGCTGCCAGCCGGCTGATTACAGGTGAGCGGGCTGCAGTCTCGAGAGAACTTCATGCAAGCTTTAAAAACTCTTATGGCTTCAGTGCTGACACTTAAGCACTTTTTACACAACAAGAACATTGCTAATTGGGCAGCTCCGTTTCCCACGGTTACACAAAATAAAAGCCTGGCTTTTAATCTGACCCATGTCAGTTTTCGGGGTTAGCGGTAAGAGTCGTCATAACTGTTGCAGGTCACTCTGTAGCTCTGCTGACTGTGGGGGCGCACAGATTTACTCCCCCAGCTTTCTGCAACACTAATGAAGAGGATTTATATTCAGTACTAGAGCAGGGCGATATGGCCAAAAATATTTATCACGATATATATTTGAAAATTTGCGATAACGATATAACCGACGATATAATTGATGCGAGACAAAATACAACTCCACAACATTACTAGCGCAAAAAGACAACCTTCCATTTATTTTCACTTAAACAAGCTGGTTTTTATGTACATTAAAGCTTTATAAAAATGTAACAGTGCAAATGCAAATTCCTTGCTGAAAGTTTAACCAAAAGGCATTTCCAGTAGAAATGGGCTGACATATCCTGAGCATAACCATGTATAATATCCACTGAAGTTAAAAAGAGGTGCTTTGCAACATTAAACTGCAGTGTGCAGTACGCATTTTTCGGACCATAAGGTGCACGGGATTATAAGGCACATTAAGCGAAACAAAGCAGTCAGATAAATCAAACTTTATTAAACTCATTCTTCTTGATTCCTCCACTTCTGTACCATTGATTCATTAATGTTGAATTCTCTGGCAGCTGCTCTATTCCCATGTTGTTGCAGTATATTAAATGACTAACCTCGTATTGTGGATGGATTATCTCAGTTGTTCTCCTGACTGAAGTTTGGTCCGTTTACAGCATCCTGCCATGCGATTGCATTTGTCTCTAACCATGAAGAACCTTCACGTTAACTTTTATAAGTGGAAAAGTGTTAGTGTTCGTCCTCCAGCTTCACTGTTTATGTTATGCTAACATAGCTGTGTCGCTAGCGATCACGTAGCACATCATTATATACCAGCTAGCCCAACTTCAGTAACCCTACAAACGTCACTGCTGTTTAGTTTCCTGTCTTCATTTATGTTGGAAGTGATAGCAGAGCTGTACGTTTGATTTTTTTCAGAAATCTCTCCGTCAGAACATGCTATATCATGCTTAGGTAACTAGCGAAACTAGCGAGCTAACTTCCGCTAGCTTCCTGCTAACTTCTAACTCCGTTAAATGTAATAACTTTTGTTTTCATGGATGCCTGGAAGTTAAACTTTATAGTTACACCTGGTAAGGCAGCAATGCTGATCGTTTTATTAAAGATGAAAGAATTTAGACAGTTTTTAACTCTCAGTGATGCTGCAGTGTTGTTTGACCTGAAGTATACGGAGTTTAGGACCCAGATTACTCCCAGATTTAAGAGCATCTTAGTCCGACAAATACGACAATAACAACGGCCGCTTGCATGTTCTGCAAAAAAATGTGCTTTGTTGTGTATCTGACGGACAAACACCAAACCAGTTCCACATCACGGAAGTTGCACCATTTTTACAAACCAATTCTGGTTCATCTGTTTCACTCAACAATCGGCCATGTGCGTATGAAAACAAAGGCACTGCGCATGCGCGTTTTACTCCCATTCTATCGCGATATTTCATTTTCCTATCGTTGCCTAACATTATACCGGTATTACCGTGAACGGTATAATATGGCCCAGCCCTATTCAGTACCCACCTTTTACCCCACCCACCGCCACAGCTTCACTGGATGTTTGTCATACTCAATAGCACTTGCTGTTACCATGGTTACCGTGGACTTAAGTTTTAACATTTTTTTTAATTGTAGGATTTTGTCCTTTTAAAGAAAGCAGTAATATTTCATAGGAATAGTCTGTGTCATGTTGTTGTCCTACAGAACATTGTGCAGAAACAGCTGATGGTAAGTCTCCTGCTCAGTTCCAGTTCGTATCTGTCCAGGAAACAAAAACACCGTCAGCACTGCTTCAGAGTTTTGACAAGGGGGCAAGCTGTAGCTTAGTAACAGCAGAAGAGAGACATCCCATCTTTGTGTTGTTATTTAGGACACTGATGAAGCCGCCCTAAGGTCAGTGAAATGTCACGACTCACTGCCTGTCCTGCTTTTTCTTCCTCATTGCAACACGGCCGGCAGTCCTGAAGCGTGGAGCTCCTTAAATGCTCACGTCCATCAATCTTTCTGACAGTTATGTGGCCACTTTTTGTGGGATGAAGAGGAGAGGGCGTCGCAAGCAGCCATCAGGGGAACTGTACTGCAGCGCTCCTCGTCTCAGTGTTTCGCAGACAATGCGTGATGCTTTCCATATTTAACCCTCCACATTCTGTGAAACAGGATCCAGTAAAACCAGCAAACCAAATCATCGTAACGTGCAGAAGGGAAGGAGCTCTCGCTGCTCATCAAGCTCCAGCGCTCCAAGGTGAAACCCTGAGAGCTAACAGACCGGAGCGGCTCCGTCACTCACCCTGCAGCATGAAGCACCAGGTTAACATCAGCACTGCAACGCTTTACTCACACCGCAAACCAGCGTTTGAATCAGACTGCGCTACTATTACCAGAGCTGTGTTTAATAAGCAGAACCAGATGCATCTTCATTTATTCCAGAACCACTTCTTACTCATGCCTACATTACCAACAATTCAATTTGCCTGCACACAGTTATGTCAAGGATTTGGGTGGGTTAGCAGAGATGATGAGCACGCTCCAGAGGTCTGTTGAGCTCAGTCACTTTTTAAAATAAGGCCCCAAAATCATCCAACTCAAGTGACAACACTCACAGACACCCATAAGGCTCCAACTTTGTTTTCCTCATATTCCACAATACTCTGAACAACCTGGATTTACTGCAGCTGCTGCTGAAATTCATTCTTTACATTATCCACACATATATACATAAACAGTGGTTCAACAGACCGCCTGCTTCAGAGTGCTGTCGTTAGTGCAGGGAAACAAGCAGCACTGTATCCTGACACACCTGTACTGGCAGCAGACAGAAAAATGTGCCACTGTTACTGAAACTTGTGTCAGCAGCTGTTTTTCAATGTGCTTAAACACACTGAAATCTGGGAATTAGGAGGCCTGGTTCAGTGTGCCACACATCACGCCGCTGAATGAGGCCATCAGGGAGTACACTTACTACGACTCCCGGTTACATGTCGAACGTTCACATGAACGCAGCAGAACATTGCCCCGAGCATCACACCGACTTTCATAGCACACTCCTGCTGCCATTTCATCATACACAACACACACAGCCAGCAAGATGGAAAAATGTACTTTGTCCTTTAGGCCAGTCTCCTCCTGTCATTGCTCCACGGTAGGGCTGGGCCATATCATATCATTCATTGTAATACCAATACAATGTTAGGCAACAATAAGAAAATAAAATATCGCAACAGAATATGAGTAAAACGCGCATGTGCAGTGCCTTTGTTTTCATACGCACATGGCCAAAAAGCATGGCGGCAACAGAGAATAAGAAAGGCGGATCGTTGAGTGAAAGAAATGAACCAGAACTGGTTTGTAAAAACGCTGCAACTTCAGTGATGTGGAACTGGTTTGGTGTTTGTCCGTCAGATACACAACAAAGCACATTTTTTTTGTAGAACATGCAAGCGGCCGTTGTTATTGCTGTATTGTATGTCAGTGTGCCCCAGGGCAGCTGTGGCTACAACTGTAGCTGCCTTCACCAGTGTGTGAATTTGAGAGTGAATGAATAGTGGTATTGTAAAGCGCTTTGAGGGGTCCCGAAAAGCGCTATATAAATCCAATCCAATATTTTTATTATCATTATTATTATTTGTCGGACTAAGATGCTCGTAAATCTGGGAGTAATCTGGGTCCAAAACTCCGTCTGCTTCAAGTCCCAAAGTCAAACGAACACTGCAGCATCACTGAGAGTTAAAATCTGTCTAAATTCTTTCATCTTTAATAAAATCATCAGCTTTGCTGCTTTATCGGGTGTAACAATTAATTTTAACATCCAGGCATCCATGAAAACAGAATTTATTACATTTCACGGAGTTAGAAGTTAGCAGGAAGTTACTGGAAGTTAGCGCGCTAGTTTTGCTAGTTACCTAAGCATGATATAGCATGTTCTGACGGAGAGATTTCTGAAAAAAATCAAACGTACAGCTCTGCTATCACTTCCAACATAAATGAAGACAGGAAACTAAACAGCAGTGACGTTTGTAGGGTTACTGAAGTTGGGCTAGCTGGTATATAATGATGTGCTACGTGATCGCTAGCGACACAGCTATGTTAGCATAACATAAACAGTGAATCTGGAGGACGAACACTAACACTTTTCCACTTATAAAAGTTAACGTTAAGGTTCCTGATAGTTAGGGACAAATGCAATCGCATGGCAGGATGCTGTAAACGGACCAAACTTCAGTCAGGAGAACAACTGAGATAATCCATCCACAATACGAGGTTAGTCATTAATATACTGCAACAACATGGGAATAGAGCAGCTGTGATAGAATACAGCATTAATGAATCAATGGTACAGAAGTGGAGGAAGCAAGAAGAATGAGTTTAATAAAGTTTGATTTATCTGACTGCTTTGTTTCGCTTAATGTGCCTTATAATCCCGTGCACCTTATGGTCCGAAAAATACGTACTGCACACTGCAGTTTAATGTTGCAAAGCACCTCTTTTTAACTTGTGTGGATATTATACATGGTTATGCTCAGGATGTGTCAGCCCATTTCCGTTGGAAATCCCTTTTGGTTAAACTGTCAGCAATGAATTTGCATTTGCACTGTTACATTTTTATAAAGCTTTAATGTACATAAAAAACAGCTGCTTGTTTAAGTGAAAAAGAATTGATGGGTTTTTGCACTAATAAAGTTGTGGAGTTATAAAGTATTTTGTTTTTGTCTCGCGTCAGTTATATCGCAAATTTTCAAATATATATTGGGATAAATAGTTTTGTCCATATTGCCCTGCCCTATTGTGTACTATATATAAAAACCAGTCTATTTATCACATCATCCAGGTGGAGAAATGGTTCATGTGGCACATGCTGTTGCAGTGTTTGGTGCTTTGTATGAGACGTGTCAGCCTCATACAGGCTGAGGTGAAATACAGCAAACCAGGCTTATGCATGAGTCACTGGGAGCAGGACACACACACAGCAGCAGAGCAGGATTAGCACCGAGTGAAACATTAACATTCAAATCAAACAAGATCCAGACAAAGAGGTAACCCAGTGTAAAGACTGCTCCCTGGGTAAATGCAGACACGTGCATAGACTGCGCTCTACCACCCAACATCTGACTACAGGACACAGCTCAACTTGATCCCTTTGCCTGTTTGAACGCCGCTGTGCAGTTTTACCCATGTTCATACATGAACATAACTCTGCAACCCTACACCAAGAAATCCATCTTCAACATTCCTGACAAAAGCTCCAGGAGCTGGAATGTACTCAGAACAGCACCATCAGACACAAGCAGTTCACACGGAGATCAGGTTCAGTTACTCACTTCAGCTTTTTTTTTTCCGTCCTACAAAAGATATCATCAACATTGTTCCTCATAAACGCTCAGCAGCAGCTGAACATTCTGAGCTTCTCCTGGACAGACGATCAAGACTCTGATGGAGAAGACTCCCGTCCACTGTTAGACAGAGTGCAGCTCCACAGTCTTGAACCGTGGATAGAGACAGCAGCTCTGGACCGAGAGCTGCACTAACCGGAAGCTACAACAAGTGGAGAGCATCCTGTGCCACTATACTCAGGTCGAGTGCTGCACTTCAACATGGTGGAGCTGGACGAGACCGCCGCTCTGTTAGTTATTGTCATAAAGTGGATGCTGAAGTATATAATTATAATACCGCAGGGCCTCGCGAGTGGGCTTTATGACAGAAAGCAGTCTGCATGGCACTGATATTCTTGTGGTGCTTGTACATACCTCATTTTTTCAGTCAAAATTTGGATTAAGAAATCACACACACAAAAACAAAGTGTTAACTGCTCCAAGTATCTCGCCACCATGAAAGGAAAAACATGAAAGATTTCTATTAAACGCTCACATTTGCTTCCCACCCTTCTAGTGCTTTCATATTTCTTTGGAAGGATGGAGGCGGTCGGCTCAGTGTCTGGTAGTACCAAGGAGTGGATTGCACCAACGATATGCACGGGCATTCAGCCCATTCTCCACCCTCCCCACTCCTCAGCTCAGCTGTGTGTGTGCGTTAGGGGGTGGCAGCGTGGCCAAGAGAGTCGACGAAGCCCGACTGAAACAATGACATCATCTCTGCAGGACTGGCCGGCAGAGAAGTCTCGCTGCACTCTCACCTCGAGCTGACTGTCCAGTGTCCATGCTCAGGCCGGCCGGTGGTTTAGTGCAACAGGGACGAGACACAACTGAGCCCCTGTTCTCCTCCCAGTGTGACTGCAGACCTCCGAGTTCTTTGCAGACTCACAAAGCAAGGTGTTCCAGAACTTCCACACCAAAATAATGCATGAAAGCAAATGAAAGGCAGGCAAATGATAATGTTGAACATCCTTGTTACTGTGTGGTATGCCGCCACTCGATAGAAAATGATGAATGCTACAAAGATCTACTGAGACATGGGCCCAAGTTGGCCCACACCGAGAAGGCTCTGCTTGATACGTCTTACAGCAGCTTTACAAACTCGACCAGATAAAAACCAATGAAGTCGTTTTCATACCGGAGCAGATGCACACACAGTGGGCTGCGTGCAGACAGCTCACAGTGAGACAGTGTGGTGAATTTTAAAGAGGGTTTGAGCACCAGAATCAGCACACAAGCATCAGAGCAGAGCGTAAAGAGGCGCGCTGTTGCTCAGAGGACCGCGTCTACTGCTTTCAGGGTGGAGAGATCGATGCTGCTGTAAACGCAAAACCAACTCCAGCTGATCGGGCAGCTCACATGCACCATGCACGTTTTTGTCACACACTAGTGCAGTTTGAAGACATGGGCGGTGTGGGGGCATTGAAATGTACGGGATGTCTAAAGTGAGAAAGTGAGCGCCCCGTCAGTTGGGTTGTGTGACATATTTATTGGTCTCTCTGTGCACATCTGTCCAACTTCTTAAACAGAACAGTCGTGTAGAGCAAAGTCTCAAAGATCAAAACTGTGGTTATTGTCCCCGATTGTTGTTTTTGAATTGTCTACGCTCAAAATACCCACAAATCGCTTGACAAAGCACATTCCTTTTGTGCTGTGTGAGATCCAGCAGCTTAACGTCTGTCTGAATCAACTCGAGATGGAAAATGTAGCCTTAAAATCCACAATGAAAATCAAAAACTTTCAAGGACATTTGCGATAATTATATTTATGATGACTTAGAGAAAGAAATTGCAGTGACTGCAGCTTGCAGATAGCAGCATTGATTTGTGCTAACAAAACAAACAGCATTATCCATCCTTGGTTTCCACTGTCACTGATGCCACGAGGTGCCGGCAGCAACAGCAGCGACACAGCATAAGCTAAAGTTAGGCAGTGTTTTCCCTGGAAGTGTTGGTAAATCCTGTTTTACAATAACTAAAGTAGTTTTTTCTTGTAATTCCCCAGGAGCCTGCACAATGTTGCCTCATAATAAAAGTGAGAAATATTTTCTACCTGGGACGTTGTCGAGCTTTTTAACCAGCTGCTTTTACCACCACATAACTGCATCAGTAATTTCCATCCACCATTTGCTCCGCCTGTGATTTAGAGTGTAAATAGCAAATGCTACAGCGATGTTTGGTTTACTCTTCAGCCTTACATCACCAGCTGTTAGCATCGCCTCCTTCCTAGCTTGGTTGTCTTTAGCAGTGTGTTTTTTGGCTCAGCGGTTGTCGCTTCCCCCTTTAGTGGTAAGAGTTTTCTTGCATGTTTGGTGCTTTGTCACAGGCTGTAGAAGCAGCTCAATTTTTACTACACTGAAGCCTGAAACATGGCTCCTGCTCTCAGACATGCCTGGGCTGGTCTTATTGTGTGGCACTAGGTAACAAAAATACACACTGCAAGTCCAACGTCCAGTCTAATGTATGAGGTTTAAAATTGTCTGTGTAATTTTTATGTGTTCATTAATCAGAATTTTAAGCAAGTCCTAACACTGAAATGCAGGCGGCTCATTGGTCAGATTAGTTTGCTGAGTGTGACTAGTGTGAATGCTAGCAGCAGAAGCCTTCTTTGCAGGTTAGCTTCCAGCACTGAATGAGGACCAGCACTGTGCTGCAGCCTACAAAGAAAGGTTGATTTTCTACATCAAAGCACTGCCGACCAACACTGGTTACTGTGGTTCTCATCTGTTTTACTTCACAGTTTTTTTCACAACTTCCTGAGACAGAGGCTGCTGCATCCTGCCGTACAGATACATAACAATCAACAGACCTTAAGAAAATATGAATAATCACTTTAACTGGTGAATATCTCAGGTGAACACCAACAACTGATCATCTAATGTACTAGCCGTGCACACCACCAGACAGTAATCTATGACAACATGTTTTATTTCCTCTCTGTGTCAACGTCTCAGTGTATGTTTAAAAAACAAAAAACCTGTGACATGGGTGTGGGAGAGCCCCACCGCACCTCAGTGAGGTTTGTAAGTTTGATGTTTCCCTTACTCTCAGCCTGAAATTCAAACTAACGATCCAGCTGAGCACAGAACCATCCAGGAAGTGGATTGCAGGTTGTAGTGCATGCTCATGTCAGTCCTTAAAATTATGTAATATTAGATAATATTAGATGTGTTTTTAACAGTTTGGCTCATTGCTGTGCATTGAAAATGAGACTGTTGATGGGAGCATCAAGTTAAAAATGATTCTCAGCAGACGCAACAGCAAAGCTGGTCAGAGAAGAATAAATGCAGAGAGACCTGCAAGGAAAACCAGCTCCAGAGTGTACACGAATCACACTGGACCAGTCCCGACCAGTTTGGCCATTTCAGTATCTGATGGGTCCCTTATCTTTGTTAAGCTCTGCTGCATTGATATCCCCTGAGAAATAAGAAGCATTTGAGACTCTGCCCCTCTCCAGGCAAACCATAAGACGGATCGAGGACGTTGCAGGAAATCTGGAGCTTTGTTTAAAAGCCAAGCAGATCATTTTGACTTTTTATTTTTGGCTCTGGACGAGACCTGTGAAGTCCATGACTAAACCCAGTTACTCATATCCCAGCTTGCACATGTGATAACAATGAGTTTGAAATTACAGGGAGATGGCAGAAATGCACTGAATCAAAGGGACTATGACAGCATGCTTGGTTACACCTGACAAACAGTCACGTGTTACAACCGATGGGTGAATGTTCGACTTTTCAACCACGTAAAGATAAAGAGACTGAAATGAATGGAGAAATAAAATTGGAGTTTTTGAACCGTATTATACATGAGGAGGTGCTGTGTCGGTCAGTGCTAAAAATTAACCATGGTGTTGGTGTTGTAATTATAATAATTCACTTGATCAGGACAGAGGACTTAATCACAGTCTGGTACACTTTGGGAGACAGAAGCCACCCCTCAGCTGTTAGACGGCTCAGCCTGGACAAAGTAATAAACAGAGAGCCGAAATGTAAGAGTTTTGTGAAAAGCAAGATCATGACATTGTCTTCTGCTTCTGAGCGCTACGCAGATTTGGCATTTCCTGTTGATACGACTGTGCTTCGAATTTCCACATCAGACAGTGATGCTGACTTTAAAGTACTTGTTCAAGCCCAAAACAGACTAAAGAACAGCTCTAACAATAAAGCTTCTTAAAGTTAAAAGTCATTGAAATTTTAAGGCTTCATTTTGATTAAATGCTGATAAAACGTTGGCATTTTACTATACCCTAGTATAGTATATACCTTTCATTGCCTAATCGTAACATCTGTTCTTACCAGTAACACTTTATGTAGAGATCAAATTAATATTGAGCAGAATTGAGTTCAGCTTATTGGTTTTGCCCTCCACAACATTCGTGGTTCATCTTGTGGTCCCTTAGAAAAATTAAATTCAAACTGAAGGTCAAGCCTTCTTAGCAGTTTCAGACCAATTTCAACAGTTATTGAAACATATCTTCCTACTGGAGCAGCAACTGGACCAGACGATATCCCAACCGAAGCAGACGCAACAGCAAAACTGGTCAGAGAAGAATAAATGCAGAGAGACCTGCAAGGAAAACCAGCTCCAGAGTGTACACGAATCACACTGGACCAGTCCCGACCAGTTTGGCCATTTCAGCATCTGATGGGTCCCTTATCTTTGGATGGCCATTCCCGGTCGCTTCTCGGGCGACCGGGAATGGCCATCCTGACAGAATTGTTTAACAAGACTTTCAGCACAGGGGAAGTCCCGAAGGTCTGGACAACCAGTATTACCAGTATTACCATACCCATATGGAAGAACAAAGGGGATGTAGCCGAATGCTTAAATTATCGTCCTATTCTCCTACTATGTCACACGGTGAAAATATTCGAAAGAGTCATCAATGCACGTCTTCGGGAAATTGTCAACGTCACCCACAACCAATGCGGTTTCGTGAAGGGATGCGGAACAACTGACGCTACACGCTGCCCGCCTCCTGCTGGAGAAGCAAAGGGAAAAGAACAAGACGGTACAGCCTTCCTAGACCTTGAAAAGGCTTTCGACAGGGTACCCCATGACCTCATATAGCACTTCTTAAGATCGCATGGTGTCCCTTAGGTGTATGTCAAATGGATACAGCTCCTCTATGACAACGTCACCAGTTCAGTCCGATGCGCCGCTGGACTATCACCTCCCTTCCCAGTTAGCGTCGGAGTCCACCAAGGATCAGCTTTATCACCCCTCCTCTTTATCCTTTGTATGGATACCATCACGGCTAGGGATGGGTATTGATAAGATTTTCACGATTCCGATTCCATTTTCGATTCTGTTTAACGATTCGATTCTTTATCGATTCTCTTATTGATTCTTTTTTAAAAGGAGAACACTAAAGTCGATTAGCTTGGAACTGTGTTTTATATCTTCTCTTTGAACAAGATAGAAATTTAGGAGTAACATGGCCTTACAAACCCAACAGTGAGATCTTAAGAGATCCAGCCTACGGCTCTTCAATGGGGTGTCACAGGGTCCCCAGGAAAAAAAAAGTATATGTAAAATAATAAAATAAATATTCTCCTGTAGCAATAACAAAGTTTAACATAAATTATTCTGTAGCAATTACACAAGAATATCCAGTAATGTCCTGCCTACAATTAAACACATTCACTTACCAAAGTGAAATCGGGGGCATCTGCTGTGGCAAATGGGTGCAAGCCTTTGACCACAAACTTAGACACTGCTGGGTGACATTCGTCTATCCTGGCCTGAAAGGAGACGCTACCGGTAGACTGCAGCGAGAACTGCCAGCATCTGAGCCAGCCAGACTCTGTCTCTCTCATCATGGTTATCTAAATGCAACGCACAGTAATAGCAGGTTTTGTAATAAGGTAAATCGCGCTAACATAATATGCAATGCTAATTGATTAGTTACCTGCAGTATTAACAGGAGAGGACGTGGAAACGCTACCGCTGCTGCTGGGTTGAGCTTCGCTAGTCCGGAGCGGATCAAAAACACGACATTCGTTGAAAGCAATCGCGTGTTTTTTGAGCAAATGCTTTTGCATGTTCGTAGTGTTTCCTCCCTTTGATGAAATCTCTACTTTGCAAGTATTGCACGTTGCCCTGTTGTCATCCTTTCTCATAAAGTGTAACCAAACTTTTGAGCGTTTGTGCCGCTCAGGCGCCGTGTTTCCTACTGGGTAAAAGACGCTACTCAACGTGATGACGTCATTCGGGGCGACTGGAATCGATAAGGGAATCGTTTTTAAAAGTGGCAAACAATTCCAAGGAATTGAAACAGTGGGAACTGGTTCTCAACAAGAACCGGTTTTCGATACCCATCCCTAATCACGGCCGACCTCCAGTTACCTCATCCATGGTCTCTCCTCTTTGCTGATGACGTATTCCTCGCCAGCAAAGACAGAGAAGAGACTCAATTCTGAAAGACCCGGCTCGATGAATATGGTATGCGGCTCAATACAAAAAAAGACCGAATACCTGGAAGGAGGCCCCCAAACTGATGGCATCGTCATAATTGACAACGAAGAGTTGAAGACAGAAGAGTTCCGCTACTTGGGCTCAGTTATCAGCTGCGATGGAAATATCCCCTCCGATGTCCGAGCACGAATAAATGCAGCCTGGTTAAAATGGCGACAGGTAGGGCTGGGCCATATCATACCGTTCACGGTAATACCGGTATAATGTTAGGCAACGATAAGAAAATGAAATATTGCGATAGAATATGGGTAAAACGTGCATGTGCAGTGCCTTTGTTTTCAAACGCACTATTTCACTGCAGGGCAACTTGCACGTGGCAATTAAAGCATTGATTGATTGATTGATTTTTGGTAGAGCATGCTAGCGGGCCGTTGTTATTACTGTGTTTTTTGGAAAAATACGGCACACTTAAAATCAATCATTTGGTTTTTCTAAAAATCGACAGAGCCCCTTATAATCTCGTGTGCCTTATGTATGAATTCTGGTTGTGTTTACTGACCTCGAAACGATTTTATGTGCTACACATAATCTGTCAAGTATTTTAGTACGACTTTGCTAGCTACGAAGCCGCACCGCTTGATAGATTGTGGGAGCATTACGGCTATTGTAGGCAGGAGCCTCATGGAGTGATACATACTGTTCTTCAACATAATATTACCGTATTGTGTGTATAACCTCTTTTTAAGTTTTGTGGATATTATACATGGTTATGCTGAGGATATGTCAGCCAGTTTACACTGGAAATGCCTTTTGGTCAAACTGTCAGCGAGGAATTTGCATTTGTACTGTTTTTTGGGTTTTTTTGCACTAATAAAGTTGTGGAGTTGTAAAGTATTTTGTCTAGTGTCAATTATATCATCAGTTATATCGTTAGTTATATCATTATTGCAAATTTTCAAATGTATATCATGATAAATATTATTGGTCATATCGCCCTGCTCTAGTCACTGGTGTCCTTTGTGACAGAAGAGTGCCAGATCGACTCAAGGGAAAAATCTACAAAACGGTGGTTGCCCAGTAGCCCTGTATGACTCTGCATGTTGCCCGCATTGACCACACATGAACTGGCCCTAAACACCATGGAGATGCGCATTCTCGATGGAGCCTGGGAATTACAAGATGGGACTGTGTTACGAACAAAGACATACGGAAGCGACTAGGTGTAGCCCCAATTAAGGAAAAGATGCTTGAGTCCCGCCTGAGGTGGTATGGACACGTGATTCAAAGTGATGAGAACTCTGTAGCAAAAACGACTATGAGGACCGACCCAGAAAGACGCCGGCCTCAAGGCAGACCGAAGAAACAGTGGATGGACAAAATTTAGGAAGACATTAAGACCGTCAACGCATCACCTGAGGACACCTTGGACTGAACCAAGTGGAGAAACCTTTGCTGAAGAGCGGACCCTGCACCAGCGGGAACAACGCCATTTAGTATTTAGCCATTAATGCAAAGTTTACAGCACAAAGCAGGAATGAAACCAGCACAAACAGACTTCAAAGCCATCACCACGGTGATTCTACTTTAGAAACCAGTAGAAACAGTTTGGTACCTGTTGAAGTTGGAGGTGAGTCTGCAGGGCTGGGTCAGCTTTAACATCACTCTGGATTCTTGGCTAGCTTAGCCTCAGCATGCCGTCTGTGCAGACGCTTGCACAGAGCGTTTGCACTTCACCATCGTCATCATACCTGTGCTCTTGACCCACTATTTTCCTTCACTGGTACATGAACTGAAATCACTTGTAGTGTATAGTGAAGTGCAAGTGGAACGGATAAATCGATAAACAGACTAAAAATTCAAAGAAACTGAACTACCGAGAACTGGGTCGCTACAAGAACCGGTTCTCGATTAGCATCCCTACCCGTGATGTCATGTGATCAGGGTCCTGCTGGCTGTGCAGCATATGAGGCTGAAAACTATAAGAGACAGAGCTACATTGGCCCCCAGACTCTGGAACTCTCTGACAGCAGTTTGTACAGTTTTATTTACTTTAACTTTACTTTTAATCCTGACCTGAAGCAAACAGCTAGAAGAAGAATAGAATGGCTTCAGGACAATGAGTGACAGTCCTTGAGTGGCTGAGCCAAAGCCCAACCCACAGAGCATCAGTGGAAAGAAGGGTTGGTTGATTTAACCTCAAAGTTAGATCAAGTTAATTTTGGCAAAATCATAATATTACCATAATGATATTTTTTACGACACTTTTATACCATGTAAAACGCTGTAGTGCTGTTATGATCGATCATAATAACAGAGGCATGACTAATGCTGTTCACAGACAGACAGAAAACACTGCTCAGATCCAGATGTGTGAACCTGCAGCACCTCAGGTGCTGAATTACGCAACATTTTTTTAACTTTGACAAAAAAAGTGTAATTCTACATAGTTTAAGTGTCCCTTAAGTGGTTTTAAAACCAAATACACTCTAGTTCGAGGTTATCAAATATGAAAAAACAGAAACCTAAAGACTAAATAAGTGAGACTCTGCAGATCAATGAATAATAAAAAAAATACCTTGAACACATTTGCAGCCTAATAAAATCTTAGCATTTTCTATTTTTTAATAACTTGAGTCCTATCGTGAACTCCTGGGTGTTTCTGCATTTTTATCAATTATTTAATATCAATTTTAGCAAATCAGACAAACTGCAGCTGTTTGAAGTGTTGCACTTCTAGGACAACACACTGTTTCAAGAGAGCATGTGATCGCTGAAGCAGGTGGGTTGTGTTAGAAGTTTAGTAGGAATTTTGCCCAGTGAAGGTCCTTAGATATGAAGACTTACTAAGACTGGGAAATAATGATAGCACAGCTTTCAAGCTTTCACCATTCTAGCTTGGTCATGGCTGACACAATGAGGGAAGCTTCCCGCATTCGGACACAGAGAAAATACATTGAAACTTCCTGCCGTGAACTCTGGTTTGACATAAAGCTGCCATTGTCCACAGCTCCATCTGACTTTCACATTAATGCCGTCATCCAAACCTGTGATATTCTCATCTTCCAACAGTCGAGGCTGATTAGGTGAACAGATTCACAATCAAGTATGCACACTGCACCCAACTCAGACAGTCATTACCTCTAATTACAATGCCTGCTCGAGGACCTTAACAAGTTTAGTCAAACCACTACAAGCCAACGGGGACAGCGAGCTGAGGAGCAAACACTCGACCAGCCAACCTCCTCCAGCCTTATCGTTCACCAGTGACAAAACATGATCCCGATGTGACTCTCTGGAGGCTATAGCTGTGTTTTGACTGAAGGCATCACCAGAAGTGTCAGTCAGCACGAGAAAGCAGCTCGATGACAACTTGTGGACACGTCCATTTGCCTCTCTTCTCTCGTACAAAGCATTCGTTGGGTTTTTAAACAGACACAGATACTTTTATCTGTTCCTTGAAAACCAATATATACATTTTGCCACCGATTAAACACTAAACAATATTTGTTTTCACACTCCAACTTTTTTCTGCTGCTTTTTCAAAAGAGTAACTTGACTTGTTTCCTAAATTTACAGCCATTTGATTCTCTGGATCTTTTACATTTATCTGTATGCCTCATTGGAAAATGATCCTTATGCATCTTATAGTGAGCCTTAGCAGAGCCCCTCAGTTGATCCACTGTCTGACCAAAGGTGTTTTAGCTCTCTTCCCCTCCCTTTGCTCTGATTGGCTGCCCCTCACAAAGAATGATGTGGCAGGTTGGTGAAAATATGGAATATAATAAAAAGTTTTCTTTAAACAATGATGTTATGTTGTTCATCTTTCAGAACTGAACCCAAAGTTTTCCTGTTTACTATCATACTGCAGGACGACAGTCTACAGATTCTTACCTGCAGGTGTTCAGACTCCTGAACACTCAGTGACTGGGATCACACACACACACCTTCAGGCACCAAGTTACTTTTTGCAAAATACTCAGTATTTAGCACATTTCCATTGCAGGCTCTTGTCTTGGGTTTTTTTTGCAATTTTTGCACATTGCACTTTACATAGTCCTGTGTTCGTCTGTTGTATGTAATATGTAGCGCCGCGGTCTCGGAGGAACGCTGTATCATCTCAAGCTGTACTGTACCATCTGTACATGGTTGAGATGACAATAAAAGCCAGTTGACTTGAAAAGGTTTCCAGCAAAGTTCATCATACTTGAAATAGAGAACCACGGTGATGAATTCCTTTTTCTTTAGTGGAAGTGAGCTGTTTTTTCCTGTCAGTTGTGTTCCCTTAGCACAACTGAAGCTGTAATGCTTCATTAAACAACCTTCATCATGCTGTCGTCTGTGCATGCTCAATAACTGTATAATCCCACAAGACAACAAAGAGTGCAATAGCATT
Organism: Diplotaxodon limnothrissa; assembly: GCF_057381915.1. Lineage (NCBI taxonomy): Eukaryota > Metazoa > Chordata > Actinopteri > Cichliformes > Cichlidae > Diplotaxodon > Diplotaxodon limnothrissa. The sequence goes on along the minus strand of NC_140609.1, from coordinate 1,490,916 downwards.
ATATTTATTACAATGCATTGTAATGAATACCAATGCTATAATAGCACTTAAGAGCACTGTAGTTAACCATTACTGGGCTCCACCTTCTCCTTAGCAAAGAATACTATGGGCGAGGGGGGCAAGGACACAGATAAGTGGACAAACCAATGCAGCAGCTGTGGAAGTGGCCCAAAGGTGCAAATCACCAGGAAAACATTTGCTTTTACATTTAGCCAAACTGAGGTCAGTGACCTGGGGTGTGGAGAGCTCCACGCATAATTCCACTTAAAATTTGGAATTTCTTGCTCTGTCTGCCTCCGTGGGCTCTTTGTATGGGATCCACGTTTGGTGATTTCACTTCAGCCCACCCCCCGGAGACGGCAGGTAAAGACACGGACATTTGTTTCGCACCTAGCGTTAGCACCAGTCCCCTTACACTGACACCAAACCCTCTGCCTAATTCACTTTTCTGGTCTTGTTACGCTTCCGTTCCCTGGCACGACAAAGGAGATGTTTCGGGAACTCCGTTGAACATACGCAGTGTCTTACTTTTGTCTCGTTTCTTCAGCGACAGTCGAAAGTGTCGCGGACAGGTTGCCGCTGACCAATTACATTCATTTGAATGAACGTTTAGTGAATTGTAATGTTACACTGCCGGTGTGACGTTTAAAGGCATCAGGTAAACCGACCCCCACACAACAGGAGCCTGCTTCAAGCATAAGGTGCAGGAATTGATGCTACTTCGGAAACAACAGTGCGTAATTTCTTTACGCCACCCATACCAGTAAGGTCAGGCTGAGGTGAAGCTCGATGTGCGCGTCAAAGTGAGCGGTATCACGCAGTTAATGCGTTATATTACCTGGCCGTACACCTTTGGCATCGCCGGTTTACCAGCGCTCCGGCGACTTCGATGCTGCGGGTAGACGCTGGAGACCGACCCGCCTTCGATTCCACTGCGAGCGGGCAGATGCAGCGCTCGAGCCGCGGAGCCACCTCCATCTCCGTGCAGTGAAGCCTCACTTGCTTCTATTGTGAAAAATCCTCTGTTTTGCGGCAGCATGTAACGCTGCTCAGGATGAAGACGAAGAGTCGACGAGTTTATTCCTGCCACGCTGAGGACCAATAAATACAACAAACAGCGAAGAGAGGACAGCATCTCGCCCGCTCGTGATAACGCCATGTTTGTGTATGTTTTGCCTTTTGGATTAGGTAAGACCGAAGAGCTCCTTCTACTGGCAGCCACTGCTACATTCGCAAGCCATGGGAAATTTCAGGAAGTACCACATTTCTCAGCTTCAAATATGCTTTTGCTGGATCGGTATCACACACAAAGGCTGTGAACAAGCCTCCCGGTGTCCACGCCATTTGTTTAAGGAGGCACACGAATTACACAACGACAACTCTGACAAATGCAAATAAAAAACAACGCAACAGCAAACGTTATAGCCTGCCTGGTACATGAACTGCTATGTAACACGTATCAGCAAGCAGTACTATCGTGTAAATTCTTTACTTCGCACAAACACATCAGCATCGTTTTTATTAGTGAAAACGGTGTTTTACAAAGGGGACATTTATGACGCTGTAGCGCACAAAACATTACAGAAATACAACCAGACCGTAAAGGTACCACTTACACCTCAACAATAAATATATTGTAGCTGTAGCACATTAAACGTTCTGGTGGTAAATTAATCTGTGACTAGTTGAGCTCTCATTAGTGACACAGTCTCACATTCACATTGTGCTTTTATTCATGGCTGAGGGCTTTGCCAAACAGTCAAACACACTCACAGCACCCAAAGACATTCAGTGTAATTTCATTCAGGTTTATTTGTATAGCACCAAATCACAACAACAGACACGTCAAGGTGGTTTATACTGTAAGGTGAAGACAACAGTATTCTGGAGAAATCCCACAACACTCAAATGAGCTCATAAGCAGGCTTCTTGCAATGGTGGGAAGAAAAGGAAGAAATCTCAGGCAGATCCAGGCTCAGGGAGGGGCAGCTATCTGCTGCCACTGGTTTGGGGGTGAGGGGGGAAAGAAGAGAAGAAAGAGATGCAGGCTTACGTTCCACGATACCACACGGCAGGCCTTTATCTTTTGTCTTATTGCTCTGAGTTAGCTGTAGGGATCATTGCTACTCTCACATTTACATATAAAGCTCCATGGGCACCCAGCACTGATGACCATTGTCCTCACGCTAAGCAGCTATTGTTGCCACACAGTAAGAAGGTCCTGGTATTGAACTCACACAGACAGGGCCCTTTTGTGTAGACTTGGATGTTCTCCCTTAGCTTTCATTTTATGCAGGAGTTCCAGTTCTGCCACTCTCAGTAAATGAGCACAGTATGGTTAAGAAGTGAAACTGAGTGGGGGTAATCTTGAAGGAAGAAAATGTGAACAGTACTATGGAGGTGAAGAGAGTGTCGGAAAGGATCACGAGTTTGAAGCTGGAAATTGAAAGGATGATGTCGAATGATGTCAGCATCCGTGCCCCGCAGGTTGGATGTTTGATGAAACAGGAATTCTGGAGAAATCGGATAAAGTGAACAGAGGCGATGAGGAAGTGTTGGATAGGTACGGTGTTAAGGAGAGTAATACAGAGGGACAGATGGTTGTGGATTTTACAAAATGGGTGGAAATGGTTGCTGTGAACACTGACCTTAAGAAGAGGCAGAGACAGGATAACATGAGAGTGGAGGAGGCTGCACACAGGTGGACTACATTTTTATGCAGAAGATAAAATCTAAAATAGACAGGAGACCACAAGATGGTATCAGGGGAGAGCTCGCTTGGTTGGTAGTCTGTAGGATGGCTTTCAATTCAAGAAGTGAAAGTGAATGAAAGCAGAGGAAAGGATTAAATGGTGAAAGCTGAAGAAAGACGAATATTACACAGAGTTCAGGGAGGAGCTGAAAAGCTCTGGGTGGGAAGAAAAAGTGTGACAATCAAAGAGATGAGTAGACGTGAGTACTGGGAAGCTAGGTGTACAACGAAGAGAACGGTGACAAAAGCAGAGGCTTATAGTGAGAGGTATGTTAGACTGACACTAAAGAAGGAGAATAGGAATCATTGGCTAGACAGAGAGATTAAGCAGCTTAGATTAATGATGAAGATGGAAATATGCTAACAAGTGAATAGTTCGAGGAGCTGATCAATATAGAAAATGAGAGAAAGAGAAGGATGGCTGAGGTCAGGCAGGCGTCTCTGTGGAGGAGGATATATGAAGATGACACTGAGATCTGTAATGAGCCTAAGGAGAGGCTGGAAGAGAGTCTGGAGCGGTGGAGGTATGCTCTGGGAAGAAGAGGAAGGACAGTCAGCACGAGCAAGACAGAATGGATGTGTGTGAGTATCGGGGAGAGAGGTGAAAGGTGAACATGCAAGGATAAATACTGAAGGTCTGAATAAAGTTTGGAACAAAGACGTTATTCTTGTTCTTCTGCTTTTGTAAACATCTACTGTGGATTTTAAGTCAGAATCAGAATCAGAATCAGAATGGGGTTTATTGCCAAATGTTGAGCAGGTTTACAACATTAGGAAATTGCTGCGGTGCTTCAGTGCAAACATGGTGTCATAAATAACACTTAAATAGACATGGAAAAAATAAAAGTGGGGATAAGAATTAAAAGTGCTACGTGGAAAGATATGTGCATGAGTGCAGGTGGTGATCAGTGCCAAACATGGAATGATGCAGTGACACAGCGTAGGGTCATGTGTTAGTGGCGGGGACAGTCATATGGTTATTGTTCATGTGTCCAACAGCAGAGGGGAAGAAACTGTTCTTATGGCGAGAGGTTCTGGTGCGAATGGACCGGAGCCTCCTGCCTGAGGGGAGCAGGTCAAACAGACTGTGTCCAGGGTGAGAAGGGTCAGCTGAGATCCGAGCTGCACGCCGCAAGTCAAATAATCAACATGTGAGTAAAGTGCAGACTTTCAGCTTGAATTTAATTCATTTTGCAAATATTTTGCAGAACCTGTTAGAGAATAACAAGAATGCTCATACACAGTGCCCCAATTCAGTGACAAGCTGTTTGATGGCCTGCCCTCTCGTTTCTCATGACAAATGAAGCAGACATAATATCAGAATTTTTAAAAACCCAAATAAACCTGTCAGAGAGACAGCAAAAGCTTTAGCTTATTAGAAAGAATGAAAACAGTGACCAGCTCAGCAATGCCAAGAAGGAATGAAAGACCACAAAAGACAACTAAAGGACATGATGACAGAATTACAGTAAAAAACAAAACATCTAACCAAATCAAGAACACCCTTTAGCAGAGGAGTGTATGCCTGTCAAAGTCTACACAATCAAGAGACACCTTCACGACTGGAAAGCAGAGGATTTTTAGGAAGGTACAAACCGGTGATTAAGACCAGGAAGGTCAGATCAGACTTTGCAGTGCACATCTGCACCGTTCTGTAAAAGAAATCTTTGGACAGATGAAACAAACTGAAACAAACGTCGACTTGTAGAAGAGCAATGAGAAGAGAAAAATCTGGAGGAGTGAAACGGCTCATGGTTCAAAGCAGACCACATTATCTGTGTAACGCAGCAGCATTGTTGCATGTATGGGCACATCATGCTGCCAGTGTAACCAGGTCACCAGTGTTTATTGATGATGTGACTGCTGATAAGTAAAAGGATGAAGTCTGACGTGTACAGAGGTAAACTCCAGGCTCAGGTTCAGCCAAATGCTGCAAAGCTGAAACTGAGTGCAGAGAGAACCACAAACAAGGAGCAGCTCAGGCCGACTGCAGTAAAGCCTGGCAGAGCAACTCCAGGGAGGAAGCAACATTTGGTGCTGACCATGGGTTCGAGGCTTTAGGCAGTCATTGACTGCAAAGTTTTGTCATCCACATATTAAAAAGAGTTTTTATATTTAAAATTATGTTTAGTCTGTCTCGTTAATTTTGATCTTCTAAAAATGGAGGACAATTTATAAAAAAGTCTGCCTTAAACAGTTTATGAAAAACAGTTCACTGTAGAGTTAAAGCTAAAAGTTGAATCACATAGTGATTGATTTACAATCCAGTGTGTCACTGCACCGAACAGTATAGAGGACACTTCCCTGGGTCATCCATCCCAAGCTATGGACAGGACACTAAAGAGTTGAAGACAGGTAGTGCAGGTAGCACAGAGTGGGTGGAGACGAGTGTTGTCCAGAACACTGAAGATGGGTTGTGGACTGCACTTCACGATGACAGGAACTCAAAGCATACCACCAAGGCAACAATGGAGTGGCTAAAGACCTCAGTCCTATGGAAAGAAGATGAAGTTGCCGGGGGTCAGCCAAGAACATAAAAGATTCAAAGAGTTCCTGGAAAGAGGGGTGGACCAGAATCCCTCCTGAGATGGGTGCAAACCTGGTGACCGAGCACAAGAAATGTTTTAAGCGTTTCTCAAGTATTAAGTCATGTTTTGCTTTGCAATCAAATACTTATTTATCTCAATGGCATTCAAATCCATTTATAACTTTTATGTAATATTTGGGTGATATTCCATCTCTCCTCATTAAAATCAAAGTACCATAAATATATAATATTCTAATAATAATACTGTTCATTTCTTTGTAAGTAAACAGTTGATTGTTTCCCTGTAAAGCATGTTAGTAACTTACTTTTAGATGTGCAGTTGTGGTTAAGCTGCTTTAGCTCTCAGCTGTACCTTCATATTCTAAAATGAGCAGACCATCCTTACTATCAGCATATAATTTACCTGAATTTGGGATTGTTCCCAACACCAATAATATTGCCAATATTAGCTAACAGTAGTACAGATTTTTTAGGGAAAGCCTACAATACATTTGCTGTGCCATCGTTTAGTGTATATGCATGTTAAGTTGTCATTTTCACTAGAAGAATTCAGGTTTATGTATGGCCAGAGACATTGTGTTGCTTCCTATAAAAAGAATGCACAATGAGCAAATCACTTTACATGTAGACGTGTAGATGTTACCAACAGAAAGTCTCTGAGACGGCCAACCCTGAGCAGTACACAGACTCTCGTGAGTCAAATCCTTACTGAATATAACGTGGCTCTGTTCTCTCTCTGGTATTCTTTACTACCGCTCAGTCTGGATTGTGACGGGATAAATCTGTGCTTCCCCATCCTCTTTAAAGTATTACTGTATGCTATGTGTGCAGTCAAAGTGCAAATTGTTTATACAGCTCTGCAATATTACCATATTTCTCCACAATATCTCCAGTTGGTGGTCGATTTCCTCCACTTTACTTTCATTGATTTCTTTCTTCAGAGATTACTTTCAGAAACATCCTCCAAGATTCTCCTTTTTTCTGCACAATCTTTGAATTATTTGGATATCGACTGGATTCCCACTGGACAAAAGAATTAGTCTTTGTTATAACAATATCACAGGTATAATATGCAGCCAGGAGCAGGGTTTAATCATGGTATAAAATGCAGATTAGAGACAGGCCTATTGTTTTTGGTTTGGTTTAGTTTGAATCAGGTGTAAATGTCTTAACTTCCACCAAATTAACAAACCTTTCACCTGTTTGGAAATGCCAGCAAAAGAAAAGTGTAATTTAAAAAAAGTACGAGGATTCATTTCAAATATCTCATCTTCTATTTTCTGAAGAATGGCTTGTTTAGCATGTGGCTTAAAATAAACCAAGTCTGGACCCTAGATTGTCTTTGGTGTCTTGGTGGATGTTAAGAAGTTAACTGTGCTGTTGGGTTTTGTGTGTGTGTCAAGTCAACATGGTATGCAGGGTGCTCAGCTGCGGACAGGAAAGTACTGCAGAGGGTCATCAACACAGCCCAGAAGATCACTGGCTGCTCTCTGCCCAGCCTGGAGGTCACTGCAAACTCTCGGTACCTCAGCAGAGCTGGCAATATCATCAAGGACCACTCTCACCCCAGCAACCAACTGTTTGAACTATTACCGTCAGGCCGACGGTACAGGTCACATAAAACCAGGACAAACAGATTCAGGGATAGCTTCTTTCCCAGAGCTATCACCGTAGTAAATAAGCACAAAAACAATTGAACCTATTCCATACCGTCACTGTCATTATATTATGCTGCTATTCATACTGTCATTATATTAATGCTGCTATCCTGTATATATTGTACATACTATTGTTTGAGTACTTACGATTGGTTTTTTGTACTTTTTATATTTTACATTTATTATTGAAACTTGCACCAAGGGAGTGGCACTCCAATGTCGTTGTACTCTGTACAATGACAATAAAGGCTATTCTATTCTAAGTTGCTGTCATTATGAAGCAGCTAACTTCCGTTATCTATTGTAATTCCTCATTACAAGAGCGGCTTCTCCCATCCACCTTCAGACTGCTCAGCTGCTGCAGTGCTAATGTTAGCTATACTGTTGTTTCATGTGTTGAAATTATAACGGTCGCAAGGTGATGTGAAGGGGACCAGATGGGAAAAAGCCACACGAGCCTTCCGTCGTTTTTCAAAGCTTTGAATATATTCTTTTTTCCACGTGCAGAGGTTTAACATGTTCACCAGCGACACATCTAAAAATGAACAACCCAGCCTCTCAAAAAACCCGCCTTGAATAGATGCTGGTCATACCGCCACCAATAAAACGTAAAAGATTTCCCCTAAAAACCTAAACAGTGAAACACTGCAGGTATTCTAACACACCTCACGTGTGTCTGATTACAAACACACCCCAGCTAAACAATATACAAACTAACTAAATCAAATCAAATAAATCCAATCAGCCTCTGCAAATAAGTCTTTTGAACTAATGTTGCTGTTTGCATGTGTTTCCACTCATTCCAAGTTTATTCTAATGTTGAGACGTTACCATATTTGGCCATATTTAGTAACTGTGAGATGGATAAGTGCACAGTACTAAACAGTGTAGGCTAAAGCTGAGGAAACCCTTTTATTTTTCAGATCATTCCAGTTAATTCTATTAGACAAGTGTTTACCATATCTGTGTTGAATCATCACATTTCTTTTCTTCTTTTCGTACAGCAAACTATCAGCTCTAGATGTATTACCACTCCTGGAGCCTCCTTTGTAGAGCATGCAGGAAGTAGAACATTAAGGAGATGACGGGCTACAGATTGTTTAATGCCTGATCTGGCTGTGATGTTTGCCTTCTCACTTCAACCTCCTCAGTGTTATTTCTCCAAAGGCTCAGGGCTGCAGTGCACGTGTAAACAGCTACAATGTGAGACACAGCCATGTTTGTTTCTCCATCAAACCCACCCGAGTGTCAGCTGAACACTGGAAGAACAGAACTGAAGGAAATCTGAACATTTATACAAAGGCATTGACGTGGTCTGTGCCACCAGTCTGCTCAAGTTTGTTTGCTGCTGCAAACACCACCACTTCTTTATTCTTCGTGTCAGGAATGTTTGTTTATTTGAAAGTTCTCCTCCTTCTCTCTTCTGATAATCAGAAGGTTAGCGCTTTGATCCCTGGATGCTCCAGTGTGCTTGAATCAGTACCTTGGCACAAATACTGAACATCAATATGTTGATCTGAGTATGAATGTGTGTATGAAACATGTTGTATAAAGTGTTGTTATAAAGAGTAGAGAATACGGTCCATTTTATATTTACTCCGAGGGAGTTGTGGGCGCTGCAGGTGGAGCCTCTCGGCTTGACACCTGTTCTGCATTCGTTCGTGACCTTTCCACTTCACCTTTCTGGAGACCCCTCTGCCTGTCTCCTCGGAGTCATCTGCTCAGGAAACAAATTTCATTGCAAAATTTACAAGATCACCTTGGCCCTGACGAACCACTTCTTTCCTCTTAGGCACACACTCCTGCCGCGTGCTGGTAGAGAAACATGTCGGTCTCATCTTTTGTGCACACTTGTGTTTTGAACAAGGTAAAAATGTTACCACTCAAATATTAATGAGTGACTGACTGTGCTTTGGACAAACAGAGGAAATAAGAGATGAGAAGAAAAGTGCTTGTGTGCATGATGGAAACAGCGCTACATAAGAACCAGTCCATTTACAAACAGCTAACTGAGTCTGGGTCTTGCTTTGCAGCTCAGCACCCGGGCGCCTCGTAGTGGCTGAATAAACCATGAACTCCTCTGTATACCAAAGTGTTCTAGAGTCAAATGTGGGGCCGTCTGTCTGAGAACTAAAGCTTGGCTAAAAGTGGCTCATGCAACACGACAACGATCCCAAGCACAGCAGCAAATCAATAGGAGAACGGCTGAAAAAGACTAGTATTAACCCGATTCTTTTGTCCCCATGATAGAACAGAGAAAACCGACTCATAGTGGTTAAAACATTTATATTTCTTTTTATTCAATCATCTCCCGGAAGAGAGACCCCTGCAGAGCCCAAACGCCAGTTGCAGGATCTCTAACATTAGAATCATAAAGTGTGTCTCATAAAGGTTTTATTTTGGTACTTTACACGTCACAGTTTCAATGCAAACATTGCTTATAAGGCAAAGTTCCTCTTTTCTGTCTGGCTTTCTGTATTTATTAATATGCTGTACAGCTCCACACTTCCTGTTTTCAGTCTGGGTGAGCGCTTAGTTTGTGAGTCAAAAGTGGCCTTGGTCTACAAACCTTCATGATTAAAGTACATAAAACAATATAATAAGAAAATAAGGATACTGAGGATATATTAATTACATGACACTAGAATCAGAGTTGTGCAAACAAAGTCCAGACTTCAAACCTGACTGCAGTGCTGTGGCAGGAAGAGACAGGATGTAATATATAATGTGTTAATATTGATCTCATTTTAAAACCTGGTAATGACTAGAATATGTTTTCATTATGCTCTGATATAAAATCTTTGAACTGATGGAAGGTATTACTTTTTTTTTAGTTTCTCTGATTATTGATTATTTCCACCTGATCATTTTAAATAACATTTATAGCGTGTTTTTGCTGTTGTTGTTTTTTGTTTGTTTGTTTGGTCTGAATTTGCTTTTACAGTTCCAGCTACAATATAATAGAAAGTTTAGCCGAATCAGCAGCTGCATCCATCCACTGTAACAAGGCAGCGTTTAACTTTCTCCTCAGCTGCCTGGCAACAGCAGCCATGTTGTTAATACGAGTAATCAGGTAGCAGTTACAGAGAAAGCCAAAGATCCAAAGTAAGCAAACATGGAGGCAGAAAACAAACACAGGGGAAGCAAAAAGTCCCCAAACAGGTCAAAAGTCTCTAAACACGTCGAATAAACATCTACACAAATATGAGACAAGCTGAAATTACATGCATGAATCGCTGGAATACTTGACTACAGAAAATACTAAGTGGTGACATAATAGCACTTTGTCTTACATATATAAATATGAATAAATATAAAGTGGACAACGACCTAATTGTATTCAGCCGCTGCACCCAACTTTACGTTACAAAAAAGGGATGTGAAATAGAGACAACGGAGGTCGTGGCTCTTGTGAGAGTGAGAAGGTGCAGATTTCAGCAATTTCACACCTGCGAGTGAGAACAGGTGGCCATTACAGCTGGAAACACAAGACACCATCTGCTAATGAAGCTGGCCAGACAACAGCTGCTACTGTGGAAATGATCTACATGTCCTTTTGAGGTACACGGTAACTCAAGGTTTTTACAGGCTTCATTAAAAAAAGTTACTTTATTTCTATGAAAATGAAATATTACAGATGCTGGGCTTTCTTTGGTGGTGGTGGTGGTGGGGGGTTCATTTGTACTTGAAATGTACTTCATTCCTGCCCAATTTCGCAGTAAAGTGAGTAACAAAACTACTGTGTAACATAACTGTGACAACCATTCCTTTTTTGCTTTGGACACATTGTCATTGTGGGTCTACACTGAAGAATTAAAATATAAAACATGCAGAGTCTTGGGTGGAAGTCCTGTATCTGACCCCCCACCCCCTCAAGAACTTGAGAGTGACATGATATTGATCCCAGTCAATAAAGAAAGGCCAAAATACTACTAATAATAACAACAATAAAAGGATAATTACATGAAATATTACATCAGACATTGAAGAGACAGAGACCAAGAGTTCCCTCTAAGTCTAAGTCATGTTTACTGGTGAGTTTTGTTTGAAGATGGAAAGAAGCAGTTGAGCATCATTACCACAGCCTAGCCATTTTAAAGCACATCTCTAACTGTACTTTCTTCTTTGGTTCATCTGTACAATGTCATAATCTACTCTCTTGCCACAAGGCAGCAGCATTGATCTGCACTGAAATCCACCACCTCAGCAGCTTCATCCCATGCACACTTCACTCACAGGCAGCTCTAATCTTTTTCTGTATAATTCCATTGATTTGATTCACCCAGGAAAAATGAAGAGATTTGAAGGTACCCCTCATGACAAGCAGTTAGCAGACAGTTTGTCTTTTTTAGCTTAAATTAATGGTTGTTAGCTTTGAATTAGAGCTTTGATGCGTTATCGCCATATTGGGACGTTACAGTATGTTATGAGGAATCACTAAACAATGATTAAGAAGAATGTGACTGTAATTACTTACACAGCTACACTGAAATATATACTGGTTTGGCGCCTTTTCCCACTTAGAGTTGCTCATGGGTCCTTACATAAGTAAGTCCAAGCACTTGCAGTATTTTGGGTCATTAATTTGAAACATTATAAAAATAAACTTTAACTTTAGGGTTCAACAGGACATGAAAACTTCAAAACGTTCATGATTCTTTGAGTGTCATCTCTCCCTCTTAATGTCTTTGATGTGATGAAAGTTCTTTAATTGACTGATTGAATGTGTGATGTCAGCAGTATATTTATGGAACAGGCAGAAAAGATTAAGGGCTACAACTTTATATTCAATTATAAGCAAAATAAGCAAAGGATGTTAAATTAATGCGTTTTTCAGGATTTCTTAATGAAATTTCACCTCCTTCACACTCTTAGTCTGCTATTTATTGTTTCTGCTACATTTTGGACTACATTTCCCAGGAGCAGCGAATGTTCATCAGACGCGCGCGGTACAGCTTTGACTTTTACGTTTAAATTGACAGCAACTTCTAATTGGACTATGAAGAAATTAGCAGTGGAGTAACTTACTTTGCAGTTCTTCTGACATCTTTTCAACGACTACATGAGGCTATTTAACTCTTCAACATAGATCCTGAACATCTTGTAAGTGCCTGTTACCTTTATTTTATTTTTTAAATCTTAGCAAAAGTAGCTGTTAAGTAGCTATTAGCAGCTAGGCTAACTCGGTAAACCAGAAAAAACAAGGTTTTGCTAAACAGAGTTTTAACTAATAACTTCTCACAGTTGAATTTGTGATTAATGAGGAAGGTGAGAGCTGAGAGAAGAAGGTCCCAGCTTTCAAAGAGCCTGAGCTGGAGCAAAGTGACACCAGCTGAAGCCTGTAATGGAAACTAAGCATTATGTAAGACAGGGCTCTGCGGCTGTGGGGACGGGATATACAGGCCATGGCCTTCCATGATCTCCTGACAAATAGAGACGCAGCCTTGCTGGTCCGTTTAAGAAAGGCCTCACTTTCCAAAGAGAATTATTCGTTTCCCCTTATCAGAGGTTGCATTTGTTAATTTAATTAATCTTGAAGGTCTGTATCCATTTAATGAATTTGTATCAAAGGTGCGAAAGTACCGATACTCTTTATTTAACTGAAGATACTTAAAAATACTTTGGTAAATAGTGAAGTACTGATTCAACTTTTTCAAGAAGGTAATCAGTAGCTCTTTGAAGGATGTTTCTACCAGCTAATTTTGTACAAAGGTAACTGAACCTTGTGCTTTATTAATGTCATTATATATTATTATTATTATTATTATTATTTCGTTCCCCACACCCAAACAAAAAAATGCGTGTCATCAGGAGTTTGAGTGGGATTCAGCAGGTGGGGGAACCCAGAGATCAGGTGTAGTGGCTCAGTTTGGGGAAAAGGATCACAACTCGCATTCATTACTATTGAGAACTCACACAGGTTATTTTTGTACAGGCTGAGATCAGCTAACCCGTGCTGCTGCTCCTCTCAGGTTTACTGCTTTTTGGGGATTTACACAACTGAATTCAACAAGATTTAACCAAGTATTTCACCCTCTACACCACACATGTTGAACTCCAGGCCTCGAGGGCCGGTGTCCTGCAGGTTTTAGATGTCCTTGATCCAACGCAGCTGATTTAAATGGATAAATGACCTCAACATGTCTTGAAGTTCTTCAGAGGCCTGGTAATGAACTAATCATTTGATTCAAGTGTGTTGACCCAGGGTGAGATCTAAAACCTGCAGGACACCGGCCCTCGAGGCCTGGAGTTTGACAGCCCTGCTCTACACTGACAGTATACTGTCTGCATATGAGGCAAATGTACACATCATCAGCTTAAATTCAAATTCATCTCTGCTACACTTGGTCTAACCTAACTCTGACCATGAGCAATACAGCCACTGTGTACCAGTCCAACACATAGACAGTAAAACTGTGTTTTTATTGTTTATTTACCACAATACAGCAAGTTAACCTGCTTATCTTGCGCTAGACTGCTGGGTGTTTTCATACAACCACTGAATAACACAAAGTATACACTTCAGGATGTTTCACAATATTTAAAAAAAAAATAAACTTCAAACCATACGGATCCAATATCTGATTTAAAGCTGATGACATTACACCTAAGCTTTACATTTCCTGTTTATCAAATATCTTTAAATAGAACTTTGTTCTTCCTGTCATCTCCTGTCTTTCTCCATCTCTGAGTAAATTTAGCTCTCATCTCCTTGTAAATACAGCGGCGGTACCTTTAGCTAACATGCACACTGTGTGACAGAGTACATAGAAACAGTTTGTGTAATTGCTGATATTTTTAGAGTTGTTAGAAACTTTGCATTTTAAATACCTGCCACTAGAGCTGCCACAAACGATTATTTTGATAGTCGACTAGTCTGCGATTATTTTTGCGATTAGTCGACTAATCAGATCATCATCCATTGGACGTAAAACGTACAGTTTATTGCACCAGCAGCATCTGCTCTTATATAACTATCATTAGCTTACAGCATTAAGTGTTTAAGGTCTGTGCTAACTAAAAATAAAGACAAGATGATAGTTTATTAAATTTTAATGAAATTTGCAGATTGTTTCGGTGAAGTTTAATAAACTCCTTGCTTTCTAAAATATAACAGGACAACGGAATAAATTCTGGAGCATCTCACACTTCTGATAATCAGCTGTCTGCTTGACAGTTTTAGCTGTGCAAAAACTATAACTTTAATCTCAGCCAAACCGATTTACTCAGCAACAAATAAAACACTGAAAAAAGCCAAACAATAACATTTTTAAGTTCTCTAAGTGACTCATATATCATGTTTAACCTGAGTAGGAAAGACGGCGGTGGGTTTGAAAACGATTTGCCGGGAGTCCGCTGTTCTCACGGCTCTAGTGAGCCTCGCCCCCGGCTAACTATCGAGCTAGTGGGTAACAGACGTCTCCGAAAACGTCGGAGCGCTTTTGAAAATATGTGGTGTCTTGATAAACTGAGCAGATATTTGAGGTTTACACAGCTACATTCTCGCCTGAAAATATGTTAAACGTTTTATTTTGTGACCCAGAAAGAATAATAAGAGTAATATTAAAACTAACTAGCTGCCGCCATTGTTGGAAACTGAGCAGGGCTGCGCTATGAATTCTGGGACACAGCTTCTTCTTCTTCTTCTTCTTCTTCTTCGGGGTTTAACGGCAGCTGGCATCCTTGTACATGCAGTGCTCAGTCGCCTCTGTCAGTGCGCCCCAGGGCAGCTGTGGCTACAATGTAGCTTGCCATCGCCAGTGTGTGAATGGGTGATTGAATGTAGTGTGAAGCGCTTTGGGGTCCTTAGGTACTAGAAAAGCGCTATACAAATGCAGGCCATTTACAATTTAGTGCTGCCATCTTCTGTTTCAGGCCGTTATTACACTCTCAAATCCTACTACTTATTCCTGCGTCTTTTGGGATCTTACAAACGACGCGTCGCCTATTAAATTAGTTGTTGGCGATTTTGATAGTCGACGTAATCGTGACTAGTCGACTAATCGTGGCAGCCCTACCTGCCACTTTAAAAGCCTTACTACTTTTGGCCTACTTTATCACCTCAGCCCTGTATAGCGCTTTCGATTAAGGATAAATTATCTTTGTGCCTCTTTCATCCCTTTCTGTGTGATAAGCACAGGTGATGGAAACACCAGTAGGATTGTCTTTTTATGTGTCATTGTTCCTTTCATTTAAGATGCGCACATATGTTTGCATATGCCTCTTTTAAAGCAAAGTGCAGATACCAGAAAGTTTTTGAGTACAGTAACAGGGTATTTTTACTTTGTTACTTCCTGCCTCTGCCACTTCCAAATCAGGCCATTGATATGAACATACGAGCTTAAATATGCTTAAGAGGTTTTTTTTTAGCTGTTTTTACAGAGAAGCACCTCCCTGTGGTTTGTGCACTCTGACATTTTCAGAAACCTGGTTACCTCATTAGTCTTTAAATGTAATCCAGTGTTGGTTACTGTGGCCAGTTTCTCCTGTTTTCCTGTTTGTGTTAGAAAGTCTTTCAACCCAATTTCAGCAGAGTTGAAATTGACTCTTTAAAGTAAAGAAAGGTACAGTATTGCACTTCTAGCAAATATAAATTCTATAAATCAACAGAGTAAATAGTTTAAAAAATCATGGCTGCCTCCACCTCATTCCCTGCACACTATAAGTCCGACTCCCCTTTTACAAATCTGAGTCAAATCCTCTCTGCGTTTCTCAGCCGTCTGCTTCCTCAAGCATGAAAATGGGTTGGAAACGGGAGTTAGGAAGTCCTGCCGTCCACCATAATGGATGCTGAATGAAAGTTTTGATTAGAAAGGGTTAACATTATTGTACATTTCTGAATCTTACTAAGCTGAAGCTAACGATCTCATATTTTAAAAACCGTGCAGACATAATATAGTATAGACACATAGTGTCATGTGTTATTTAAACCAACACAAATATGAGCAGAAGGTTCAGGATGTCCTCGTCACAGTACAGAGGAATCAAACAGACGGACTACATTGTGCTCGACATGCTGTGTTGGTCTCAGACTCATGAATTGTTAGCCAAAAGCAGCATTTGCAAAGGTCACCTTTTAAACAGACAGTGGTATTTTAACACTAAGAAAGATACCATTGTTTTTCATCGTGGGATGCAGTATCAGTAACATGCTGAACTGGGTTTAATTAGTAGTTTTCTGTGTAAATTTCAATTAAAAGAAATGCATAAATCTTAATATATAAGTAAGCTGGGAGTTTATTTCATTTTATTGGACAATATTTTAATTGGCTGATTCTATTATGGTGTAGCTGATTTATCATTTTTATGTATTAAAACACAAACCCACATTAATTCAAACTACACTCTAACATTGATGCTGACAAAGCTGAGTGGTTTTTTTTTTTTTTTTTTTAAAGTCAGGTTTTCCATTTGCAGTTCTGTTGTCTCACAATGGAGGACGCAGGAGCAACGGCAGGAAAACTGATGCCAGCAGCACTAAACATGATGGTGAACAACAACAACGGGCTGAGACAGACGAGCTCTCAGGAGGTGAGGATGGCTGTCCAATAGCACCCAAAACTTGTTTCTTTAAAAAATGGAAATCCAGAGAATTTTTAATATTTGTGTCCATTCAAAAATGATAGCAGACCCACCGGTGCATGAGTAACATGAATCAGTTATTAGACTGACTCGTTATTAGAGCCACATCTTTCAAAAAGGGTCCCGAAATCTTTGTTTTTGTCTCTTGATATGCATGTAATTCTTTCTAGTGGAAGGTTTGACATCCAATTTGGCTGCTCTTCCTTTCAGTGTGTTTTTAGATCCACTCCTTTGAAGGTATTATCTTGTGCCTCTACAATGCATGCTGTCTCCTTTAGGAGATAGTTTTGGTTTCAGTACGGCCCGATCGTGGATACAGTCAGTCTCCAGAGGCCCATTTGAGCCTGGAGAAAGCCTGCTTTGATGTTTGGAAGCATTAAATATTTCAGTGTGATCAGTCTTTTCCTCATTCACACGGAGTGTGTCACGTTAGTGACATTTTAAAAGGACTCTCATTTCTGGTATGTGGACAGAGTGAAAAGGAAGCAAATCTGAAGAGTGGTTGAGATGGTTGTTCAGGTGTGGTCCGTCTTCCTGCACGACGATGCCACTGTGGCACGCGCTACTGTTCTGGTGTTGCCTTTGAATTTCCTCCCTCAGGTCCTTGAGGCTCGATGACTGTCTCAAACCGGGAAACAAACCCTTCACGTGAAGTTCAGGCCAGTTTAAAACAGAGGTGATGTTGCACAATGAAGGACCGTCGTGAAATCAACAAGCTTCACGGTAGCAGTCTAAAAATAGTAGCTGTGCTGGGATCTGTGTGAAGACAGTCGTTCATTAGGCCGTTCTTAATATTCTGTATGTGTAATTTTGATGCAGTAGTGTCAGTAAGATTGTTCATCTCAGGCTGTTTTCCCACATGAACTCCTTACAGTGGCAGGAGAGTCATTGTCCAGAGTAGCCTTAGAGACTGGAAACACTCTGCTTTTGGTGAGGGAGGCAGGTCACATGATCATCACCTATTCACTGCACATTTCTCACATTCATGGTGTTGGACCTCATGGAGCCTCTGCTGGCAGGATCATGCTCCATTACATGGAGAGATGTGGATCTAGAAAAGTTCAGGGCTGAGGTGTATGTGTGAAAAATGATTTGTAGATTGGGAGTGTTATTCTTCCTTAAAACATTTCACTGCGGACAAATTGTGCTTGTGTATAAGGCAGGACAATATATTTATCACGATATATATTTGAAAATTCGCAATAACGATATAGCTGACAAGATAATTAATGCAAACAAAATACTTTACAATTTCACAACTTAGTGCAAACACCCCATCAATGTATTTTCACTTAAACAAGCAGCTGATGTAACAGTGCAAATGCAAATTCCTCGCTGACAGTTTAACCAAAAGGCATTTCCAGTGGAAATGGGCTGACATATCCTGAGCATAACCATGTATAATATCCACACAAGTTAAAAAGAGCTGCTTTGCAACATCAAACTGCAGTGTGCCAAATAAAAAAAGTCAAATACATATTTTTGGACCATAAGGCGCACTGTTGATTTTTGAGGAAAGTAAAGGATTTTAAGAGTGCCTTATAGTCCGAAAAACACGGTAATAACGACGGCTGGCTTGCATGCGCTACCAAAAATGTGCTTTGTTGTGCATCTGATGGACGAAAGCCAAACCAGTTCCAGTTCATCCGTTTCATTCAACGATCCGCTTTCCCCCTACTAATGCTCCGTCGCTGCCATGCGTTTTTGGCCATGTGCGTATGAAAACAAAGGCACTGAGCACGCGCATTTACCCATATTCTATCGCAATATTTCATTTTCTTATCGTTGCCTAACATTATACCAGTATTACCATGAACGGTATGATATGGCCCAGACCTACTTGTGTACATAGTCACTCTCCAGAGCAGGAGAAACTCTGCTAGGTTGATGTTTGAATGCATGAAAACATTTTGGTGTCATCAGTTTTTTTCCTCATTGCAACAGATGGAATGTGCAAATGTAAGCGAAGAGACCTCTCCACAGAAAAAGAAAAAGAAGGCCCCCTCTTTGGAGTCAGCCAATCCATTTGAGACTATAGCTGCAGGTATGCCAGTTATGCAAAAGTGTGAACGGTGTAGTGTTGTGTATGGTTGGTTACTTTAGTGGAAACAAAAGAAAACACACTACTTTTTTTTCTTTTTTTTTTTTTCCTTTCCTCTGGCTGGCAGCATGACGTCACAGGAAATTAGAGTGAGGCTGCTTCATAAACAGGATGTGATTGTGTTAAAAAACAGGATATAATTTATTGACCTTTCAGTGGAAGTGGTAAGACTCGATATTAAATGAGAACAGCTCGCATCTTTTTGCTGCTCTGAAATGATGTCAGCAGATACGTGTCTTAGTGCAATTGTTCCATTAGTCATGCAGCCTGATTTTAAATTTCTGCAACGATACCTGCTTGTATTTATATACGTATCCACATTAAAAACATACTGAAAAAATGGTGAAATGACAGCTAAGCAAAGACATCTGCAGCACGCCTAACATGGACTTGCTTTCTTGTTGTGTTACAGGTGTGAGCAAGGTGCTGAGCGTGCTGGTTTCTGAGTTTGCTGAAACTTTAAGGTATTTACACAAGTCAAGACTGATTCTTTCCCATGATGCCAATTAAACATGGCTGATCAACATTTTCTCATGAAAAAGGGGAATGTAGTACCCTACCAGCACCAGCTTTATCCTGATGGGTGTGCACAAACCTTTGACTGTTACTGTAGCAGAACAGCACTGGATGTTTGGCAGGATCCAGATAAAAGAATATATACTCAGCAAAAATATAAACGCAACACCTTTGTTACTGCTCCCATTCCCCATGGGATGGACGTAGAGACCTAAAATTCATTCCAGATACACAATATAACCATCCCTCCCAAACAGTGGTCACAAATCAGTCCAAATGTGTGGTAGTGGGCACATCTGCTATATTGAGATAATCCATCCCACCTCACAGGTGTGCCACATCAGGATGCTGATCTGACATCATGAGTAGTGCACAGGTGTACCTCAGACTGCCCACAACAAAAGGCCACCCTGGAATGTGCAGTTTTTTGCGCTATTGGGGGTCTGGGGACCCAGAACCGGTCAGTATCTGGTGTGACCACCATTTGCCTCATGCAGTGCAACACATCGTCGCATGGAGTCTATCAGATTGTCAATTGTGGCCTGTGGAATATTGGTCCACTCCACTTCAATGGCTGTGCGAGGTTGTTGGATATCCGTGGGAACTGGTACACGCTGTCGTATACGCCGGTCAAGCACATCCCGAACATGCTCAATGGGTGACATGTCCGGTGAGTATGCTGGCCATGCAAGAACTGGGACATTCTCAGCTGCCATCTGCCCTGAACAATGTGAACCATGATTCATCCGTGAAGCGCACACCTCTCCAACGTGCCAGACGCCATCGGATGTGAGCATTTGCCCACACAAGTCTGTTACGGCGACGAGCTGGAGTCAGGTCAAGACCCCGATGAGGACGACGGGCATGCAGTTGAGCGTCCCTGAGACGGTTTCTGACAGTTTGTGCAGAAATTGTTTGGTTGTGCAAACCAATTGTTCCAGCAGCTGTCTGGGTGGCTGGTCTCAGACGATCTTGGAGGTGAACCTGCTGGATGTGGAGGTCCTGGGCTGGTGTGGTTACACGAGGTCTGCGGTTGTGAGGCCGGTTGGATGTGCTGCCATATTCTCTGAAACGCCTGTGGAGACGGCTTATGGTTGAGAAATGAACATTCAATGCACGGGCGACAGATCTGGTTGACATTCCTGCTGTCAGCATGCCAGTTGCACGCTCCCTCATTGCTTGTGGCATCTGTGGCATTTTGCTGTGAGACAAAACTGCACATTCCAGGGTGGCCTTTTGTTGTGGGCAGTCTGAGGTACACCTGTGCACTACTCATGATGTCAGATCAGCATCCTGATGTGGCACACCTGTGAGGTGGGATGGATTATCTCAATATAGCAGATGTGCCCACTACCACACATTTGGACTGATTTGTGACCACTGTTTGGGAGGGATGGTTATATTGTGTATCTGGAATGAATTTTAGGTCTCTACGTCCATCCCATGGGGAATGGGAGCAGTAACAAAAGTGTTGCGTTTATATTTTTGTTGAGTGTACCTTTGGTGCCTTTACTGCACCAAGTCCGTTCAAGTTTAGCCACAAGCAGCAGCTCATTACGTGACCTTTTAAAACGGGGATGTGATGCTGATTTCCATTCGAATAGAATCAGTGCTTTTGCAGCGATCGTGCCCGACCTTGGAGCTCGCCTCTGAAGGGACGAGAAAGACAGTCTCGTCCGAGCAGTCAATTTTGGCCAGGTTACAGTCCAGGTGAACGGGCGAGTCGCACTGTTTGGGGAAACAATCAAATATGTCCTGGCCAAGACCACAACACGTGTGACTGTGCAATACCACATTTACCACACACGGAGGAGACAGAGGCAGGAATCTGTTATGAAACCTATACAAAACTTTAAATTGTGTTAACCTGTACCTGGAATTGACAGAAGGGCTTAACAGGGATCTGAAATTGCACCACCCAGTTCACTGAGTCAGACTTCCCTGAATTGACTGGCAGTAACTGGTGTAACAAAAACTTTGATGAACCAGGAAATGTTTGGCTGTACCAAGAATAGAGCATAGTGTATAACGCAGGGGTGCCAAACTTACGGCTGGCAGGTCACATCTGACCTGTGATACAGTTATACCGCGAGATAATTTCATGTCTGTTATTATGTGGAGCAAATCTTCAGCCCTGCTGAGAATCCATGCAGACAGAAGTGAGACTTTACTTTGATGGGCACACCATGTGGCCACACGCAAAGACTGACTGGAATCCAAACTCGTCCAGGTTTTAAGCTCATGTATGTTCTCCATAGCAGTAGCAAATCCATACAAGGCTTTTATGAAAACACTGAATAAAATGGCTTCCTTTACAAAGACTAAAGTTACAGTTCAGTACTGAAAATGACATCAACTATATACAAAGTCTTTGATGACAGAGATGCAGAAATGTGTGCATGTAGCACAGAGCCATGGCTCAGTGTCGAAATGAGTCTCAGCGGCTGAATGTGCACGTGAAGCCATTTATAATTCTTGTTTGATCTGCTGCTCACCACAAACACCAATGTTGGGCTTTTAACTGTATTTTCGTAAGTTTTAAGGCTTTTGCCACTAATAAAAGCCTCCACTTCATACTACACAAATTCATTAAACAGTGAAATGAAAGAAAAGTTT
Source organism: Diplotaxodon limnothrissa (assembly GCF_057381915.1). Taxonomy (NCBI): domain Eukaryota; kingdom Metazoa; phylum Chordata; class Actinopteri; order Cichliformes; family Cichlidae; genus Diplotaxodon; species Diplotaxodon limnothrissa. The sequence continues at coordinate 1,469,143 of NC_140609.1, read as the reverse complement.
GTTTTTAACTTTCCACCACGGTTTTTCATAACTAGAGTTAATAAAGTAATTCTGTAATATCATGTAGAAAAATGGCTAAACATGTAACTTGACACTGACAGAGTTTCACTGGTCCGGCCCACTTAAGATCAAAGCGGGCCGTATGGGTCCCGCTTAACAATGAAATTAGGGACACGGACTGATACAAAATGTCTAATTTGAAGGTAAAAATGTGACTGAGGAAGAGGAACTTAGCTTAGAGCTCAGAAGCAAGTAAATTGATCATAAATGACAAATGTCAGGGAAGTGAAGCGTTTCATTCTGTTCCAGTCTAAACCAAAATTATTGCTGGCTTAAAACAACTGATTACTTTTTGTTGTTGCACAGCTTCATGGTCAGTGTTTGTCCACTGTTGTAGGGAGAGAGCTGCTGCAGACACCTCACAGATGAAGGAGCTGGAGGCCATTTTGGCTGAAGCACGAGACCTGGAAGGTCACCTCAAAGAGAAGAAGAAACAGCTGAAGAAAACACTGGCTCTTATTTCTGATAAACTGGAAGGTTAGTGTGCTGCCTGCTCTGTCACCTGTGTGAGGGAGCACACCTTTGTTTGTGTAGTGCACTTATTCATTTACTAAAGTAGAACCGGATTCTAAGATTTGTTCTCTCCCAGTGTTCTGTGCTGCTGTTATAGTACATTTAAGAAATATGTTATTGTTCTGGGTTTGAGTCAAATGTGTCCTTAGTCCAACATAATGGTGACAATTTGATTATTGAAGGTTTACAATTCAGTTCGTTGTAAAACTCATCTGACCAAATGCATCATTATAAAATATCCATTTCAGAATTTTCTTCACAGCATAAAAGCGAAAAACAAAAACAAAAAAAAGCATAAATGAAATTTAATTTAACCTCATGACTCTTTATAAAAAAACAAACCCTGTACACAAAACTTTGCTAGGTTTATCCTCATTCGAAGCAAAATGCTGCAATAATGCAGTTTTGTTTTCTGCATTTTGATCTTAGGGTGCCCCCAAGCATTTCTTATGAGAATAAATGTTGTTACCAGGTGTTTAAATGCAGCTTTATTTATTGACAGAAGGCTCAGTGACTCGTGAATGTTTCTGAAATTGTACATTTTAAAGTCACAGAGGTTTCTCCAAATGTGTTCTGTGTTAATTTGTGCATTACCTTAACAGTATCATAAAATCAGTTTTACTTTTTTTATAGCAGTGCATGAAATAGCAGATATTAAAAAAAAAACCCTCACGACCTTCATTTACAGATAGCTGTGGAAAAACAATAGAAACAAAGGATTTTATTTCAACACAGATTATATCGACACTTAAGGTTTTATTAAGTCTGAAAAAAGGCATGCATGCTTTAACATATCACTATGACATGAAAATAAAGGAATTCTTTAAATGAGGGTCTTTGCTTTTAAGTCAACATGTACACAGTGTAGGTGTGTCCCTGTGAAGTCACATGTACATCCATCAGACGTCTAAGCCGTGGCATTGAATGTCCCGTGGAAGCCATAGGGGATGTTGACAGGTACCACCGCCCTGCCCAGCTCCTCGAATGTCTTGGCATCTAACACCAGAAAGAATGTACTCTTGTCCTGGAGAGAACAGAGACATGGGTAAAGAAATACTTGGTGTACAAGACAGTGTAGAAAACACAACGGCACGATGTCCAAGCTCGTGCTCAGCCATGTTTTACATTTGTATGAGGAAACTGTATCTATAAAGAGTACCCTGTCCAAAATGGCTGAGCCTGACTAACCTCGTCTGGAGTGATGACCACAGACATGATGACACCATCATCCTCCTCTGTAGCATTAGGAGAGGGAACAAAGACCGGCTCAGATGGATACTGACCAGGATGTTCCCACACCTGTGAGGGAACATTTACACACAATATCACATTCATGATGATAAAAGAAAAATCACAATAACAATGCTATCTCAATACCTGTGGGACAGTCCTCTCTAACTTTGTTTACTGTTTGTTAACTCCATATTACCCACAATTTTTATGGATTGTCTTCAGTCTTATACTAGTTATATACCAGGCCTCAGGGGACCCCTGGTATATAACTAAGGCCTGTTGTTTTTCAATACAACATTATATAATTTCACAATGACACAAAAAGTTACTACATATACATACAGTAATATACTACACTAGATTTCTATATTACCAAGGCTGACATCAGCATAAAACACTTTAATATAACCCTTTCCCCTTTGGGGTGAGTTGCGCTCTCTGTGAATGAACTAAAATAGAAACAGATATAATTGGTTCTATCTGGAAACTGTTGATTTCAGTTGTGGGGGTTAATTTGTTCCACAGATTGGAAATGCGAGCTCTCTTTTCTTTGCTCCAATAAAACAACGTGCCTTCATGCGTTTTCCGTGGAGATCCATCTTAATCAGCGTGTCCCCTACAAGGTGTCTAAAGCCACAGCCATAGAAGTAGCGGTAGGGATGGGTGTTGAATTTGTGATAGTTGATCTGAGGAAACTCCAGACCTCCGTATTCATGGAGATCCTCCCCATGCAGGTCCTCATGAGTACAGAACACCTGCACAGGTTTAAAAAAACAAAAAAAGCAACACAGGTAATCACTGAGATTCAGGTAGTGAAAGTGCTACATGTTGACATTTTAATAGCAAAGTCCAATTAAGCGTTTATATAGAAGAGACTGTAGACTGTAAAATCCTGTTTTTGCGGGATATTTACAATAAAAAACTGAAACTATAAGAATGGGAGTAGTAACATGTTGATACATGTATGTTAATCATGCTGTTTGCCCTACCTTGTTCTTGGCAATTCTTACAGAAGTAGCTATGCTGTTCGGCAGGGTAATCAAGTTCTGGTTATAGGGTGTGTCAGGGCCCACATTGAGAGGCAGCACAAATCGCCGGGGGAAGGCTCTACTCAAGGTGTTGTACACCTGACGAGGAAGATCTTGTTAACTTCAACAATAGGGCTGCCACAAACGATTATGTTGATAGTCGACTAGTCACCGATTATTTTTGCGATTAGTCGACTAATCAGATCATCATCCATTGGATGTACAGCATACAGCTTATTGCACCAGCAGCATCTGCTCTTATAACTATCATTAGCTTACAGCTTGAAGTGTTTAAGGTATGTGCTAACTAAAAATAAAGACAAGATGATAGTCTATTAAATTTTAATGAAATTTGCAGATTGTTTCAGTGAAGCTTAATAAACTCAGCCGTCTGCTCCTTGCTATCTAAAATATAACAGGACACCGGAGTATATACTCCAGCATCTCACACTTCTGATGATCAGCTGTCTGCTTGACGTTTATTCAGCTGTGTAAAAACTATAACTTTAATCTCAGCCAAACCGATTTACTCAGCAACAAGAAAAATACTGAAAAAAGCCAAACAACAACATTTTTAAGTTATCTAAGTGACTTATGTTTGTTTAACCTGAGTAGCGAAAGACGGCGGTGGGTTTGAAAACGATTTGCCGGGAGTCCGGTGTTCTCACGGCTCTAGTGAGCCTTGCCCCCAGCTAGCTATCGAGCTAGTGGGTAACAGACGTCTCCGAAAACGTCGGAGCGCTTTTGAAAATATGTGGTGTCTTGATAAACTGAGCAGATATTTGAGGTTTACACAGCTACATTCTCGCCTGAAAATATGTTAAACGTTTATTTTGTGACCCAGAAAGAATAATACGAGTAACATTAAAACTAACTAGCTGCCGCCATTGTTGGAAACTGAGCAGGGCCGCGATGGGTCGCGCTATGAATTCTGGAACAGTTTCTTCTTCTTTGGGGTTTTACGGCAGCTGGCATCCTTGTACATGCAGTGCTGCCATCTTCTGTTTCAGTCCGTTATTACACTCTTAAATCCTACTAATTCGTGACTAGTCCGACTAATCGTGGCAGCCCTATTCAACAAGCAATCTTTTTTTCAGATAAACCAAAAACAGCATAATCATTTTCCATAAACTGCACAGGAAAGTTAGTAATGACCTTTACTTAACTAACTTACCTCATCAAGAGCTTCTCCAGACTTACGCATGTTCTGGATGTTGTAGCTTGTGATTGCCTGGCCATCATCTGATGCACACAAATCTATGATCAAGAATCCATCCTCCTCATATGCATTGATCTGATGGAAGGTTGATAGTGGCTTTGCAAGATACTTGAGGGAGCTTACCTGAAACACAAAAACAACAATGGAAATGCACTGTGGCACTGTTTACATTCATTGATTACATAATAGTTCATATTAAAATAATTTTACTTAATATTTAAATTAATCTGAGTTTTTTCACCTTTCTAATGGTTCCAAAACTCGCATAGGAAAAAAAAAAATGTAACAAACCATCTTAAGTTACTAAATGTTCAAATGGAAATCGTCACTTGAAACTTTAGCATTTGCAACATTTATGGAAAGCAGATATCATCTCTAATAGTCATAACGAAAGGTTTCACATCACAGGTCTTCACACAAGTTTCCAACCCACTACACCCATGGTGTCACAGCTCTCACAACCAAAGAAAGCAACGGATACACTTAACCAAAGCTGAACTACTTAACTCTAAACACAGTGAAACACAGGAAAAAACAACATAGCTAACATTTTATCTAACATTCACAAGCGTAGCTACTGTAAAGGTCAATCAGGAACTAATATTACAGGCTAGAGCAGAGCACCAGGTGTCAGGTGGAAATTGGCATTCCTTTTGCAAGTTTCACTCATACTACAATGTAGGGCTGGACAACTATGGCCAAAACTAGTATCACAATTATTATGATCAGTATTCAGATCTCAGTCATTAGTTACGATTATTCATTGATTTTTAATGACAAAAACAATAAAGTTGTGTTTTTACGTCTTCACATTTCTACGAATCTTTGTGTCCAAAGATATCTTTATTTTTAGTATATCTCTTGAAGAAAAATTATGACACTAATCACCTTTACATTGTGCTACATTACTGCAAATTATTCTTTATGAATGAACCTTTATGGAAAAATGTGTTTATTCACTTGGCCTTAGTGCGTCTCCTAAAAGCTAAGTATAAAGTCTTTCACTAAATTCCTCAGCTGTGACATTTTCCCTGCGATATGTTGCAGTTTTTTCACTTCAGAAAAATATATGTAGTAGGTAGGGGGTGACATTTTTTGTCCAGTGTGTTGTTTGGTGTTTTCAGTACGTCTTTGTGAGCTGGATGAATCTGCTTGCATGATTTCGGAAGATTGACACTAGCAACCACTGCATTGTCTTTCTTGGGGTTAATGCATTAATTGCACCATCCCATTGCACTCACACCCATCGCGAAGAAGTGCTTCGAGAGGCTCGTCATGAGGCACATTAAGAGCCGGTTGCTACCCACACTGGACCCACAGCAGTTCCCCTATCGCCCCAACTGGTCAACAGATGACGCCATCGCCACCACCCTACGTCTTGCCCTCACCCACCTGGACAATAAAGACATGTATGTACGAATGCTGTTCATAATTTCAGTTTAGCATTTAACACACTCATTCCTTAGCAACTGATTGTTAAACTGAGCCTGCTGGGCCAGAACACCTTCCTCCGTGGCTGGATCCTGGACTTTCTGACGGAGAGACCTCAGACAGTCCGGATCGGTAACAGCACTTCTAACACAACCACACTGAGCACTGGAGTCCCTCAGGGCTGTGTGCTCAGCCCACTGCTGTTCACTCTGCTGACTTATGACTGTGCAGCAATGCACAGTTTGAACCACATCATCAAGTTCACTGATGACATGACTATGGTGGGTTTCATGCGCAAGAACGACGAGTCAATGTACAGAGAGGTGGTACAAGAACTAACAGACTGGTGTAGAGTCAACAACTTGTCTCTGAACGTAGACAAAACAAAGGATATGATTGTTGACTTCAGGAGATCACTGTCCACTTAACATCAATGGATCCTCTGTGGAGGTCATCAAGAGCACCAAATTCCTTGGTGTCCACCTGGCAGAGAGCCTCTCTTGGTCCCTCAACACCAGCTCCATAACTAAGAAGGCCCAACAGCCTCTCTACTTCCTCCGGAAGTTGAGAAAAGCCCATCTCCCACCAGCCATTCTCACCACCACCTACAGGAGGACTATTGGGAGCATCCTGAGGAGCTGCATCACTGTCTGGTATGGTAACTGCACCCTATGGATCACAGTACCTTACAACGGATAGTGAGAACAGCTAAGAAGATCATCGAAGCCTCCTCTTCCCTCCATCACAGACACTTGTTGCACCCACCAGCATTGTGGATGACCCCACACAACCCTCTCACACACTCTTCACCTCTGGCAAGAGGTACCGGAGCATTTTGGTAACAGAGCATAACAGAGCATAAAACACAGGAAAAACACAAAGGAGATTTTCCTGGCCTGTGTTTTTATAGCAGATAACCACCTTAAAAAATTTCTGCAGTAGAACGAAAACAGAAGAAAACCATGAATCAACATATAAACATTAGCTGATGCTGCTGAAGTGAAGCAGAGCAAAGTTAGAGGTTTTATTAGAGACACAGCCAAGTGTTTTGCAGTTTTGCATAATTTAAAAAAGTTAAAATTTCTTCAGTATTGAACAGCAGAAATTAGACTTTGTTCTCGGAAGTCAGTTAAATTAAAAACAAAAACAAAGACACAGCGGCCAACAGCGCTGTACATAACGGTAGATTGGTGTGTGGTAAAGCAAGCGAATAATGCAGAAAAGAGGGTTTTTAGATGGGAAACTATTCTCGAAGTACAGAGAGAGACGGAGAGCTCTGCAGGAAGTGATTTTACTGTGGTGGAAGCAAAACGGCAAAAGTCAGAGAGAATTCATGACGATGTTTATGTGAAGCGAAATGTGAGGCTTAGTTTGGATCTTCTTTTGCTACTGGTTCAGTCAAATTTGTTTGGAGAGAGACAAAGCCTACAGCTTCAAGCAGAATCGAGCGCAAAAAAAGATGTAAACACAAAGCGTGGACCTGCCAATGAATCAGAATCTGTGAGCTGTTGGCTTTTTCACCCGAGTGCTCGTACACGGACACGCCGTCAGGGCTGAAAGCCGACAGCTCACTGATTCTGATCCGCGGGTCCACGCTTTGTGTTTACGTCTTTGTGCAGAATCAGTGTACCTGCTCTCATTTACTGTTTAAGCTGTTTGGTGGTTGTCGAAATTTTGTAAGGTTCAACCTGAGATTCTGGCATTTCGGGTAAAATAAATTTATATTTAAAAATCGATTTATGATTTTAATGAATCGATATCACATTATTAACCTCCTAGGACCTGGCGTCCACATATGTGGACATCGCATTTTGGGTTGTCTAGACCAAAATACTGAATTTTGCTCTAAAAGGGCCTGATATCCACTTACAAGGACATTATACTGCCACTGTTCCATCAAAATTTAAAACGAATATCCTCATACGTGGCTCTCATTTTTCTTAGGAACAAAAATCAGGTAAAAAAAAAAATCTGGTGATTCTTTGTTTTTACATTCATCGGGCTCCAATATGCCCAATTATCAAAGAGAAATTAAAAATGCATGCCGTGGAAGAGTTTGGGTCTTAGGAGGTTAACGCTAGAATCAATTAAAATCGGAAAATCGATAATCAAAACCTACCCCTAGTTCCAACATTGGTTTTATGCAGACAGATGGGGCTGTAAGTAATCCAGAAAAGTTGGAACACCTGTGGGAATTATTAGCACCAGCTTTCAAGGCTTGATCAACCTCCATTGCTGCAGATCAGCTTTAAATCAAATGCAGGACCACTCAGACCGCTGCTTTTGAGTCCAGCCAGTCCTCACAGACCCTGCTTTTCCGGCTTCACCACATCCCAGAAGATGCTGTGAAGCAGCCCCAGGTCACTGTCATAAGGTTTCCACCCGCAGACCGGCCAAACTGAGCTAGCAAATCAAGAACTGCACTCAGATGTGTCACTTCCGCCAACCACTCAGCTATCCTAGACAGTTCTCAGCTATACTAGATAGCGTATCCTCACAATATGACTTCATCTGCCACCAGGCTGTCATCATTCGAGGCCTCCCCTGGCTATTAACCACCAGTCTTAAACACAACTGGAAGTGAGCTCTCTGTTCCTTCTGACCTCCACCATATTTGCCATTGCCGCCACCTTTGAAAGTCCGCCCAAGCTTCTCTGGCCAATTGTAAACATACATCCTGCCAACTAGGTCAAAAGATGTGGTTGTCCGCTAACAGCATTCCATTATGTACTGAATCAAAAAAGGTTCTCTCCAAATTTCATTTGTCCCATGATCACTCTTGTTTCTGTTTACCTAAATTTTCCCAGAAATATGAAGATTCATGTCTGAGGTCCACGAACCAGCTGCTCCTGGAGATTCTGTTATCCAGGTTTATAACCAGAGGCAATAGAGCCTGTGGTGGCTCCTAATCTTTCAATAACTTACCTTTTCACACTGGAGCTGTCCAGTCTCTCAATCATTTTAAAACACTTTGAAAACCCATTTGTTCTTGCTTGCTTTTAGGTTTAGTTGAACAGAATACTGTGATTTTCATGCAATTAATTCTCTTTTCGTTTGGCTCTCAGCGAAGGCGGTCGCACTTTTTCTCCTCTCCTCTCCCTTATCTTCCCTGTTTAGCTCCTCATGTCCTTGTCTTGTCTCGTGTTTTTTATTACTTTTCCCTGGAACATTCTCTCTCTCAGTCTGTTCTCTAAAACCTAAAAGAATTATGGATTGGATCAACTGGTCCCTAAATGCAATTGACACCCCTTTCTCAACGAGAAGTCTGGGCTTGGGTGAGCCTGAGTGCTGAAGCTATCTACCTATTCGGAACCATGGTAACAGGGTTCTGGCGGATCGGAGCTGGCTTGGCCCTGACTTATCGAAGAATTAAGAAAGCAGAACCGGCTGTTCAAACCCCCACGAGGCTGCCCGCTGGGATTGGAACGATGGGAGAGGCGTGAGTTTCTCAAAATGGGCTCATTGAGTCAGCACGGATAAGATCTTGGAGAGGCTACGGCTGCTGTGAATACTCAGAATAAGATCTCTGACTGCAGACTGGATACATCTCGGAAGGGCTCGCTCGGAATAAGATCTCTGGGCACAAATTGGATGACATCTTGGGGAGGCACACTGCCGTGAGTTCTCAGAAATCGGCTCCTTGAGCACAAGAAATGACAACATCACAGAACGCAATATGGCGAAGCTCACAGCTCTCCAACGGGAGATTGAGAGACCAGTGTTGGACTGTAGAACTGCTTTGAAATTCATGAGCTGTTCGCACTGAAGTAAAAAGCACCATCACTTCATGCATTTTAACGTTTTCTGTTAAACCAGTAGCTACAAAATCCTTCATTTCTCTTTCTAATGAATCCCACCAAAAGTGAGAACTGAGTAAGGAAATCGTTCTACTCAAGCCGGGATAACATGAGAACTTGGACGTGTGACTCCAATGGAGCACCGTGGTGCAGGGGGAGGCAGGGACGAACTGCCTCCTGGGAGGTCTTGCCCCGTGTCGGATGGTGTCTTTGATTCCCCAGGCCACCAACCTTACAGGAACCAAGCTGGATACTGGCACGCTCTGGGGAATTGATGCTGGTGGCAAACTGGTGAGAGAGAGAGCATTAGGCTTGATGTTCCTTGGCCCTGGGTGGTAGGAGATGGAGAAGGTAAAGCATGCAAAGAATAAATCTCAGCAGGCCTGCTGGACGTTTAACCTTTTTATCTGTTCTGAGATATCTTAAATTCTTATGATAAGCCCAGTTCATGAATAGTGCTCTGCCCCCTCTAGCAAGTGTCGCTATTCCTCCAAGGCTAACTTAACAGCCAGAGATTCCCGGTCATCAACATCAGTTTCTCTCAGCAGGACAGAGTCTGTGAGAAAAGAATGCACAAGGCTGGAGCTTGCCCTGGGGACCTGAACGCTGCTAAAGCACGACTGTCACACCACTCCCTGATAACAACTGTGTTGAGTCTGTTCCTTCCCATTCCATGCAAGGCCACCTGGGTTGGCTGGTAGACTGTTTACTTAGCCTAGCAGGGCGAAGGACACTGTCTCAGCTGAACTATGAACACGCACACACATACACTTACACTGATAAGCACACACTCATCCCCCTCTCTTTCCAAACGCCTTCGATGCTTGTTTCCTGCGGGGGAACACGGTGGGTCTATGTGCCGCGCTGGAATGGTAGCGCTGTGCAGGGCGACTGCTGTTTTCGCTTCGGATTACTCCTCACCCCCCACCCAATCCTATGGCTTGTCATGTCTTTCACAAAGTTGTGCTGTGGACATATATGTGCTTTTTTTGTGCAGAGGAGTTTTTTTTGTTTCCTGTTCTCATGCTGTCCTACCATGGAAGCACAGCATGAGTAGAGGTCTCTTTTTTTCCTCTTGTAGTTTCCCACTGTAGTGTACATTTCAGTGTTTTTGTGTAACGCTACCGATCTCTGACCTGTATCCCCATGTAATGTCTGTGTTGTGTGTGTGTGTGCGCGTAAGCTCGGGGGGGTGTCCCATTTCACTGGAGGGCAACCTGCATGTGGCGAATAAAGCTTTGATTGATTAATAAAACAAGTAAATAAAACTTTAGATTTTTTGTTTATATTTATTGTTAATTTAGCAAGTGTTTTTATACAGTGTATATTTTATATAACTTGCACAGCACTTTGGTCAATAGAGGTTGTTTCAAAATGTGGTATATAAATAAACTTTGACTTGAATTGATGTTCATGTTTCCCATATCAAACCTGTCCACACCCGTCCATTGGGAACCAGTATCATCGCCGTAAATTTGTAAAACTTTAGTTGTAATATTTTCACTGTAAATTAATTCACTGTTATATTTTAAGAGTTTCGGTCTTTTAGGTTTTAGTTTCCACTTAAATTCTGCTGTTGGGGCTCTGTGACACCATATGGGCACTGGAGTTAGATTTGTTTGCACTGACTAACAAGTGCCCGAATACATATGGAGCATTTCTTAAATAAATAATATAGCCTAGAATAACGTATTCAGAAAAACTTTAGGCTTCTGTTTGGTGGGGGAAATTATATTTCTTTGGTGTTACTCACCACTTAAAAGCACTTGAGTGTCTTTATGAATTACACCCATGCAATTTATAGGTGCAGCTTAATGTTGTTTGAAAATTTTTTTTATTTTTTATTTTATTTTTTTGACATTTTTTAAACTTTTATTTAACTTTTTTTCCCCAACAAATATAAGACTGGTTCACATCCAAAATAATAACACTACACAGCACTAGAATATTACAACATTATGTCCATAACTGTTGTCCTCTAGGATCCAGTTTATAGGTTACTCCCAGTGCTTCCAGTGGTCTCTTCCATTTGTCCACAAAAATTCGGGAGCTCCCATCAATATAATGTCCCAGCCTGATCAGAGTCATAACTTCAATGATGAGCGACTTCCATAGAGAAATTGAGGGAGGCTCAGCCCCCACCCATCTCAACATAATGCTTTTCCTGGCCAACATTAACAGTGACTGAATTACATGCTCATGTTGTACCAGTGAGACAGGAATATATCCCAATATACACATTAATGGGTTTTCTGTCACCTGATGACCAATGGCTGTACTAATATTGGCGCAGACCTCTTTCCAAAATGACTGAATAATAGCACATTCCCACAAGCAGTGGAATCTAGTGCCCACTCTGACCTTACACTTGAGACAGTTTGGAGATATTCCCATATTATACTTACTATAAATATATGGAGAAATATACACATTGTGCAAAATTTTGTACTGCAGTTCTTTAAATCGGTTACAAACAGAGATTTTGGATGGAAGGAGCAAGATTTTGTCCCATGCCTGTATATCTATTTGACATTTAAGCAGCGTCCCCCAAGATTTTCTCAACCATGCCAGTTTATCCACGATTAGGGCATAAATCTCGGAATAAAACTTTGATACAAAATGTTTATGCTCCCTTTTATCCAGAAAAAATTTCTCCAACCGAAAAGAGGCAGTTGAGATTCGTAATGTTTTAGCATTTTTTAACACATAATTTCTCAATTGCAAATACTTATAAAACTCAGTCTTTGACATAGAATACTGGGACTTCAAGGATTCAAATGATTTAAACTCACCATGTTTAAAGAGGTCATAAAACCTCTTTACACCTACTTTATGCCATCCCACAAAGCTTGACCCTATGTTTTGTGGCAGAAGGTCTGGATTATTTATAAACGTTGACAAGATATTAAACGGAAGACTACTGTTAAAAATTTTTCTCCGTTTTCCCCACGTCCACATAGCATTATATATCAGTGGGTTATGCTTTATTACGTGAGGTAAGTCATTTAGACGTTTCCCTAAGAAGTTAACAGGTGAGGATGGTTTACATAATACTTCCTCAATATTTAGCCATGGCAGATCAGAATGTTCATGTATCCAGGAAGAAAGAATCCTCGCTTGTATTGAGAGGACATAATTTTCTATGTTTGGCACTCCCCACCCGCCCAGATCTTTCAGTAACTGTAGTGTCTCCAATTTAATTTTGGGTTTTCTTCCTGCCCAAATGAAATCCACCATAGCCTTGTTAATTACTTTAATATCTTCTGATTTCAAGATTGCAAACAACATGCCTGTGGGATATAATATTTTCGGTAGGATTACCATTTTAATGAGATTTATTCTTCCCAAAAATGATATCGGAAGTGATCTCCATCTTGTCAGCATCTCCCGAAGATCTTGAACCATTCCATTAATATTTTCTCTATATAAGTGTCCAACATTTGGTGTAACTTTAACTCCCAAATATACAAAACCTGATGGTGCCCAATGAAAGGGTTTAACATATAAAGGTTCATTATCCCCTCCACTACACAAAGTCATTGTAACAGATTTATCAAAATTTACTTTGTATCCAGATATAAGACCAAAATCCTTGATGCACCTAATAAGAACGGGTAAAGAGTTAACCGGGTCAGTCAGTGTCAGAAGAATATCGTCTGCATAAAGCAGAATTTTATGTTGTCTATCCCCAATTTTAACTCCAAGAACACTTGGATTTTGTCTAATGGCCATGGCCAAGGGCTCGATGGCCAAAGCAAATAATAGTGGTGACAATGGGCTACCTTGTGCTGTACCTCTGCTCAGTGAAAATGGGGAAGATAACAAGCCGTTAGTTAACACAGATGCTATTGGCGATTTGTATATAATTTTGATCCACCCCAGAAAGTTTTTTCCAAACCCAAATCTTCTCATTATTTCAAACATATATTCCCATTCAATTCTATCGAATGCCTTTTCGGCATCCATAGAAACAACAACCCCAGGGATCTGATGAAAATTTAAAAAATGAATAATATTAAATAGGCATCGAGTATTATTATAAGAATTCCTCCCCTTAATAAAACCTGTCTGATCAGCATGCACGATAGAGCACATTACTTTTTCTAGCCTAAGAGCCAGTATCTTTGAAAGTATCTTATTATCAGCACCAAGAAGGCTAATAGGCCTGTAAGATGAGCATGACTCTGGATTTTTATCTTTTTTAGCTATCAATGTTATATTAGCCTGGTACATAGATTCTGGGAGTTTCGATTCTTCAAATGCTTTATTAAAAACCCTTAATAATAAACTATTTAACTTCATTTTCATTACCTTAAAAAATTATACTGGGAAACCATCTGCCCCAGGACATTTCCCTGACTGGAGTGCAGATATAGCTTTATCCACCTCTATCATTGTTATGGGTGACTCCAGCAGGCTTACCTGATCTTCAGAAAGCTGAGGGAATACTAAGTCGTTTAGGAAGAAGCCTGAGTTAAGCCTTGTTATGTCCATCTCAGATTGATATAGGTTTGTATAGAATTCTCTGAAGCACTCATTAATCTGACGGTTTCCTACTTGTCTTTCACCATTCACATCCACAATAGCTGTGATAAAGGAACTTGATGGAGTATTCCTTGCAAGACGAGCCAGAAAGCGGTTAGGCTTACTAGCTGATTCAAAAAGCCGTTGTCTGGCAAGAAGGACATCTCTTTCAGCCTTTCGCATTATCAAATTACGCAAAGATGTCCTGGCAATATTAAGCTCACTTAATGTTTCAGCTGATTTTGTTACATAGTATTGTTTCTCCAGCTTTTTGATATTATTCTCGATCTCTAACTGCCTTATTAATCGTTGCTTCCTTTTATGACTTGTGTATGAAATAATCATCCCTCTCATGTAAGCCTTATAGCTATCCCATAAAGTTCTCGTGTCTATCTCCTCTTTATCATTTATTTCTAAGAATACTGTTGTTTGCTCTGTTATGAAATGTATAAATTTCTCATCCAAAAGAGACAGTGTGCTCATCTTCCAAGACCTAGAGCGCTCAATATGTCTCATGGGTTGAATGGCTAAGACAACAGGAGCATGGTCAGAGAGACCTATATGACCAATATTTACCTGCTGAACTAACTGACTGATACACTTGGACATAAAAATATAATCTATACGAGATGCTGACAAGTGAGGGTTAGAATGGAAAGTGTACTCCTTAGATAGTGGATTATAGTGTCGCCAGACATCTATAAGGTCAAGCTCATTTATAATTTGCCAAAGGGCTTTGGAATTTTTGGTCAAGATAGATTGTGGGGGAAATTTATCCATTTTAGGGCATAAAACACAGTTAAAGTCACCCGCTAATATTATATTAGCACAGTCCATGTCCACTAATTGACTAAATAATACCGTATAAAATTCGCCATCCTGTGCATTCGGCGCATATATATTACCTAGGAGAACAGTTTCCCCATGCAACATCCCTTTAACCAATATATATCTTCCTTCATTGTCCTTGTGAGTGGCTATAACGTTGAAGGGAAGATTTTTGTGTATAAGGGTAATAACCCCCCTTTTATTTGTGGAGTAGGATGAGAAAAAAATTTGACCAACCCATTCTCTACAGTATTTTCTGTGTTCATCATCTGTCAAATGGGTTTCTTGCAAAAAAGCAATGTGAGTCAAATCTTTCTTCAGAGAATTTAAAATGGACTTTTTTTTCACCACATTGTTGGACCCTTTAACATTCCAAGTACTTATCTTAACTGACATATAGGAAAAGTAATGTATATATTGTGCTGTTTACATATTTAACCAAATCTACATTTAACCAGTCTGAGCCTATTAACCAAAATAATTGAGCATAAAACAAGAACACTGGTTCCCAGCAAAACCTGAACACAAAGCCTGGAAGCCTCAACCCTCCCCAACACAAATAACACAAAATAACAAAAAATAAATTACACATCTAGATGTACCCTACTCTAAAGTACAGCTGTGGGGGGCCACAAACGCGTAACATCCCTGCACTGGAGTCTATGTCAAAAATCAAAGTCTCTATACCTTAGCTCATTATCAATACTATAATGCTGTAAGCCTCGAATTTGTAACTTACGTTACAATGACGCTGTCGTGCACCAACAGTTTATTTAGGTCTTGGAAATTTGCTCACATAGTCCTTGACGTCCTGGGTGGTCGCGATGGAGATGCTGGTGCCATCGGGGTTAAATATTTTAATGATGGCTGGATAAAGGAAGGAATATTTGATCCCCGCCTCTCGGAGAGCTTTACGCGCATTCGCCGACTCCTTTCTCTTTCGAGCCACCTCGGCGGAGAAATCCTGATAGAAGGATACTTTTCCTGCCTCTGTGTTTACGGTACCTTTAGCCCTGGCAGCCTGGAGAATCCTCTGTGTATCGGTGTAGTAATGAAGCCGGACCAGTACTGCACGCGGTCCCTCCGTGCCGGTAAGCCTCATAGGTGGTCCAGTGCGATGGGCTCTGTCGACTGTAATGGCACCCTGTTGAAGGCCCAGGACTTCTGGTATCCATTTTTTTAAAAACTCCACTGGTGCTCTACCCTCCGCGCCTTCCTTTAACCCGACAATCCTCACGTTCTGCCGCCGGCTCTGATTCTCAAAGCTTTCCAGACGCTCCATGGCCTTCTTAAGCTGGGTCTCGAGAGCGGCAATACGTGGCTCATTTGTAGCCGTGACATCTTCCAAGTCCGAGACCCACTGCTCCACTGTTTCCATTCTTTCTATCAGATTGTCAAATTTCTCAGTGAGCTCGTCCAAATGTCCGAAGGGCCAGCTCTGTTCTAGGATGCCCTCTGGACCCAGTGGAGGTGGTGAGTGACAGGAGAATGGCGGCTAAGCTGTCATCCCTGTTGGACAACGTCTCCCACCCCATGCAGCAGACTGTGACAGCACTGAGCAGCTCCTTCAGTGGGAGACTGCGGCACCCACGGTGTGGGACGGAGAGATTTCGCAGGTCTTTCCTCCCCACTGCTGTCAGACTCCACAACAAAGACTTTAACTGAACAAACACACACATCCACACATGTGCAATAACACTAAGTGCAATAATCTTTTCTGGCATCGTTGTATTTTTACTCAGTTGTATATAGCATTCGTATTCTATTTTTATCTTATTGTATATTTTTATTCTATTTTATTCTACTGTATATAGTATATTATTTTATTCTATTCTGTACAGCTGTGTACTGTATTTATTCTTATTGTATTCTAATTTTTGCGTCATAACTTTTGCACTGTCCACTTCCTGCTGTGACAAAACAAATTTCCCACGTGTGGGACTAATAAAGGTTATCTTATCTTATCTTTATTGGCTTTATGACTTCGGATATCTTGATATCCATATACTTAGATATGTTAGAAGTCACCTTGTCCACAATCACGTCATCCCGCAGTGTACTTAGTGCATCCTCAGCGTCGCACATGGTCTTCTTTTCGGGGCAATTGCTAGCTACCAGGTCACTGCTAGCTTTTGCTTTGACTCCACGTTTGCTCATTTCTCTCTTTTTGCTTGATCCAGGGTGTGCGAAAAACTCGTCTAGAGACATTATATAGATATTTGAGGCAACTTGTTGGCAAAAATGAGCTAAAATACCAATATTTTACAGCTGTCCAGTGCAGAGCTCATAAACTCACGTCTGCTCAGCTCGACGCATCACGTGACCCCCGCCTTGTTTGAAAATTTTATACTCCATCTTCTTGCTAAATATGGAATCTATATTGGTATTTATTCAATTTGAGCACTCAAAATACTTTTTATGTACAGTGGGGCAAAAAAGTATTTAGTCAGCCACCAATTGTGCAAGTTCCCCCACTTAAAATGATGACAGAGGTCAGTAATTTGCACCAGAGGTACACTTCAACTGTGAGAGACAGAATGTGAAAAAAAATCCATGAATCCACATGGTAGGATTTGTAAAGAATTTATTCGTAAATTAGGGTGGAAAATAAGTATTTGGTCACCTCAAACAAGGAAAATCTCTGGCTCTCACAGACCTGTAACGTCTTCTGTAAGAAGCTTTTCTGTCCTCCACTCGTGACCTGTATGAATGGCACCTGTTTGAACTCATCATCTGTATAAAAGACACCTGTCCACAGCCTCAAACAGTCAGACTCCAAACTCCGCCATGGCCAAGACCAAAGAGCTTTCGAAGGACACCAGGAAAAGTATTGTAGACCTGCACCAGACTGGGAAGAGTGAATCTACAATAGGCAAGCAGCTTGGTGTGAAAAAATCAACTGTGGGAGCAATCATCAGAAAATGGAAGACATACAAGACCACTGATAATCTCCCTCGATCTGGGGCTCCACGCAAGATCTCATCCCGTGGGGTCAAAATGATCATGAGAACGGTGAGCAAAGATCCCAGAACCACACGGGGGGACCTGGTGAATGACCTGCAGAGAGCTGGGACCAAAGTAACAAAGGTCACCATCAGTAACACACTACAACGGCAGGGAATCAAATCCCGCAGTGCCAGACGTGTTCCGCTGCTGAAGCCAGTGCATGTCCAGGCCCGTCTGAAGTTTGCCAGAGAGCACATGGATGATACAGCAGAGGATTGGGAGAATGTCATGTGGTCAGATGAAACCAAAGTAGAACTTTTTGGTATAAACTCAACTCGTCGTGTTTGGAGGAAGAAGAATACTGAGTTGCATCCCAAGAACACCATACCTACTGTGAAGCATGGGGGTGGAAACATCATGCTATGGGGCTGTTTTTCTACCAAGGGGACAGGACGACCGATCCGTGTTAAGGACAGAATGAATGGGGCCATGTATCGTGAGATTTTGAGCCAAAACCTCCTTCCATCAGTGAGAACTTTGAAGATGAAACGAGGCTGGGTCTTCCAACATGACAATGATCCAAAACACACCGCCCGGGCAACAAAGGAGTGGCTCCGTAAGAAGCATTTGAAAGTCCTGGAGTGGCCTAGCCAGTCTCCAGACCTCAACCCCATAGAAAATCTGTGGCGGGAGTTGAAAGTCCGTGTTGCTCGGCGACAGCCCCAAAACATCACTGCTCTCGAGAAGATCTGCATGGAGGAATGGGCCAAAATACCAGCTACTGTGTGTGCAAACCTGGTAAAGACCTATAGTAAACGTTTGACCTCTGTTATTGCCAACAAAGGTTATGTTACAAAGTATTGAGTTGTATTTTTGTTATTGACCAAATACTTATTTTCCACCCTGATTTACGAATAAATTCTTTACGAATCCTACCATGTGGATTCATGGATTTTTTTTTTTTTTTCACATTCTGTCTCTCACAGTTGAAGTGTACCTCTGGTGCAAATTACTGACCTCTGTCATCATTTTAGGTGGGGGAACTTGCACAATCGGTGGCTGACTAAATACTTTTTTGCCCCACTGTACGTTCACACAGAGCTGTAGTCTATTGACCAAGTGCTTTGTGGAACATTTAAGCCATACTCTGAGTGGGGCAAATTCAAGGGCAACTTCTGATCAGTGCATGGGATTATGATGTATGTGAATACATGGGTTTACAGAGTTGGTTACAGAATGGCAAAAAGCAGTAAAGAAACTCTGTTAGAGTTAGTCCTACCTTCCCAGTGTGTTTGTGGATCAGATGGAAGATTGTGTTGAGTTTGGGGTCCCAGAATAAGCCATCACTGATACTTTTTCTTCGTAGCTTGCCTGTCATAATCTTCAGCAGGTCCAGCTTGATGGGCTGTTCAATGAACACCACGTAGTTCTCAGACATTGCTATAACGAAATGAGAAGTTTCTATTTATGATTCTTTGCAGCGGGACTCAGCTCCAGTAAGACTATAGGACTATAAGAAAACCAATGATTTAAATCATTTTCATTCCATGCATCAACTCAGAGTACCACTCCATTGTGATACCTGTGCTTTTTTTATTCCCAAATTCAAGATGTGCATGCTTTACTGCATGAGACTTTTTGCTCACCAAAGCTGTGATAGTATGAAGGTTTGGTCTTGTCCACTGAAGGAATCGAGCACAGCACTGTGGCTCCCTCCAGGGTTTCATCTTCTGTTTTCTTGGTTGGTGGCACTTGGATAATGTTGTAGTATGATCCTGTCATGCCAGATACTGTTAGATCTTTGATCCGTAACCTGTAGTGTGGAAATGGATCTGATGTTTCTTAAATACCTTTCGAGGTGTAGGAATTTCCCATGTTGTATGTCGTACCATCAGGCTCAGTATGAGGGTGTGCTGTGGCTCCATTCACAGCAATGAATTTGCTCCAGTCCACCTAATAGAAACAAATGCAATGGCACAAAAGGTTTGCAGTTTTTATTGCTTCTATACCTACTTTTACAGTTTGATACATGTGCCACTAAAACTTAAGCTGCACGTATATCATTACACTCATGGTACCTTTTCAGTCTCCAGTGTGTCAGGGTCCACCTTGTGCATGATGTTGGTTTCTGTACTGACATAATAGTCACCTTTGTAGGTCACAAAACTCATGTTGGCATTGTCTGTGGGCTCTAGAGGGAAAGAAAGCTTTGAATTACTTATTCTATAGCAAGTGCATCAACAGGCTGCTTTGTCTTCAAGATACTCACTGTGTGATTCAAATCTTGACAGGAAGCGCTGGAAGACATTTTTACAGGGGTCCGGCATGGTTACAGTCCCAAACTCAGATATAGCAATGCGATTGTGCTCCTTGTTGGTCTGGTAGCTGTCGCTGGATAGGAAGCGGCTTTTGTAAGTCACTTGCCCATTTGATATTTTGAACTGGTGCATGAGAGCCATGCCATCAACCCAGTGGTTAAATCTGGAGAGAAATAGATGCAATGCAGAGGGGAGTGAGCTTCATGATGTCTGAAGCGAATGGATAAACACACAAAGACGCAGCACTCACTTGTGGTTTCCGATCTCAAACTTTCCGGGCCCATTTCTCAGGAAGTTTCCTTTGATCCATTCTGGGATTGTACCAACGATCTGGGTGCTGATGGGCCTGGGGGTGTCCTCCACTGAGCTCACAATCTTCTCGATAGAAGGCAGACCGCGTACATTTGTGTAATGATTGATGTTCTTCACAGACTTAGATTTTTTGAGTGCTGTTGGAAAAAAACATAATCAGAAAGGACATTGTTATAATTTAAGTAAAATAATGTTAGTGTGTGCAGCTAGTAGCATTTAATGTTTACCTGAAGTATTCTTTTTCTGATGTTTGACAGTATCCATGGCTGTGGTTAAGCCTTCTGTAGCTTAGTCTCTCTTCTGAGATGCTGCTGGTTCGTACGCTGACTCCTGATTTTATACTGTCCTTCTGACACGTACCATAGAAACAGCAAAAGAGGATGCAGTCAGACATTTCATGCTTGTTTAACTCTGTGCAAAACAGAAGCAAATGGCAATCAAAAATGTAAGCAGTAACAGATGATCACTTTATCTGACTGGAAAAAACAGCAAATAACCGTGTCCAGTCTTTCAAATCATTCCTTTGACTCTTTTAGTTAAGCTTAATATGCATGGTTATATATAGCATGGTGAAACCAGATGAACTTGGATGAGTGGCTTAGAGGGATGATTTTTTTTAAACTGATGCACATAATCAATCTGCATATAAAAATATTTTCTTTCTAAAAGGGGTCTTTTACATTTGGGTTTTTCTTAAGCACAAAAAAAAAGAGCGTCTGTTGTGTTCTTGTCACGTATCATGTTTCACTAATGTACTCAAAAGAATCAGCCATGAACAGGATGACTCTGCTTTTTCTGGTTTCAGTAAGGACACTGTGAGTGTCACTGATGGAAGTTCATTTAGTTCCTCACAAAGCTAGCAGACTTGTAGGTTTCCTGTATTCTGACACCTGATATTAAATGCATTCTCTTTTCTTAAATTTGCTGTTAATCAGCTTTAAGTTTTACATTTGAAGATGATGTTTTTAAAGTTTCAATGTAGAAAACCTACTGTACTGCAGTAGGTACTGCACCTGTAGCTCCTTACTAGGAGGAAAACATATTAACCAACATCAATCCACATTTTCCTTTCAGTTCAGTGAACTTCACTTATAGGTCATCAAAACCTTATCTGAAGATGTCTGTACCCCTTGTAGAGGTTTAATACCTGTACATGAACCGTTAATCCCACAAATCACAGTAAAAAGCCATGGAAAAATTATCATGGAAAAATCATGGTTTAACGTGAAACCAGGGATTCCAGGTTTCATGTTAAACCTGGAATCCCTCCTTTTGACACATGGTCTCTCCCATGAGTCAACTCATCAGAACTAGGAGAATAACAAAAAGGAAAAGGTTAGTTAGATCATTTCTCAGATAACATCAGGGCTTCTCCTCCGGAGTAACTTCACTCCAGCCCAGTAAACCCTGTGTTAGAGAATAAAATTAGTATTAATGTCATGTTTAGTGGGTCTAACTCTTCGCTCCGCCTGGAGCCTGCATCCACACCACAATTACCTAGAAACCAAAATCAGTGAGTAAATACAAACTTCACACTTGCAAACAACTGTAGGGTCATAGGAGTAATAAGGCATCCAACACCACAGGCACACGTGTGCCATGTGCAGTTTATTTCCCAAAATCATTAGAAACACTACTGTTGCCATAATTTGCCCAAATCATGGATCATCCCATGTTTTTATTTAAAACTACTGTAACCAGTGACTTTTCATAGGTAATGTCACTCACTTGTTTTTCACACTGTGAGTTCAACTGTGATATGATAATGGGCCCAACACTAAGATGTTCTGTGTTCACTGCACATCCTGCTTCATCTTCGCTCATGTCTGTGCCAAATCCTCCACAAAGACCCTCAGAGAAAAAAACATTAGCAGTGGAGCTGCAGATAAAAACAATTCTTATTGCTTTTGAAATGGATTGAATTGCTACAATCCTTTTAAACACAGGACTTACCATCTAATATGGTCAGTGTCCTAGGTAGGTGAATTTCCTCAGAAGCCCGTTGTAATCTAAAGAAGCTCACCTTGTATTTGCTCTCAGTAAAGTATTTTATAGCACTTTTACTTCCAATCTTGCAGGCCTGCTTTTAAATCATCAACACACAAAATATCACCCCAGAGGGATGATACCTGGCAGGTTTTTTCCTAAGTGCACTGTTACAAAAACAAACATATTAGGCCTTGTTCAGGACATGTCTAAATATATATAAACCTGTATTTCTCTTACAAAAAGAAAACAACCCAAACCTAACTGGCAGAATCAGCCTGGTACTAAAACAAAACCCCAAAATCTGCCTGAAAAATCACAGGAAATGTCTTACTTTGAGGTGAAACAACATGCTGTAGGGGTTAGAACCTGCCATGAAGTGCCGCAGTCACTGCTTCTGGCTTTAATTAATAACTGATGCTTACATGGTCTGAAATCAGACTTAAGAGTCACTACCTCTGTTCATTAACATGTCGTCATGTATTTCACAAAACAAGTTTGTTCTTGTGTATTCAGAGGTGTGTATCTGGGTGCAAGCTTCACCCATACATCAGAAACACAGAACTCATTTCAACCCTCTGCTACATCTTATTCACTTGTTTCATAATCGAGTCATCTTTCCCTGTAACAATCAACTAATTTGCATATCAGCTTATAACCCACTAAGTTGACAGGACAACAGGAATGCAAGTTCAAAATATTATCACAAAAGAGAATTTACTTCATACAGTAAATTACTTGTGTTGCTCCAATCAATCAGAAAGCATATCACAATTTACCATATTAAAAACTAAATGTATTGTCTTGTATTGTCTTTTTTTTTTTTCCTTTCACAAAAGTTAAACTGTTGTCCTGCAACCTGAAGAGCAGTGGATACACTCAGCATTTGATAACAAGTGTCTGTTAAATTTACACTATTTTAACACTGATGAGAGACAACAAGCTGATCTTCATTGCATGTGTGTGTGTTAGTAGGCAGGTTTAATGGATGTGTGTGCAGTGGAGCTGCAGATTCAGCAGAGCATGACTTAAAGCTGCCTTTCCTTCACATTTCTCTGTTTATGTGTGTTTGTGTGCATTTTATTTTTACCTTTGTTGCGATCCTTTTAATCTGCCTCGACAAGACAGTTTTCCAACCCAATTACCATGTGTTCTCACATTAACAACAACAGACTTCATTTTTTCTCTATGCTCTCTTCCCACTTCTCACAGCTTCTGTCTCTCTCCTGCATCTGCAGCAGTTCACGGTTGTGGCGTGTCAGAGGCCCAGTGGGCCGTTCTTCTTCAGCTTTGCCTTTTGTCTTTCACTCTTTTCAGTCTCTTCCTTTGCCATTTCAACTCCCAGTATGGCAAATGTGAAACTCAGACAGTCTTCTCAATTCCATTCACACACAGTGATGTGGCTGGTGAACCTCCCAGCTTGTGATTGGGAGTGCATGCTTCCATCCACGATGGTATTTGTACATGCTGCTGAACCCTTTAAGGTTTAGGGCAGTGTTGCTGTCTGTTCACCTTGTTGACTCTTGAAGTCAACGCAGTTCCTCTCGTACTGCCTTTTGTCTTCAGGGAGATTGATTGTCCTCAAAGCTTGTTCTTCAGGTTAAGATGTACAGTGGGGCAAAAAAGTATTTAGTCAGCTACCGATTGTGCAAGTTCCCCCACCTAAAATGATGACAGAGGTCAGTAATTTGCACCAGAGGTACACTTCAACTGTGAGAGACAGAATGTGAAAAAAAAATCCATGAATCCACATGGTAGGATTTGTAAAGAATTTATTCGTAAATCAGGGTGGAAAATAAGTATTTGGTCAATAACAAAAATACAACTCAATACTTTGTAACATAACCTTTGTTGGCAATAACAGAGGTCAAACGTTTACTATAGGTCTTTACCAGGTTTGCACACACAGTAGCTGGTATTTTGGCCCATTCCTCCATGCAGATCTTCTCGAGAGCAGTGATGTTTTGGGGCTGTCGCCGAGCAACACGGACTTTCAACTCCCGCCACAGATTTTCTATGGGGTTGAGGTCTGGAGACTGGCTAGGCCACTCCAGGACTTTCAAATGCTTCTTACGGAGCCACTCCTTTGGTGCCCGGGCGGTGTGTTTTGGATCATTGTCATGTTGGAAGACCCAGCCTCGTTTCATCTTCAAAGTTCTCACTGATGGAAGGAGGTTTTGGCTCAAAATCTCACGATACATGGCCCCATTCATTCTGTCCTTAACACGGATCAGTCGTCCTGTCCCCTTGGCAGAAAAACAGCCCCATAGCATGATGTTTCCACCCCCATGCTTCACAGTCGGTATGGTGTTCTTGGGATGCAACTCAGTATTCTTCTTCCTCCAAACACGACGAGTTGAGTTTATACCAAAAAGTTCTACTTTGGTTTCATCTGACCACATGACATTCTCCCAATCCTCTGCTGTATCATCCATGTGCTCTCTGGCAAACTTCAGACGGGCCTGGACATGCACTGGCTTCAGCAGCGGAACACGTCTGGCACTGCGGGATTTGATTCCCTGCCGTTGTAGTGTGTTACTGATGGTGACCTTTGTTACTTTGGTCCCAGCTCTCTGCAGGTCATTCACCAGGTCCCCCCGTGTGGTTCTGGGATCTTTGCTCACCGTTCTCATGATCATTTTGACCCCACGGGATGAGATCTTGCGTGGAGCCCCAGATCGAGGGAGATTATCAGTGGTCTTGTATGTCTTCCATTTTCTGATGATTGCTCCCACAGTTGATTTTTTTCACACCAAGCTGCTTGCCTATTGTAGATTCACTCTTCCCAGTCTGGTGCAGGTCTACAATACTTTTCCTGGTGTCCTTCGAAAGCTCTTTGGTCTTGGCCATGGCGGAGTTTGGAGTCTGACTGTTTGAGGCTGTGGACAGGTGTCTTTTATACAGATGATGAGTTCAAACAGGTGCCATTCATACAGGTAACGAGTGGGGGACAGAAAAGCTTCTTACAGAAGACGTTACAGGTCTGTGAGAGCCAGAGATTTTCCTTGTTTGAGGTGACCAAATACTTATTTTCCACCCTAATTTACGAATAAATTCTTTACAAATCCTACCATGTGAATTCATGGATTTTTTTTTTCACATTCTGTCTCTCACAGTTGAAGTGTACCTCTGGTGCAAATTACTGACCTCTGTCATCATTTTAGGTGGGGGAACTTGCACAATCGGTGGCTGACTAAATACTTTTTTGCCCCACTGTACATGGAGTTGGTTCCAATTATGTTAATCTATCATTTTGCTCCAGCCGCTGTGCTTGTGGAGGACGTTGATCCAGTTCCGTAGCCACCTGTACTAACACACTAAAACATTTATTATGTATTATGTATGTATATAACCTTATCCCATAGTCCAGCCAATCACGCGATTCACATTCACGTACATGCGCAGCTAATCAACGTCGTTGACAGGCTATGACAGCGTCCTTATGTGCCAACACCGGTGTTTTAGCTAGCAAAGCGGCGTGGCTGATGTGGAGTGAAGCCACGTTAATGACAACGTGTATAACTAGGGCTGCTCAATTAATCGAATTTTAATCACGATTACGATCTGGAATTTCAACGATCATTAAAAATGACTGAGTCGATTATTAGCCCCTCCCTCATTTATCCGCGACACCTTAAAGGCCGGTCCGTGAAAATATTGTTGGGCATAAACCGTCCGTGGCGCAAAAAAGGTTGGAGACCGCTGATTAAGAGGACCCGAGGGAAGCTCGGAAAGCTAAGCAGAAGTTATTTGGAGAGGAGAGTGACTGCTGTTGGTTGAAAAGAGAGGTAAAAAAAACTTCAGTGGTGTTGCACACTATTTTATATTATTTTTTAAAGTCATTATTCAATACATTGTTATTGTTAACCCTTTAAAGCCGGTCAGAGCAGCACGCTCCGTTTTGTGTAACTATTTTTAAATCCCTGTAGAACCTGAACCGTGTAAGCTAGCGCAATAATTTGTTTTGCATATGAAACCGGAGGAGTTGTACTTACAACTTATGCCATCAGCTTGTCCTCGGTCACGGTTTCCTTCCACATAAAGCTTTGCAAAAACTGCATTAAAAGCTCTTGCAGGAACAAAAACATAATACTCCAGAAACACGCTTTGCCGATCCGATCAGCTGTTCGTAACACTTCCCACAGTGAAACAGACGTCAGCGCGAACTATCGCATGTCCGTCATTTCCTGCCCGAAACCGGAAGTGATGTCATTTTCGCGGAAAATTTTTTTTTTTTTACTTGTACGCCTTAAAAGCCTATACTGGTCATGTTTGACCTTTCTGAATAGTTTCTGGGATGCTTAGAACTCGAATTGCACTGCTGGAAATATTTTATTTTGATGCACCTGCTGTTTTCTTTGCAAATTTGCATCATAGGATTGTTTTTTTGTTTTTCCTGCAGTATATAAAAATTGGTGTATCTCCAAAATAAAACTATGAAGACACTCAAAATAAATTTCCTGTTGTTGTAAACTATTTTTTTGCAACTTTTTTGTATTTAAAGTTTTGAGGGATAAACCTCTTAAATTTCTCCAAGTAGAAATATATGTAAAAAAAAAACAAAAACGATTTTCTATTTTTTTGTAGTTTATTGCACTTTTTTGCAATTAATGTCGTTACTATGGACTTAATGCATACATATTATTAAAATATGGGCTATAACAGTTTTATAGCAACTTGAAATGCTCCCAAAAATGGCACTACAACATGTAAAAAAAATAATATAAGCTCTGGCGGACTTGGTTCTATAGTAGGTCTTAAAGGGTTAAATAAATATCGTCAAATAATCGAGATCTCAATTTCAGTGAAAATAATCGTGATTATCATTTTTGCCATAATCGAGCAGCCCTATGTATAACCATTGGAAATGTGAGCAGGACAGACGGAACAACCGACGGAAAAGGTGTGGACTTTATACCCGTTTTTAAATTGTGTTGATCGGCCATGTAAAACCAGAGTTGTGATTTAAAAAAAAAAAAAAAAATGCAGTGTTTGTTTTTCTTCCTGAATACTATCGTTGTTTATATTTACTGCGGGAAGAAACGGTAAAAACTGTGTTTTATAAGGAAAACACTCGAAAGCCTGTGAACAAAGATGAAACCAAAACACCCCCCACCCTTTCCCATTGTTTGAAAAATGTACCATGTCGACCAATCAAAACATGGCATTTAGTTGTTAAGAAACGGAAGGAAGTATTAGGAGTGACGGCGGTTTTGAGATGTGAGAGATTTGCGACGTTTAGCGCAAATCTTGTGTAGTTAGTGTGTAGTGTAGTCAATAGTTTTGTTGTGTGTGTCAGAACAATGAGGCGACTGCTGAATGTTACAGGTGTTACAGCAGTGATACATCTGCTGTTGTCAGGCCTGCAGGTATCAGGCTGTTGTTCTCCTTCATCTCATAGTGGACAGAAATTATTTTTTGGAGTGGCACAAATAATTTGTGTGGCATCAGATTTGATGCAAAACAGCTGATTGTTCTATAAATATTTTGAAATGTTTGTTTAAAAAACGCCTCGGCTGCATTTTTAGGTAAACAGCTGCAAAAAACTTTGTTTGCAAACCTCAGTAACTTTTTTGAAGAATTAACTATGTAATTCTCGCAACAGAAAAGCCGATCAGCTGATCATTGATCAGTTTCATGATTGAAGTAGCAGCAGGAGAGGGAGGGAGAGAGAAGAGGCAGTCGCTCCATATATCGGTTAACGTGGGAACGCTTTACAAACATTCAGAGATGAACTTACACACTTGCTTTCTCTGGGATAACTTTCTCGGAGATGAAATGCAGGGTTGGTAGCGAGGCTCCAAATATTCAACCAGACCGCCGACAGGTCTGGCACGCCACAACCGCTCTATCACGTGACGCTTACTGCTCCGACTTGGTATCGATACGATCGATTTTTGGATCGATCTGCCCACTACTTTGGTTGTAGGAGGATGTAGGAGGAGGTTGTGAGTTCAGATGTGGGATGCCGAGATTAAAGCTGGAGAAAAATGTGATGAGCTCTTGTGTCGTTCTTACGTACTTCCACAACGTAACATTATATAATAAAAACTGTTCAACAACACAATACAGCAGAAAGTAAAAATATTCAGATTGACCATAGATCACTGAGGGTTTACAAAATGCATGTGAAAAGAAAAATACATTGTATAAGGAATTCATAAAACAAAGAACAAAAGAAGTAGAAAATAATGACAAAAAACAAATAAATTGATCTATATTATACGGGTATGAAGAAAGTACTAGTATAGTATATTAAAGTAGTATAGTAAAATAATAAACACTAAACACTAATATATTAAGGGATGTTATATGGGATACATTAAAGGTTGGTGGTTCAATCCCTTAGGCAAGACACTAACTCAAAGTTGGTCTCCAATCCATAAATTTGGGGATAGGCACCACTTCACATATTACAAGCCTGTTTCTCTACTTCCACAATTCTCCAATTGTTACTGAAGGTTACTCTTCATACCAATACCAACTAGATTTTTAAATCTTAATATAAATGAGTAACAGTAGGTGGACATTAGGTAAGGCTGCACTTTTTGCAGTGATCTCGTATAGAAAACTATTCCTCGCGTATATAAAACAGATCTGCGGCTCTGAACCGTAGTAAAGGGACCTCTGGCTGATACGTCGGGTTCGTGTCGGGCTCGTAGTGGAAAACTAGCTTTACTTTGTTGTCTGGGTCAACTTTGCTAGTGAGAGACAGAGAGAGGCGTTGAAAGGCTGCTCCAACAGAACTTGTTGTTTCAGAGGAAAACACGAACACAGCGTACAGTCGAGTCTTAATAGCTTACTTACAATTGGGCTCATCAGGCTCTCTTTTTGGCTGCAGTGGTTATTATTATCATCATGGTCCTGGAGCGGTGACCCATTGTTTTGAGTTTATTGTTATTATTCTTTAGTTTCTTCTGATTTTGTATTAGTTCTTAGGGTTTGATTCTGGTGTTCAGTGTTTTATCATTCCTACCTGTGTCTTCCCCTTGTGCTCTGTTCGTGTCCCCGAGTTTGTGTTGTAAAACAGTCTGTGAGTTTCATGTTTTACTTTGAAGGTTTGTGTCTGGTCGTGTCTAATTAGGTTCAGCTGTGTACCCCAATTATATTTACATGCTTCCATCTCCCGTTGCTGCTCGGTGACAGCTCGTAATTTTCCACTCTCCTTTTTCACACATAATGGGTTTGGCAGGTTTGGCAGTCCATTCTCCCTGCAGCACGGACTACACTGCCCATGAAGCTACATTCTTTAGGGCTATGCCTGTAACACCTATTGCCTTCATATTAAATCATTTTTGAATAATAATTAAAAAAAATAATTTCTTCACGCCATTAAGCGGGCCACAAGTAGAGGTGACATGGGCTGCGAGATTGAGACACAGGCATTAGAGCCTCGCGTTTTTTGTTTGGGTTTCCACCGGCGTGGAATAACCAAAAATAGAGAGGTCATAGCCTAACATATGGAACAGGAAAAGACCGCCGTGTAATCCATTTATTTCAACAAAGTAACTGTATCCTGAATACCACCTTTTTAAACGGTAACTGTAATGGAATACAGTTACTCATATTTTGTATTTTAAATACGTAACGACGGTACATGTATTCCGTTACTCCCCAACACTGCGCATAGGGCTTTGGAGTTGATGTCACGCCGCAATGCATTGTGGGAGTGCGGCACCATTTTCAGGGTCTACGAATCAAAACAAACACACTGTGTTGGAACGACAATTACAAGATGCTTAAAAGCAGCTCAAAAGAGAATGAACTGTATAGAGACCGATTTCATTCAGAGGCGAAGCAGCGGTACTTGCAGAAAATAGCCTGCATTGGAAATGTGGACCCATATGAAATACGGCCGTGGAGTAGAAACCCTGAAGACCAACCGCTATTGACGTAGCCTGATATATTTCGTACCTTATCTGTGGAATCAGCGCCGTACAAGTCGTCATTCAAGCAAAGGTAAGTCAGCTCGAGTACTGCGAGTGAAATGCGTTTTATTTCCCTGCAAACATTCAGATTAGTGCAGCATAAATTCATTCATGAGGGGAAATTACAGTGAGAACATGTGGAGGCTGTTAGAAGGATAACATACTGAGTTCAGTGCATTGATGTGACATTGTTCTGATGGATTTAGTTATTCTTTATGGTTAAAGAAATTGCACTAATTTATTCATATTTATTGTAAATAATCCTAATTAAACATCTTGCTTCCATATTTGTATCTTGTGTCACTAAAAATACATTTTATTTTAGTTTTATACATTGATTAATGACCTGCAGAATCTCATTATCATATTAAGTGATTCATAATTGTCACTTTATGCTTTCTCCATCTCTAAAGTGATGACATCCTTGCATTACATACTTTAGGTTCATTTTCTGCAGGCAGGTTTCTGACAGAGAGCAGGCAGATTTAGAATATAACATGCAGCGTTCTATAGATGGACACATAAAGAAATGAAAAATCACATGTATGTGCTAACTTTCTAAACACTTTGTTACATTTATGATAAAGTAGATAAAACACATTTGTGTCGGCCTTGGCTCATAGTTCTTGTCTTTAAATGAACTTTGTCTGTGTGTGTTTCAGGTCCTGCACTCTCAAAGACTGAATGAACCAGCATTGCAGCCATGGGTCACTGTGAGCATCACAGGGAAGGTTGAAGCCGAGTCGCGGAGACCTGCACCCACGTCACTGCTCTTCTGTTTAATGTAGAAGCAACAGTGTTGATTGTGGCACAAGGACTGTTACAGATGAACCTGCACACTGGGTTTTGCTGGGTAATATGACCAAGATACAGTCAGAGGTTGGCCATAAGATAGACTTCTCCTCTTCAGCTGCCCAAAAAAGGCTCTTGATTAAAACATAAACAGACCATCTGTAGTGACAGGTAAAAGGAGCCGTCCTCAGAAAAGAAAAATCCCACCTGCTACTGTGGAGGAGTCGTCACTGCTATAATGCCATGATGTTTTATCTGGGGGTCTAGATTTATGCCTGTAGTGCACTGCCGTGTAAATAATTTGCATTTACTGAATATGTACTGACTGAGTCCCGCTGTTCAAAAGTTTAATAAAGAAACAAACTAATTTTTGCCTCTTTTTTTTTTATTTATTAAAACCACTTTATAGAACATCACATCAGTAACAGTGTAGAATCCATCATTTATAGTTTACAAATGACAAAATGTTTACATAAAATCATGACAGTGTTTACATGATATCACCCACTACTAACATTACTTTATTTACTGTATCTTTTGAAAAAATACAGCTATTTATACAGCACAAGACTTAAGAATATTTAACAGGAGCAGGTTTCATTTTTCCCTGGTTTTATTATCACACTGTTCACCAAACGCAGCAAACCTTCACCATCTTATCCTGAAGGGTCACCTCTGCACCCTCACATGGAAGAAGTAATCTGATTGGCATCGTGGTATGTTTGAAGCAGGTCCCTTGTGTAGCGCTGGAACCCAGTCACGATGTGTTTCATCCATTTCATAGGCTGGTTTGCTGCTGGGCAAGTGTTCGGCATTCAAACTTACAGGTAAACATTAGTCAAAGCCAGATGTTTCCCCTGTTATGTCGAAATTAGCTAGCACAGTCAAGTACACACTAACACTGCATGTCAACAAACTATGAAAAAAAGCCACAGGATATATCAAATAAATAAATGAATGATTGCTGGTAAGGGTCTCTATCACTTCTACCTCTTCTTAAAGTCAATAAAGAGTTCTTTATACTGATGGCATGGAGTTCTGTTTAATGTGAGTTGTGAGGTCTTCGGGTTGTTACAGCTTCACCTTGATCACAAACTACGCCACCGTCGAACTAAAACATAACATAAATTTCAATGAAATAGTAAGACGGGTGAAATAAAGACAGAAAATTATCTATATAACATACAAAACATACCTCGCTGGCTGACCCATGCTTTGAGGGAGAAATGTGCACTTTGCAGATACTGTAAAGAAAAAACTTCCTCTGAATTAAATTGGTGTCTCCTGCTTCAAATGCCATGCTCCTACATCAACATGGGCGTGCATCTTCTTCAGGTGCACCGGTGGAACCAACATGCAGTACAATAGTTCCTGTCCCTGTTCGTATTGTGAGGGCAGCTTGTCCACAGTCTCAGCCCCAGTCATCCTGTCATCCAGGCAGTCCAGAGGGTCTGCTGATTAGTGTCAGGTGTAGATGTATCTTGTGTGTCAGCCAATTTAATCATGACAGAGCCAGTGTAAGCGCCAGACGTCTGCTTTATATTTTTATTTACGATTGAGTTCATGTTTGTTTTATAATTCATAGATTCATTACATAAGTCATCTTTTCAGGATTAATAAATGTGAAAATATATGTGTTTACATAAAGTAATTTTAAGTCACTGTTTTGGGATTGGAACCTAAAAGGGGGTACCTCTCACTTTAAGTATGTAAGTGCAATAGTAGCATGAAACCCTGTGTGAGAGGGAAGGGGAGGAGCATGGACAGAGGGGTTAGGAGTCTCACGGTTTTCTGACCGTGTGCACAGGTAGTTCTGGATAACTGCTATTTTTTGGAACTTTCATGCTTATTTAGGAAGGAGTTCATTGTTACATCTTCAGTTTGTAATAAATAAACAGTCTTCAAATCATAATGCAACTGGAAGCATTTCTTTTGGAAACCAGGAACACGCGTCAGCCATAGACTCTTCTTTTTTGAACTTGGTTTATTGGAAATTACCCTACAGCCAGTATCGACCAATGGGGGGAAAAAAACTTTGAACAGTAGTAAATCATCCCAGGAATAGCCAGCTAACCAAAATCACTCCAGAAGCACATCATCAACTCTCCCAGGAGGCCACAAAAGAACCCAGAACAACATTTAAAGAACTGGAGGTCTCACTTGCCTCAGTAAACATCAAAGTTCATGATTCAACAATAAGAAAGAGACTAAACAAAAATGGCATCCACACTAAAGCTCCAAAGAGAAAACCAGTACTGACAAAAAAGAATACAAAGGTTAGTCTCATATTTGCCAAAAGACATCTTGATGAACTATTCTGTTGACTGACTAAACAAAAGCTGCATTTTTCCAAGGTTTAAGTCCCTTAATAGATGTTGGATGGCCCAAAGAAAATTAGTAGCCCTATCTACCACTAAAGTACTGTAGTATATAGCACGTATATGCTTATTTATTTGGTATTAAGTAGTATAGTAGTTTGTATGATTCTATTTTATGATTCAAAACAAAAATGATTTGTTTGGTCAGGTTATTTCATGTCAACATTAACTTGCTGAAACAAATGCGGAACAAGTGGAATTGGTGCTGGTTTTCTCAGGCTGGATAATGTTATTATTACGGACTCTTGACATAAGACAAAGCCAGAAGAGTGCTTCCACTGTTCTGACACTAAACTATCCTCTTTCACACCAATTACCCCCACCCATTACTCAGCTCTAGTAGGAACATATTTATCACATTTAAGATATTTAACAATTGCTGAGGTATTTCTTAGTACTGTAGGAGATCTAACACTTCTATGACACACAATATTGCAACAGCTCAACAAAACCTTCTAAAGAATAAACTGATGTTTCTTAAAGTGAACTTTACTGTTACAGTAATAATTTAATCAAGATTCATTAAAAAAAAAAAAGTTAATTCATGAGTTACATAGATGTATCTTGGTTAACCTAATTTCCGCTTAATGTCTGCATGAGTGAGTCTTTGTGAAGCACATTACTCTAAGCGTTGCCCAAAACAGAAACACCATATCTATTTAATGTCCTAATCTAATGTGCTGTGGGTGACTAAAGAATGGTGCTGGGCCTTTCCCACAATTTTATGCTTCCCTTGTCTTCACCGCAAAAAAACTTGTTTATGTGTAAAGTTGAGTCAACTGCCCATGAAACAGCACATTTTCTATTCTATGATTTTTCTAATCCTCTGTCCCCAATTGATTCTTTATCTCACACTTGTTGGCAATCAGGTAATTAAGTACATTTGATTATCAGCATCTGGCTGTAAACAGTAAGGGTGTACTTCATTTGTCACACACTGCTTCTGCATTTTGGAACATGCGACCCATTCCTCTTGCCCGAAGTAAAGAAACAGAATGGAAAATTTAAAGGTCCTTTCACATAAAAAGCATATACAGTAGATGGTAGCATAGTGGTAAGACTACACGCCTTTGGAACAGACGCTCTGTTCGGGAGTCTAACCCCGGACTTCTAACAAGGGCATCTGTATCCAGTGGGTCCCTAGGCTAGACCCCCCGTGCTAACCAAGCCTATATCGAATATGTGCGAGAGACAGAGAACTGAAGCCATACCGGCTCGAACCTCACCCGGATTAACAATGTCCACGTGTTGGAGTCAAATTGTTAAATGTTGTCATTGTGTTACTTAAATTTGTAAGTCTTAGTTCAAAGAGCAGGATCAAAGACCTTCCTTTGTCTCTGACCACCTCTCCAACCAGTTTGTTGGTGGGGGAGGCTATAGTGTTTTATTGTAGGGACATCTATGTGAGGGTTCTGTTTTCTTGGTTAGTAAGCTTCCTGCTTTTATGACCCTTTTGGTGAGCAGGAAGTCACACAAACGCACCCCCAAACACAAACACACACACTCACATACATACAAACACACAGAAAACATTCTCGCACATACATACATACATACATGGAAAAATAGGATCATAGCAAGCTTGAAGCCTGGAAACTCCGCAGCCAGTTACCAACATTACGTGAAGTACCCTCTGAAGGTCTGCTAGATAATGTGAATGCAGGACTACAGAAAATACCTACTGTGACCATTACCCAGAGTAACCAGCTGATCTGCACTATGGCAGCAGTGCAGAGATTCTTAGCTACAAAATAAACAGCTACAAGGAGCAATACCCTCCATGGAGAAGGAGACTAGAGGCCAAAATCAAGGTATCACAAAGAGAAGTTAGCCAACTATTCTCTTCTTGCTCTTGACGAAGGCGGTCGCACTTTTGTCCTCTCCTCCTCTTCCTTAGCTTCCCTGCTTAGCCTCTTATGTCCTTGTCTAGTCTCGTGTTTTTTGTATTACTTTTCTCTGGAACATTCTCTCTCACAGTCTGTTCTCTAAAACCTAAAAGAGGAATTATGGATTTGATCAACTAGTCCCTAAATGCAGTTGACACCCCTTTCTCAACGAGAAGTTTTGGCTTAGGTGAGCCTGAGTGCTGAAGATATCTACCTATTCGGAACCATGGTAACAGGGTTCTTGCTGATTGGAGCTGGCTTGGCCCTGACTTATCGAAGAATTAAGGAAGCGGAACCAGCTGTTCAAACCCCCACAAGGCTGCCCGCTGGGATTGGAACGATGGGAAGAGGCGTGAGTTTCTCAAAATGGGCTCATTGAGTGCAGCACGGATAAGATCTTGCAGAGGCTTACGGCTGCCGTGAATACTCAGAATAAGACCTCTGAGTGCAGACCGGATTACATCTTGGAGGGGCTCGTTCGGAATAACATCTCTGAGTGCAAATTGGATTACATCTTGGGGAGGCTCCCTGTGGTGGTGAGTTCTCAGTATCGGCTCTTTGAGCACAAGAATGACAACATCACAGAGCGCAAGTTTGATAACATCATGGAGAAGCTCACGGCTCTCCAACGGGAGATTGAGAGACCAGTGTTGGACTGTAGAACTGCTTTGAAATTCATATGAGCTGTTCGCACTGAAGTAAAAAATAACCATCACTTCATGCGGATACCCTTTCAGCGCCAGCTGCGGTCGCAAGGCTGGAGCCGAACAAAAACACCCTGATAACGACTGTGTTTAAACTGTTCCTTCCCATTCCATGCAAGGCCACCTGGGTTGGCTAGAAGACTGTTTACTTAGCCTAGCAGGGCGAAGGACACTGTCTCAGCTGAACCCTGGACACACATACATATACACTGATATGCACATACTCATCCCCCCTCCCTTTCCAAACGCCTTCAATGCTTGTTCCCTCCTGGGAACACGGCGGGTCTGAGCCCGCGCTGGAATGGTAGCGCTGGGCAGGATGGCTGCTGTGTTTGCTTCGGATTACTCCTCACCCCCCACCCGACCCCGTGGCTTGTCACATGTACCATAATGTTGTGCTGTGGACATTTATGTGCTTTTTTGTACAGAGGAGTTTTTTTTTGTTTCCTGTTCTCATGCTGTCCTCCCAGGAGCCCAGCATGAGTAGAGGTCTCTTTTTTTCCTCTTGTACTTTCCCATTGTAGTGTATATTTCAGTGGTTTTTTTCTGTAACGCTACCGATCTCCGACCTGTATCCCCATGTGATGTCTGTGTTGTGTGTGTAAGGTCGGGAGGGGGGGGGTCCTATTGCACTGCAGGGCAACCTGCACGTGGCGAATAAAGCCTTGATTGATTGATTGATTGATTGATTGAGCTGCAGAAAGGTGAAGGCTTTGGAAACTGCCAAGCAATGACTCACAGCCTTGGCTTGAAGAGGCATACCAAAGAGAGAGAAGGCAGGAGAATAAACCAGTTGTTCTCTACAAAACCATCCAAGGTGTACTCCCAATGGCATGAGAAGAATAGGGCGACCAACTTGTCCACCACCTGGATTGATTACAAAAAGGCCTATGACTAGATACCCCACACCTGGATCCTGGAATGCCTAGAACTGTACAAGATCAACGGGACCCTAAGAGCCTTCATGAGGAACTCAGTGGGGATGTGGCGAACAACACTAAGGGCCAACTCCAAGCCCAACTTCAAGCCCATAGCACAAGTCACCATCAAGTGCGGAATCTACCAAGGAGATGCTCTGTCCATCTCTGTTTATTACAGAGAAATGGCTCTTTCCAAAATAAAAGCTATACTATACCCTTCTTTTGGGGTATATTCTCAGCAGCATATTAAACATATCATATCCCATAAGGAGAATCATGTGCTAACGGCTGTCTAAATGACTCGAGTGAAGTTTGTAGCATGCGTGCTTGTTGTTTTTGTCTGCTTCCACTTGTCTTTGCACTAGGATGATGTCGGCATAAATGTGCAGTCATATTTGTTGTGTTCCCACTAGTGCTGTCAGCGTTAATCTCGTTAAAATGACATTAACGCCATAACGCGGCAAATCTCCGTTAACGAGTTACCGCGGCTCGCCCCGTATGTGGGGCTGGACGGCGTCAACACGTTAACAAGCTAGCTGCGCTAACACACTAGTTGAGCATGCGTGGCACATACGACATACTGTTTTACTTTTGTCCATGACGCGCTTACCATCAGGGTCATACTTCACATGAAAACCAAAATAGTTCCAAACGCCAGATCTGAATGAGGGTGGGGGAGGTTCAATTTCGGGTAGCATTGAGGAAGTTGGCATATTTTGTTTTGTTTTGTTTGGTTTTTTGTTTGGTTTTTTTGCCTGTCCCGTTTGGTTTTTTTGCCATCAGAATTATTGTCTAAAGGCGAAGAAAGATGCCCAACGGATTTACTTTACCAAATGGACCATCCCAGCCTTGCCGTAATGGTCCATTTGATTCACCTTTTATTGTTTATTTTGGAGTTTATTTTAGTTCACTTGCTAGATATGGGACAGACTTGAATGAGGAAAAGAAAAGGGAGAAAGGAAGAGGGGGGAAAAAACAGCAGAGAAGAGTGACAGGGATAAAGGGCAACAAACAAAAACCAAGAAAATAAGCAGACAAAAAATACAAACATCAATCACCTGGATCACCTGTTGAGAAAGAAAAAAGAAAACAAGCAGAAGAAAATGAGAGCAATGCAATAAAGAACATCATGATGATCTATGGGAATATAACAGTAAATACTAAATGTTAAACATTATTGTGCAGCACGTAAGATCGACAGCACACAGTGTGCTTTAAGGTAGGAGCCAAAAAGGGTGTAGTTTGTGTGTGTGAGCACCCGTGTGTACACCTGTGAGCATGAGCGTGCTTGTTTTTAAAAGGTTCCTACATGTAATGATCTGTTAGAGGGTGTGGGGGGGCCACAGCCCCATTCACCAGGGCATGAAGCAGGTATGGAGGAGGCCCTCAGAACACAAGAGACCAAGGAAGACCAACAGAGGGGCAGCCGCGCCACTATCCCAGAAAGAGCTGAGGAGAGTCCCAGATGAGGGCTCACTCAGCAGCGGCGGGGCATAAGCCAGGGGGGGTTGC
Organism: Diplotaxodon limnothrissa; assembly: GCF_057381915.1. Taxonomy (NCBI): domain Eukaryota; kingdom Metazoa; phylum Chordata; class Actinopteri; order Cichliformes; family Cichlidae; genus Diplotaxodon; species Diplotaxodon limnothrissa. The sequence continues at coordinate 1,430,828 of NC_140609.1, read as the reverse complement.
AGTAACGTGCCCGGGAGCTCCGCCGGCAGCCAGCTGTGCCAGAGTGCCAAGGGTACCCCACTCCTGAAGTGGCCCGAGCGAGCCCCAGGCTCCAGGCCCCGATAAGCAGCCACCAAGGAGTGACCTGGATGTACCTGGATGCCCATCCCCGGACACAAAGACCCACCAATGCACCGATGTCTCAGGGTGTCTGCCACTTGCAGGGGGAAATGGTGGGGGAAGATAGGCCTCTATACCGTGGAGGGCCTGAGATGTCCCCAGAGAGGTGGCGTCTGATACCCGACCTGACATATGGACACAGACATACAGGCACACACAGATACAAACATCCATTCCCACCCTCATGCTCTCATATGCACTTACTCAACACTCACCCAACGTGGAGACAGACATAAAGAGACACTGTACACACAATCACACTCCCCAAGCCTATTCTAAGCCCCGGGTCTAGGTACCCTTGCCCCTGGAGGGGGAAACTGCACCCAGACCCAGGTGGTGTTACCCAAAATGGTGGTGGCTAACCAACCGGACATAGTGGTGGTAGACAAACAGAAGAAGACGGCCGTAGTGATCGATGTAGCGGTTCCGAATGACAGCAATATCAGGAAGAAGGAACACGAGAAGCTGGAGAAATACCAAGGGCTCAGAGAAGAGCTCGAGAGGATGTGGAGGGTGAAGGTAATGGTGGTCCCCGTGGTAATCGGAGCACTAGGTGCGGTGACTCCCAAGCTAGGCGAGTGGCTCCAGCAGATCCCGGGAATAACATCGGAGATCTCTGTCCAGAAGAGCGCAGTCCTGGGAACAGCTAAGATACTGCGCAGGACCCTCAAGCTCCCAGGCCTCTGGTAGAGGACCCGAGCTTGAAGGATAAACCGCCCGCAGGGGCGTGCTGGGTGTTTTTTATTTTATTTTATATATATTAGGGGTGCAACGATATTCGTATGGATATTGAACCGTTCGATACAGTGCTTTCGGTTCGGTACGCATATGTATCGAACAATACAACATTTGTAATTTATTTTATCAACTTTCCTTCTGACGATGCTGTCTGTGTTGAGCGCTCAGTGAATCTGCGTTCGACTACTCCGCCTAGGCCGCACTGTCGAGCGCAGATCCACTGAGCGCTCAACACAGACAGCATAGTCAGAAGGAAGAGCGCAGGGCAAGCTAGCAAGACAGAACTTAGGCTCTCCTTGCAACATGGACCTCCCCCACCCTCATTCAGATCTGGCGTTTGGAATTATTTTGGTTTTCATGTGACGTATGACCCTGAAGGTAAGCGAGTCATGGACTAAAGTAAAACAGTATGTTGGATGTGCCACGCAATGCTCAATTACATGGGTGGGAACTAGTGTGTTAGCGCAGTTAGCTCGTTAACGTGTTGGCCGTCTAGCCCCACGCACGGGGCGATCGGTGGTAGCTCGTTAACGGAGATTTGCCGTGTTGTGGCGTTAAGGTCATTTCAACGAGATTAACCTGAAAGCACTAGTGGGAACACAACGAATATGACTGCACATTTACGCCGACATCATCCTAGTGCAAAGACCAAAACAACAAGCATGCTACTAACTTTAGCCGAGTCATTTAGACAGCTGTTAGCACATAATTCTCCTTATGCTGCTGAGAATATAGCCCAGAAGAAGCATATAGTATTGCTTTTATTTTGGAAAGAGACATTTCTCTGTAATAAACTCTCTTTTCCAAAGATGAGTGATTCCTCAATCAGATACAGGGCTCGCAATATCGCTAGCCCGACGTCCTGGAGCTAGCGATTTTTTTCAGTCGGGCTACCAAAATCTATCTCTGCCCTGCCCGTCGGGCTATTGTAGGAAGGAAAAATATATGTCAATGCTTTTACATTCTTTCAGAAATGTAGCTGGGTAATTATGTCATTGGCATCGGTGAGCCACTGTCAATATGTGACATATTGAAATCGCGTTTGAATTTGCGCTTGTTTTTTGCTTTCACTTTGCAATCGTGCGAACTGTGTATAGAGAGCGACAGCACTGATCTGTGAGTGATGATAATTTGTGCACCAATTCTTCTGACATCGTCTTATTAATCGTTAGCTTACTATGCAAACATGACAAGTGAAATCTCCCGCAGCAAACTTAAACATGTGAGAGGTTGATCGCGCAGAGAATCGCTGAGCTTATGTGAGTGCGTGTGTAAAAGCAGCAGGATATATATTTTAGTTCTGCTGAGCCAAATAAGACAGGTCAGGGTGAAGAAGTGACAGCCAAAGAAAAGCTTACCACAAAACGGAGAAGTTATGACAAATCAGACTATAAGGCAAAAAGAAAGTGCAGCTTTATGGTTTCATGGACAAAATAATTTCTGTGGCTGCAATATGATGAGCTAAATAACCAGGGCTGCACATAAGTGGTCCGCAGGTGCGCATTCGCTGTCAAAATAAAAAACACGCACAAGGGTTAGGGTTAAATTTAAAAACTGTACTTTTGAGTTAAAATATATATTTATAATTTTAATAAATGACAAATTAAAAAGGCATGAACATTTTTTTTGTATCGAAAAAATATCGAACCGTGACACCAAAGTATCGAACCGAACCGTGAATTTTGTGTATCGTTGCACCCCTAATAAACACCCAGCACGCCCCTGCGGGCGGTTTATCCTTCAAGCTCGGGTTCTCTACCAGAGGCCTGGGAGCTTGAGGGTCCTGCGCAGTATCTTAGCTGTTCCCAGGACTGCGCTCTTCTGGATAGAGATCTCCGATGTTGTTCCCGGGATCTGCTGGAGCATTGTTGACATTGTTGACTGAGATGACAAGTGAGAGATCGTTTTATTTTGATTTCAAGCAATGCAGCATAATAATTATTTTTATGTGCTTAGCAAACACATTGATGGACAGAGCCTGATCAGTGCTCTGTATATGGCTAATGTAGTGAGTCAAAAACAACAATGGCAGTATCCGAGTTGAGGGGCAATTCCACAAAAAATTTCCAGCTCACCTCCATCCCTCACATCCTGCTTGAGGAAAAAGGATTCTCAGAAGCAGAGGAATAATTACGAAGCCGTGTGCTGCAGCCTCAAACAATCTTTTTTCCAGTTTTGTGACTTTCCAACGCTGCAGTGTCCAGCACTTCCACCTCGATGGTGCCCAGCACTTCCCTGCTGCTCACTGGAGGGCTTACTGTCTAGCTCATCTGAGGTTCTGTGTCTGGGCCTGTTAGAGGCATTATTTTTTTCTTTTGTTTTGTTTCTGGGACAGAGAATAATAAAGTTTCTTGTTGAGGTTTTGAGCCACTAAACTGAAGAACTGAACTAGGTGACTATTTATATTTCTCAGCTAGCTAATTTACAGTCTTTTTTTCTCAGCCTGTAAATTGAGAAATATATAAGATAAATAAGACTGTTGGTAATGTTCCACAGGCTGCTCCCCTAGAGATTGGTGTTCCCCCTAAGAGTCTGAGGCTGGTTCTTCACCTGTGCCAATCCGCAGAGTGAGTGTGGCTGAGGTCCAGCCTATTTTTGCATCCAACCCAGTTCTAAGAGTGCAGTGTCACCAGGACCCAACCAGTTCCTGCACTTATTCAACTTCCCAGGGTGAAGGTGGCTGAGGTCTAGGCAATTTCTGCTCCCGTTCCTGTCCCCAGAATGAGAGAAAGTCCTCAGCCCCAGTCACCAGAGCAGTCAGCAAGCCCTGCACAACCACAGCCGGAGCAACTTGAGCAGGTTGTGAGCAATGTTCAGTATGAGAATCCAGTGGAACCTGCACAGCCCTGAATTCTTAATCGTCCCAACAACATGGACCCAGCAGACTCAGTTTTGCGTGAGTGGCAGCAGACAATTTTTTATTTTTTATTTTATTTTTTTTAAAGGAAATGTTGAGGTGGGACTCTTGGCAATATCACTGGCTTAAATGCAGCCCCAAAACATGAAAAAGCCTACAGGAAATTTTGCAGATCATTGTAGAAACCTGCTGTTGTACTTTCCTCTTGAAATTATTTTTTGCAACAGGCTAGATACAGTTACAAGATACAATTTAAGATCCTCCATCCATCTTCTTCTGCTTATCTAGGGCCAGTTCATGGGGGCAGCAACCTAAACAGAGAAGCCCAGACTTCTCTCTCCTGGGCACCTCCTCCAGCTCCCCTCCAGGAAACAACAAGGGGTTCCTAGGCCAGCTGAGGTATCTCCCGGATGGCCGTATCTCTCACCCTACAGGGAGTGCAGAATTATTAGGCAAATGAGTATTTTGTCCACATCATCCTCTTCATGCATGTTGTCTTACTCCAAGCTGTATAGGCTCGAAAGCCTACTACCAATTAAGCATATTAGGTGATGTGCATCCCTGTAATGAGAAGGGGTGTGGTCTAATGACATCAACACCCTATATCAGGTGTGCATAATTATTAGGCAACTTCCTTTCCTTTGGCAAAATGGGTCAAAAGAAGGACTTGACGGGCTCAGAAAAGTCAAAAATAGTGAGATATCTTGCAGAGGGATGCAGCAGTCTCAAAATTGCAAAGCTTCTGAAGCGTGATCATCGAACAATCAAGCGTTTCATTCAAAATAGTCAACAGGGTTGCAAGAAGCGTGTGGAAAAACCAAGGCGCAAAATAACTGCCCATGAACTGAGAAAAGTCAAGCGTGCAGCTGCCAAGATGCCACTTGCCACCAGTTTGGCCATATTTCAGAGCTGCAACATCACTGGAGTGCCCAAAAGCACAAGGTGTGCAATACTCAGAGACTTGGCCAAGGTAAGAAAGGCTGAAAGACGACCACCACTGAACAAGACACACAAGCTGAAACGTCAAGACTGGGCCAAGAAATATCTCAAGACTGGTTTTTCTAAGGTTTTATGGACTGATGAAATGAGAGTGAGTCTTGATGGGCCAGATGGATGGGCCCGTGGCTGGATTGGTAAAGGGCAGAGAGCTCCAGTCCGACTCAGACGCCAGCAAGGTGGAGGTGGAGTACTGGTTTGGGCTGGTATCATCAAAGATGAGTTTGTGGGGCCTTTGTGGGTTGAGGATGGAGTCAAGCTCAACTCCCAGTCCTACTGCCAGTTTCTGGAAGACACCTTCTTCAAGCAGTGGTACAGGAAGAAGTCTGCATCCTTCAAGACAAACATGATTTTCATGCAGGACAATGCTCCATCACACGCGTCCAAGTACTCCACAGCGTGGCTGGCAAGAAAGGGTATAAAAGAAGAAAAACTAATGACATGGCCACCTTGTTCACCTGATCTGAACCCCATTGAGAACCTGTGGTCCATCATCAAATGTGAGATTTACAAGGAGGGAAAACAGTACACCTCTCTGAACAGTGTCTGGGAGGCTGTGGTTGCTGCTGCACGCAATGTTGATGGTGAACAGATCAAAACACTGACAGAATCCATGGATGGCAGGCTTTTGAGTGTCCTTGCAAAGAAAGGTGGCTATATTGGTCGCTGATTTGTTTTTGTTTTGTTTTTGAATGTCAGAAATGTATATTTGTGAATGTGGAGATGTTATATTGGTTTCACTGGTAAAAATAAATAATTGAAATGGGTATATATTTGTTTTTTGTTAAGTTGCCTAATAATTATGCACAGTAATAGTCACCTGCACACACAGATATCCCCCTAAAATAGCTAAAACTAAAAACAAACTAAAAACTACTTCCAAAAACATTCAGCTTTGATATTAATGAGTTTTTTGGGTTCATTGAGAACATGGTTGTTGTTCAATAATAAAATTATTCCTCAAAAATACAACTTGCCTAATAATTCTGCACTCCCTGTATCTGTAAGGGAGAGACCAGCCACCATTTGGAGGAAGCTCATTTCTGCCGCTTGTATCCGATATCTTGTTCCTTCTGTCACTACCCACAGCTTTTGACCATAGGTGAGGGCAGAGACATACATCGATCGGTCATTTGAGAGCTTCGCTGCCGAAGCACCTCCGACACAGTTGAATGGCTTCTCCAGGTCCACAAAACATGTGTAGACTGGTTAGGCAAACTCCCATGCACCCTCAAGTATCTTCGAGAGGGTAAAGAGCTTGTCCAGTGTTCAATGACCAGATCAAAAACTGCATTGTTCCTCCTTTATCCGAGGTTTGACTAATGGATGGGCTGTCCTTTCCAGCACCCTGGTATAAACTTTCCCAGGAGGGCTGAGGAGTGTGATCCTCCTGTAGTTGGAAGACACCCTCTGCAGAAACCAGTCTTCAAATCGCCTGATGGTTTGCATGAATTTCTTTGAGGCAGTCCGATAGTCTTTTTTCATGTTTTTGCTTCAGCCACTCCCCAACCCCCATTCCGCTTGGGCTGTCGGTAGCTATCAGCTGCCTCCGAAGTCCCACAGGCTAACCAAGCTTGATAGGACTCCTTCTTCAGCCTGGTGGCTCCCTTTACTTCTGGCGTCCACTATTTAGTTCAGAAGTCACCACACGCATAAACCACCTTGCGGCGGCAGCTCAATGCTGCAGCTTCGGCAATGGAGGTGCCGAACATGGTCCTTTCAGACTCAATGTCCCCAGTCTCCCTTGGAATGCTATTGAAGCTTTGCCGGTGGTGTGCATTCAAGATCTTAGAGACCGGGGCCTCTGCCAGGCGTTCCCAGCGCACCCACACTATACATTTAGGTGCTGTCCTGAATCCTCCCCCCGCCACCTGATCCAACTCACCGCCAAGTGGTGATACGTTGACAGCTCGGCCCCTCTCTTTACGCTAGTGTCCAGAACATATGGCCGCAGGTCTGGTGATACGATTACAAAATCGATCATCAACCTGCAATCTAGGGTGGGCCCAGCCAGGCCTCATGGACTAATCAGAATCAGAATCAGAATCAGAATACTTTATTGATCCCTGGGGGAAATTATTTTTTGTTACAGTGCTCCATTTTAAACCAACATAAATCAGAATCAGAATACTTTATTGATCCCTGGGGGAAATTATTTTTTGTTACAGTGCTCCATTTTAAACCAACATTAAGACAAGACAGACAATACGCTAACTAAGAATAGTACAATATATACATATATATACATACATACATACATACATACATAAGTCACTTATAAATAAATATTTGGAAAAGAAACATGTGTAGCTGTAGCAGCAAACAGTGTGTTAACTGGATGCGTTGTACAGGGAGATGGCCACAGGCAGGAATGATTTCCTGTGTCGTTCAGTGGTGCTTTTCGGTAATCTCAGTCTCTCACTGAACGAGCTCCTGTGGCTGACCAACATGTCATGGAGTGGGTGGGAGGTGTTATCCAACATTGTCTTTATCTTGGACAGCATCCGCCTCTCCGACACCACCTTGAGGGAGTCCAGCTCCATCCCCACAACATTGCTGGCCTTACGGATCAGTTTATTAAGTCTGTTGGCATCTGCGACCCTCAGCCTGCTCCCCCAGCATGCAACAGCATAGAGGATCGCACTGGCCACAACAGACTCATAGAAAATCCTCAGCATTTTCTGGCAGATGTTGAAGGACCTCAGTCGCCTCAAAAAATAGAGACGACTCTGGCCCTTCCTGTAAAGTGCTGTGGTGTTTTTAGCCCAGTCCAGTTTATTGTCAATGTGTACTCCAAGGTATTTATAGTCCTCCACAATGTCAACACTGACCCCCTGGATTGAAACAGGGGTCAAGTGTTTCCTGGTCTTCCTGAAGTCCACGATCAGTTCCTTGGTCTTTGCCACGTTGAGCTGCAGATGATTCTGCTCACACCACGTGACAAAGGAGTCGACCACAGCCCGGTACTCTGTCTCATCATCCCTGCTGATGCATCCAACCACCGCAGAGTAAATATAGTCCATGGGGCCTGGCCCCAGGAAGAAGTTTATATTCAGTATATGAGTTTATATTCATATACTGAAGTTTATATTCAGTATATGAATATAAACTTCTTCCTCCCAGACTCTCGCCCTCAGACACCCTTCCCATGCCTGGGTCCAGAACGGGGCCTCAGTAACCCTATCCTGGGTGACAGAGTGAACTGTTCCCTTGATTGTATACTCATATAGGGGTCTTTTGAATCACTCTTTGTCTGGTCCCTCACCTAGGACCAAGTTCCCATCGGAGACCCTACCAGGGGGCAAAAGTCCCCCAACAACAAGCCCCTGATGTCATGGTTCTCAAGATCTGGAGAGGTCGTGGTGTGTGTTTTTTGTCTTCGCCTCTCCCAACAGGGCAGAACTGGACCTTGATTCCCCGCCTATGAACCCGCCCTGAACACACACCTGTGGCTCATTTACACTAATGCTGGCAGACTACTTAAGATGGCAAGAGAGGCTGCTTCCTCGCTGGATCGTCACACTACCTACCGTCAGTGTAGCCTAGCCTTTTGAGGCTAGAGCCTTTTGAAATAGAGCATCCTCCTAACATTATTTTCCTCTGTGTACAGGCCTTCTAGATTCTCTGCCCATCTTCCCTGCCGTCTGGATTCCTGTGATTGTGTGCGAGTGAGCATGAGCATTTTGGAGTGGATTGAGTTGAAGAGGAGCGTGTGTGCACCTGCCTTGGACCTTCCCTCCCCTTTTGACCCCCCTCCACTCCCTGGAGCCCCGTGTTATCTGTCTCACTGTATATATGTATAAATCCTCACTTGGTGTCACATTGTAAATAAACCCTCACCTTCTCTCTAAACTTCAGAGTCCTGCGAGTGAGCCCTCTGCCTAATAATCTGTGACAGAACGATCCAGCCACTATGGACTCAGCGGATTCTGACCCTGTTCAACGGGCTCTCCTCACTCAGGAAGCCCTGCTGGAGCAGCACAAGAAGATGCTCCACCACATTAATAAAGAGCTCTCCGCCCTCATATAGGGTCTCGCTCAGCGCACACCCCTGGTAAGCCGACTCTCTCCGAGCGTAAATCAATCTCCGTGTGTAAGTCCCTCTCCATCTCCGAGTCCCCAGGCCGCTGCTACACCCCCCAACCCTCCCGCTGCCTGGCTAGAAGCCCCGGGGAGGACGATGCCAAGCCCTGAGCTGTTTACAGGTGAGCTAGAGTAATGTTCCGGTTTTCTTGCCCAAGTCTCCTTGTTTTTTCGGCAGCAGAACAAAACATATGCCAGGGACGATGCCCGGATTGCTTTCTTTGTTCCGCTGCTATGAGACCGCGTGCTTCAGTGGGCTCAGGAATTATTGAAAACTCTGCCGAATATCTGCTATCCCGAGTTCCTGTCTGAATTCAAAGGCATGTTTGAAAAGGACGGCGGGCCCTCTGCTGCTGCACAGCGTCTACTAAATCTAAAACAAGGTAAACGCACTATAGCTGACTTCTCAATTGACTTCCGCATTCTCGCTGTAGAGACCGGGTGGAGTGAAGAGGCAGTAAAGAAGGTTCTGCTCAACAATATTTAGGAGGATTTGAAGGATGAGCTCATAACGAGAGAATTGCCATCATCTCTCAGCTTTTTAAGTAAGTAAGTAAGTAAAATTTTATTTATATAGCACATTTCTAGATAGAGATCACAAAGTGCTTTACAAGATATAACAGATTAAAAAGACAAAATACAAACAAAGTTAGCAAAAGGCAGTTTTAAAAAGATGTGTTTTTAGCTGTTTTTTAAAAGTAATCAATGAATCAGCGGATCGTAAGTCCTGAGGAAGGGAATTCCACAGTCTGGCGGCCACAGTAGCAAAAGCTCTATCACCCCTAGTTTTCAGTCTCGTATACTGAATGACAAGTAGGCCCTGACTACTCGACCTCAGAGACCTACTAGGGGCATAGGGCTGTAAAAGTTCAATAATATATGGTGGTGCTTGTTGTTGAAGAGCCTTAAAAGTTAAAACCAAAATCTTAAACTGGACTCTAAATTCAACAGGAAGCCAATGTAACTGCATAAGCAACGGTGTTATATGTGAAAATTTAGAAGCTTTCATCAAAAGTCTTGCTGCAGCATTCTGAACGATCTGCAGACGCTCCAAAGAACCTTTATTTAAACAAGTAAACAGGGAATTGCAATAGTCCAGTCGTGAAGAGATAAAAGCATGAATAACAATCTCCAGTTCGGTATAGGATATAATAGAGCTCAATTTAGAAATATTTCTTAAATGATAAAAGCAAGACCGAACAAGAGATTTAACATGACTATCTAACGTAAGAGCAGGATCAAGGATAATCCCTAAGTTCCTGACAGATGGTTTTACAAACGTTGAAAGAGGACCAAGAGCATTTATTATACTGGGTATATGTCTATCTGGGGCACATAAGAGGACTTCGGTTTTACTTTCATTTAGTTGGAGGAAGTTTTCAGCCATCCAGCCTTTAATGGTTTCCAAGCACACATTTAAAAGCCGCAGCTTAGAAGCCTCTTCCGGTTTAAAAGATATATAGAGTTGGATATCGTCTGCATAACAATGGTAACAAATATCCTCAAAAGGGCTCAAAATGTGCTGAAGAGGGAGTAAATAAACTAAAAACAGTAATGGCCCTAGCACAGAGCCTTGTGGCACACCAAAAGACAGGGACGCAGAAGATGATCTATACTTAGAAACTGCCACAGAAGAATATCGTTCAGAGAGATACGAGGAGAACCATTTCAATGCAGTCCCAGAGACACCGACCCAGTGTTTCAGCCTGTTAAGTAAAATATAATGGTCAACAGTATCAAAGGCCGACGTAAGATCCAACATTAAGAGAACAGAACATTTACCTGCATCGCTTTGTAACAAAATGTCATTAGAAACTCTAAGAAGGGCTGTTTCAGTGGAATGAACTTTACGAAAGCCAGATTGAAATAATGACCCTGTGCATTCACGTTGACGAGCGTCTGCGAGTGCACCGCGGGACGTGACACTCAGTTTCCCAGCATGCTCCGCTCAGTGTTGGGATTGTTGCTGGAAGTGCTGCTTCACCACAACAGCCGGCCTCGATGGATGTGAGTCCCAGCGAGGCGGAGCCGATGCAAATCGGACACGCCCGGCTTACGCCAGCGGAGAGGCAGTGCCATTTCATGGCCGGTGAGTGTTTATACTGTGGCCGTCACGGACATTTCATCGCCGTTTGCGCCACATAGGCAAAAGGGCATGCACGCCAGTAAAAAAGGGGGGGGGGGGTACTGGTGGGCGAAATAAACATTGCACATTCCCCTCCTCATCTTTTGTTGCAAGCTAGGCTCACTGTTCACACCACCACTCACTCACTCTAGGCTTTGAGAGACTCAGGTGCAGAACAGAGTTTTATTGATGCATCACTTGCTAAAAAAACTGGGCTTAACTATTGAACCTCTGCCTCATGCTCTTCGAGCCTCATCTCTGAATGGACAGCGTTTGCCTGATGTCACCCACGTTACTGAACCTGTCACTCTGTGTTTGTCTGGAAATCACTCTGAATTAATCAGTTTGTTTGTTTTCAAAGCCCCGCTGACGCCGCTTATCTTGTCTATAGTTCTTGGCTATCCTTGGCTGTTGCAACATAATCCACTAATTGATTGGCAGGCTGGCTGTGTGTCTAGATGGGGGGAAGGATGCCACATGACGTGCTTAAAATCCGCCATTCCATCCGTCGGCTCCCCTGCGTCACCCCCACAGATTCCTCCGGATCTAACAGCAGTTCCTTCAGTCTACCATGAACTAGCGGAGGTGTTTAATAAGAATCGCACTCGTTCTCTTCCCCCACACCGGCCTTATGATTGTGCCATTGATTTGTTACCAGGAGCCCCACTGCCTACCAGCCAACTCTATAGCCTATCGCAGCCAGAAAGAGAAGCCATGGAGGAGTACATTACCGACTCACTGGCTGTGGGAATCATTCGGCCATCTACTCCCTTGGCAGCAGGATTTTTCTTTATTGACAAGATAAGTCCCTCTGGCCATGCATTGACTATCAGGGCTTGAATGCAATCACTGTCAAGAATAAATACCCGCTGCCCCTGCTGACCTCAGTGTTTGAGCTACTCCACGGGATGAAGATATTCAGTAAACTTGACCACCGGAGTGCTAATCATTTGGTTCGCATTAGGGAGGGGGACGAGTGGAAGACGGCATTCAACACCCACCTGGGACATTTTGAATATCTCGTCATGCCTATGGATTAACAAATGCCCCAGCAGTCTTCCAAGCTCTCGTGAATGACATCCTCAGAGACTTCATCAACCACTTTGTTTTCGTCTACCTAGACAATATACTCATCTTCTCCAGGTCAGTGGCAGAACATAAAAGACATGTCAAACTGGTATTACAAAGATTGTTGGAAAACCGCCTTTTTGTCAAAGCAGAGAAGTGTGAGTTTCATGTAAACACCGTTTCCTTCCTTGGTTTCATAACTGAGCAGGGGAACTTGAGACCGGTTCCTGGAAAGGTCAAAGTGGATTTGGAGTGGACCACACCCCCAAACCACAAGCAGCTTCAATGTTTTTTGGGGTTTGCAAATTTCTATCGTCGCTTCATTTGTGACTTCAGCAAAATTGTCTCAACTCTTACTTACCTCACTTCCCCTAAGGTTCTGTTCCAGTGGGGGCAGGTAGCCACTGAGGCATTCGATCATCTGAAACAACGTTTTGCCTCCGCCCCCATCCTCTCCCTGCTGGATATCAACCAACCCTTCATCATGGAGGTGGATGCCTCAGATACAGGCGTGGGATCCGTCCTCTCTCAGAAGACTGAAGGTAAACTCCATCCATGTGCTTACTTCTCTTGTTGTCTTTCACCAGCAGAGTGAAACTACGATGTTGGCGACAGGGAGCTACTCGCCATCAAACTGGCACTGGAGGAGTGGCGGCACTGGCTGGAGGGGACGGCACAGCCTTTCATTGTGTGGACCGACCACAAGAACCTCGCCTACCTTCAGGCAGCAAAACACCTCAACGCATGTCAGGCCAGGTGGGTGCTTTTCTTCACCCGTTTCAAATTCTCCATTACTTACAGGCCCGGGTCCCGAAATGTCAAAGCAGATGCTTTATCACGTCAGTTTCCATCCTCTGAGGGGGATCGGGAGGAGGCGTCGATCTTGCCTCCTGGCTGTGTCATAGGAGGCCTCCCTTGGGAGATTGAGTCGATGGTGCGGCAGGCCCAGCGTACCGAACCTGATCCGGGGACAGGACCCCCCAGGGCGGCTCTACGTCCATTCGTCGGTACGAGCCCAGGTGCTCCAACAAGACACAGCAAGATTTTCATGTCACCCTGGAATCCAACGCACTGTCTCCTTTCTGGAAAGCTCTTTCTGGTGGCCGTCTTTAGCCCAGAATGCCCGAGAATATGTGAAAGCCTGTACCACCTGCACCCAAGATAAGTCACAAAACACTCCCCCGGTGGGCTTACTTCTGTGGCCCACCTAAAAAGGATAAAGCCTGGATGTACAATGTTGTACTTCTTAAAGAAAATGAATGTATATGATGAAGAGAAAATGATGTTGAGAAAGTCACATGAAATCACAAGATACAAGAAATGTATCTTATTAAAAATGATATGCAATATCTTTAATTCATAACTTTCAAATTTCATACCTAAAGCTAATTTAAACAAATGTAAGGTTAAGAGAAACAAGAGATTTTCTTTTTCAATTTAATTTGAGATGCTAGCTTTGTGAGGACCCAAATGAACTTCCATCAGTGGCACTCACAGTGTCCTTACTGACACCAGAAAATGCAGAGTCATCCTGTTCATGGGTCATTCTTTTGAGCATATTGGTGAAATATGATATGTGACAAGTACACAACAGGAACTCATTTTATTTTTTAATTCAGATAACTCAAATGTAAAAGAGCAAGAAAACATTTTATAATGCTTTAATTATTTCAGAAATAGAATATTCCCATTTGAAATATTTTTTTAAAAGATTGCTGTACATCTGCAAAAATACAAAAACAAAAGAAAATCATCCCTCTAAGCCAAGTTCATCTGGTTTCACCATGCTATATATAACCATGCATATTAAGCTTAACTAAAAGAGTCAAAGGAATGATTTGAAAGACTGGACACGGTTATTTGCTGTTTTTTCCAGTCAGATAAAGTGATCATCTGTTACTGCTTACATTTTTGATTGCCATTTGCTTCTGTTTTGCACAGAGTTAAACAAGCATGAAATGTCTGACTGCATCCTTTTTTGCTGTTTCTATGGTACGTGTCAGAAGGACAGTATAAAATCAGGAGTCAGCGTACGAACCAGCAGCATCTCAGAAGAGAGACTAAGCTACAGAAGGCTTAACCACAGCCATGGATACTGTCAAACATCAGAAAAAGAATACTTCAGGTAAACATTAAATGCTACTAGCTGCACACACTAACATTATTTTACTTAAATTATAACAATGTCCTTTCTGATTATGTTTTTTTCCAACAGCACTCAAAAAATCTAAGTCTGTGAAGAACATCAATCATTACACAAATGTACGCGGTCTGCCTTCTATCGAGAAGATTGTGAGCTCAGTGGAGGACACCCCCAGGCCCATCAGCACCCAGATCGTTGGTACAATCCCAGAATGGATCAAAGGAAACTTCCTGAGAAATGGGCCCGGAAAGTTTGAGATCGGAAACCACAAGTGAGTGCTGCGTCTTTGTGTGTTTATCCATTCGCTTCAGACATCATGAAGCTCACTCCCCTCTGCATTGCATCTATTTCTCTCCAGATTTAACCACTGGTTTGATGGCATGGCTCTCATGCACCAGTTCAAAATATCAAATGGGCAAGTGACTTACAAAAGCCGCTTCCTATCCAGCGACAGCTACCAGACCAACAAGGAGCACAATCGCATTGCTATATCTGAGTTTGGGACTGTAACCATGCCGGACCCCTGTAAAAATGTCTTCCAGCGCTTCCTGTCAAGATTTGAATCACACAGTGAGTATCTTGAAGACAAAGCAGCCTGTTGATGCACTTGCTATAGAATAAGTAATTCAAAGCTTTCTTTCCCTCTAGAGCCCACAGACAATGCCAATGTGAGTTTTGTGACCTACAAAGGTGACTATTATGTCAGTACAGAAACCAACATCATGCACAAGGTGGACCCTGACACACTGGAGACTGAAAAGGTACCATGAGTGTAATGATATACGTGCAGCTGAAGTTTTAGTGGCACATGTATCAAACGGTAAAAGTAGGTATAGAAGCAATAAAAACTGCAAACCTTTTGTGCCATTGCATTTGTTTCTATTAGGTGGACTGGAGCAAATTCATTGCTGTGAATGGAGCCACAGCACACCCTCATACTGAGCCTGATGGTACGACATACAACATGGGAAATTCCTACACCTCGAAAGGTATTTAAGAAACATCAGATCCATTTCCACACTACAGGTTACGGATCAAAGATCTAACAGTATCTGGCATGACAGGATCATACTACAAAATTATCCAAGTGCCACCAACCAAGAAAACAGAAGATGAAACCCTGGAGGGAGCCACAGTGCTGTGCTCGATTCCTTCAGTGGACAAGACCAAACCTTCATACTATCACAGCTTTGGTGAGCAAAAAGTCTCATGCAGTGAAGCATGCACATCTTGAATTTGGGAATAAAAAAGCACAGGTATCACAATGGAGTGGTACTCTGAGTTGATGCATGGAATGAAAATGATTTAAATCATTGGTTTTCTTATAGTCCTATAGTCTTACTGGAGCTGAGTCCCGCTGCAAAGAATCATAAATAGAAACTTCTTCTCATTTCGTTATAGCAATGTCTGAGAACTACGTGGTGTTCATTGAACAGCCCATCAAGCTGGACCTGCTGAAGATTGTGACAGGCAAGCTAAGAGGAAAAAGTATCAGTGATAGCATATTCTGGGACCCCAAACTCAACACAATCTTCCATCTGATCCACAAACACTCTGGGAAGGTAGGACTCTAACATGCAAAAATGAACTAAGTGATTAAGTAAGGTAAACTTAATTCACAATAAAAAGTATTCTTCCAAGTCTCATAAGTATTGTTCCTGTGACTTGATTGAATTTTGAGTTAAGTTTTGGTCATCTATTTTTAATGAATGCATTTTATTTTTCTTCTAAGAGAGATACTGAATTTAGGTGAATATTTGAATGCAAAGATAGGGTTAGGGTACAAATGTGAAGATATGAAAGCAGTGTTTTGTTGCAAATGCAAGATAAAAGCAACAATAAAAGTGCAATAAAAACATTTTTGTCAAATCAGCAAATAATCATGACAAATAATAGTAATCTGAATACGGATTATGTTAGCATAACTGAAAAATAAAGAGGAAGGGGCTAAAAGCAAGTTTCCGTCTGACACCTGATGCTCTGTATCAATAGGTAGAGTGATGATTTATGTTACAAAGATTTCAGAAGAAACAAATAAATGTTCAGTTTAGTTAATAATTTTTTTGCATTTGCATTTGCATTTGCAGAAATGTGAAATAATATTTAAGTCACATTAATAAAATATTAAGTACAATTATTTGACTTGAGCTAGAACGCAGAACTGAACTAGTGCCACAGTGCATTTCCATTGTTGTTTTTGTGTTTCAGGTAAGCTCCATCAAGTATCTTGCAAAGCCACTATCAACCTTCCATCAGATCAATGCATTTGAGGAGGATGGATTCTTGATCATAGATTTGTGTGCATCAGATGATGGCCAGGCAATCACAAACTACAACATCCAGAACATGCGCAAGTCTGGAGAAGCTCTTGATGAGGTAAGTCAGTTAAGTAAAGCTCATTACTGACTTTCCTGTGCAGTTTATGGAAAATCCTTCGGCTGCTTTTGGTTTATCTGAAGAAAAGATGGTTTGTTGAAGTTAACAAGATCTTCCTCGTCAGGTGTACAACACCTTGAGTAGAGCCTTCCCCCGGCGATTTGTGCTGCCTCTCAATGTTGACCGCGACACACCCTACAACCAGAACTTGATTACCCGGCCAAACAGCATAGCTACTTCTGTAAGAATTGCCAAGAACAAGGTATTAATGTACAGCCATCAGCACTTTACAGAATGCATACCGTATTTTCACGACCATAAGACGCACTGTACTAAAAGGCGCAGTCTCAGTTATGTGTGCCATTACTGTATTTAACACACACATAAGGCGCACTGGATTATAGGGCGCATACAAGTACCGTATGCGTATTTAAAAATAAAGCGGGAGCAAACCTGAGTTCGGTACCTTACTCACATTTCTATTACCGGTAATCGTCATCATCAACAACACACAAGCATACAAGTGTGCGTATTTAAAAATAAAGCAGGAGCAAAACAAAGTTTGGTACTCACATTTTTATCATCAATCAAACCCATCGAAGTCCTCATCCTCTGTGTCTGAATTGAACAGCTGCGCTAAATCTCCATCAAACATGCCAAGTTCACTTTCTTCACTGTCAGAGTCACTTTCCGTGCCATGCGGCTCCTCGGAAATGATGCCGGCTTTTGCGAAAGCTCGAACAACAGTGCCAGCAGACATGTTAGCCCAAGCATCTACAATCCATTGGCAAATTGTGGCGTAACTCGCCCGGCGCTGCCTTCCACTCTTGGTGAAACTGGTCTCCATCGGTCATCCATCGCTCCCAGGCCGCTCGCAGCCTTACTTTGAACGGGCGGTTCACACCGATGTCCAGCGGTTGGAGTTCCTTTGTCAGGCCTCCTGAATGACAGCAAGCTCACAGTTCATTTGTTTCACTAGTTTTTTCACATCGGCTGTGAGATGGACACGCATAGAGTCACAGATTAAGAGCGATGGTGATGCGTGGAAAAAACCACCTGGTCTCCTTACATACACCTCCCTCAGCCACTCTTTCATCATTTCCTCATCCATCCAGCCCTTTTCATTTGCCTTAATGATGATTTCTGCTGGAAACTTCTCTTTAGGCAAAGTCTTTCGCTTAAAAATCACCATAGGCGGCAGTTTCTGTCCATTAGCATGGCAGCCAAGCACAACAGTAAAAGACGACTTTTCATACCCCGTTGTGCGTATCGCTACCATGCTGGTCCCCTTCTTCTCCACAGTGTGACTCACCGGGATGTCAAAAGTGAGCGGGACCTCGTCCATGTTTGTGATGTGGCTGGGCTGGATGTTTTTGTCGCCGATGTGTTTGCTGCAGTAGGAGCGGAAGATGGCCAGCTTTTCCTTATAATCCGCTGGAAGTTGCTGCGCTACCGTAGTCCTGGTCCGGATGGAAAAATGGCACCGTTTCACAAAACGAAAGCACCAAGACGGACCTCCTTGGAAATGTTCAATGTTAATCTCTTCAGCTAGTGAAACTGCTTTTAGCCGAATGGTGACCGTCGAAACGCTTCTCCCGCTCGTTCTTTGCTCGATGATCCACCGCTCGAGTCTTTCCTCCAACTCGGGCCACCTCGCCTTATGTCCGCGGAAACTCAGCTGCGTTTTCTTGACCTGCCGGAGCTTGTTTTCTAGCTTCCTCCATTTGCGAACCATCGATTCGTTAATCTTAAATTCTCTCGCCGCTGCTCGATTTCCATGTTCCTCCGCATAGCTGATGGCCTTCAGTTTAAACTGTGCTTCATAAGCGTGTCTCTTTGCCATTTTCAGGGTTGTTAAAACAACGATGTTCCACATAATGCACATACCCGGTCTTTTAGACAGGTATGTGCGATTGTCCGGTATATACGATCAACGCCCACACTTCACCCTTTAGCGTTCTCATGGTGTTCTCTACTACGTCCTCCTTACAACACACAGGGCGCACTGCGCTATAGGGCGCGCCGTACTTTTTGAAGAAAATCTAAGACTTTTAAGTGCGCCTTATGGTCGTGAAAATACGGTATGTTGAATTTCTCCGTTTCATTTTACTTTTTCACACAGACATTAAGATTTTATCAATCTTATGGTAGTTAAAATTTACATGCTTTAACAAACCTATTTCTTCTTTCTTTGGAACTTATTTACATTCTGACTTCTATATAAACGCTTAATTTGACTTTGCTACATGTTGACATTTTAATAGCACTTTCACTACCTGAATCTCAGTGATTACCTGTGTTGCTTTTTTTGTTTTTTTAAACCTGTGCAGGTGTTCTGTACTCATGAGGACCTGCATGGGGAGGATCTCCATGAATACGGAGGTCTGGAGTTTCCTCAGATCAACTATCACAAATTCAACACCCATCCCTACCGCTACTTCTATGGCTGTGGCTTTAGACACCTTGTAGGGGACACGCTGATTAAGATGGATCTCCACGGAAAACGCATGAAGGCACGTTGTTTTATTGGAGCAAAGAAAAGAGAGCTCGCATTTCCAATCTGTGGAACAAATTAACCCCCACAACTGAAATCAACAGTTTCCAGATAGAACCAATTATATCTGTTTCTATTTTAGTTCATTCACAGAGAGCGCAACTCACCCCAAAGGGGAAAGGGTTATATTAAAGTGTTTTATGCTGATGTCAGCCTTGGTAATATAGAAATCTAGTGTAGTATATTACTGTATGTATATGTAGTAACTTTTTGTGTCATTGTGAAATTATATAATGTTGTATTGAAAAACAACAGGCCTTAGTTATATACCAGGCCTCAGGGGACCCCTGGTATATAACTAGTATAAGACTGAAGACAATCCATAAAAATTGTGGGTAATATGGAGTTAACAAACAGTAAACAAAGTTAGAGAGGACTGTCCCACAGGTATTGAGATAGCATTGTTATTGTGATTTTTCTTTTATCATCATGAATGTGATATTGTGTGTAAATGTTCCCTCACAGGTGTGGGAACATCCTGGTCAGTATCCATCTGAGCCGGTCTTTGTTCCCTCTCCTAATGCTACAGAGGAGGATGATGGTGTCATCATGTCTGTGGTCATCACTCCAGACGAGGTTAGTCAGGCTCAGCCATTTTGGACAGGGTACTCTTTATAGATACAGTTTCCTCATACAAATGTAAAACATGGCTGAGCACGAGCTTGGACATCGTGCCGTTGTGTTTTCTACACTGTCTTGTACACCAAGTATTTCTTTACCCATGTCTCTGTTCTCTCCAGGACAAGAGTACATTCCTTCTGGTGTTAGATGCCAAGACATTCGAGGAGCTGGGCAGGGCGGTGGTACCTGTCAACATCCCCTATGGCTTCCACGGGACATTCAATGCCATGGCTTAGACGTCTGATGGATGTACATGTGACTTCACAGGGACACACCTACACTGTGTACATGTTGACTTAAAAGCAAAGACCCTCATTTAAAGAATTCCTTTATTTTCATGTCATAGTGATATGTTAAAGCA
This sequence comes from Diplotaxodon limnothrissa, assembly GCF_057381915.1. Classification (NCBI taxonomy): domain Eukaryota; kingdom Metazoa; phylum Chordata; class Actinopteri; order Cichliformes; family Cichlidae; genus Diplotaxodon; species Diplotaxodon limnothrissa. The sequence continues at coordinate 1,410,747 of NC_140609.1, read as the reverse complement.
TGCATGCCTTTTTTCAGACTTAATAAAACCTTAAGTGTCGATATAATCTGTGTTGAAATAAAATCCTTTGTTTCTATTGTTTTTCCACAGCTATCTGTAAATGAAGGTCGTGAGGTTTTTTTTTTAATATCTGCTATTTCATGCACTGCTATAAAAAAAGTAAAACTGATTTTATGATACTGTTAAGGTAATGCACAAATTAACACAGAACACATTTTGGAGAAACCTCTGTGACTTTAAAATGTACAAATTCAGAAAAATCCAAGAGTCACTGAGCCTTCTGTCAATAAATGAATTCAATTCAATTCAATTTTATTTATATAGCGCCAAATCACAACATAAGTCTCCTCAGGGCGCTTCATAGATACAGAGAAAAAAACCCAACAATCATATGACCCCCTATGAGCAAGCACTTTGGCGACAGTGGGAAGGAAAAACTCCCTTTTAACAGGAAGAAACCTCCGGCAGAACCAGGCTCAGGGAGGGGCGGGGCCATCTGCTGTGATTGGTTGGGGTGAGAGAAGGAAGACAGGATAAAGACATGCTGTGGAAGAGAGACAGAGGTTAATAACAGATATGATTCAATGCAGAGAGGTCTGTTAATACATAGTGAGTGAGAAAGGTGACTGGAAAGGAAAAACTCAATGCATCATGGGAATCCCCGGCAGCCTACATCTATTGCAGCATAACTAAGGGAGGATTCAGGGTCACCTGGTCCAGCCCTAACTATATGCTTTAGCAAAAAGGAAAGTTTGAAGCCTAATCTTGAAAGTAGAGATAGTGTCTGTCTCCTGAATCCAAACTGGAAGCTGGTTCCACAGAAGAGGGGCCTGAAAACTGAAGGCTCTGCCTCCCATTCTACTTTTAAATACCGTAATTGTCGGGGTATAAGCCGCTACTTTTTGCACAAGCTTTGAACCCTGCGGCTTTTAGTCAGGTGCGGCTTTTCTATGGATTGTCCATGATTTTTGTCATATCGTAAGACGATTTGTTTTGTTTGTTCCGCTGTTGTACGGCACAACGTTGCCTGGCGGAAGGATCGGGGTTCAAGAGTGGTATGTTAGTCACATGTCCGTCCGCCAGGCAACGTAGTGCCGTACGAAGTAGCGCGAAAAACAAACTTCAAAGTAGCACTACGCGTTCAGCGGGAGTCGTGGATGATGAGCGGCGATAAACTTGCAAAAAGCAAGTTATGCCCAACTCCACCGGTGGATTCTGACAGCGTGGAAAAGTGTGAAAACATCCACGATCACCAACGGATTTTGAAGGGCTGGACTGCTGCATGATGGAGAGGACCCTGCCACGGCCCTTCTTAGGGTGTTCGACTCTGACACTGACAACGAGGATTTCTTTGGTTTTGAAAGTGACAACGAAGGAGAGAAGCTGAGAGTGGATGACGAAGCCATCCTGAGCCTGTTCGTATCCGACACTGGAGAAGAGGACTTTGGTGGTTTTAGTGTGCAGGAAGAAGAGAAAGATGGTGGTGAATGACTGACTTTTCTTCTTGTTAAAGCTGTGTCACTGCACCTGAGCCTAAAAGGTAGTCCGAATCTATTTTTCTGGTGTGCTATAGGTTACTGTTATGTACTACATGTGCAAATATGTACCCATAACTTGTTTTTCAAAAATATTAATAAAAGGGGTGTGTCTCCAAACAGCCATCTCTTTCCTGACAATTCCCTTTGTGCAGAGGGGATTGCAGTGGCGTGCCCGCGGGCTCTGCCGGCAGCCAGCTGTGCCGGCAGCCAGCTGTGCCAGAGAGGACCGAGCTTCAGGCCCAGAGGCCTAAGGGCATCCCACCCCCCGGAAGGAGCCCAGCCGGGCCACAGGCGCCCGGCCCCGCCAATCAGCCACCAGGAGTGAGCCGGTACATACATACATGCATTTATTTAGTCACGCTTGCATTATTGTAATTCGCTGTTTATGTGTCTAAGCAAAGGTTCTCTGGATCGTCTGCAGGTTGTGCAAAACGAGCAGCTAGGCTTTTGACAAAATCCTCCAAGTACTCACATGTGACACCGTTATTATCTCAGTTACACTGGCTTCCTGTTAAATTTAGAGTCGATTTTAAGATCCTGGTCTTGACCTACAGAGCTGTGCACGGACTGGCACCAGCCAGTCTGCTATATAAATTTACTTATTATTGTGAAATATTATTTCATGGTCTTTATTTTTCACAATAACAGAGATTATTCCTGAGGCATTTTATTTATTTCCAGCCGTTTATATTCCAAAATGTCCTTTTTTCAAAGTCAGTCTTTATTTCAAAATCCCGTTTTTCCCGATGGTCTATTTATTTCATAATGCGACTTTTCAGCAGAATGACTTTGTCTGTCAATCAAGAGAGACAGGGCGGAGCCAGTTGTGTGATTGGTTGCTCCTTTACTCAGACATAAGTAATAGCACATGAATTGTCGATTTAGGTTTAATGGTGCAATGCGTCTCCTATGCAGCTGGCGGCAGTATGCAGCTCAAAATAAACTTAAGGCACCGACAAATGCAAAACACTGGGCGCGAATAACGTTACAGGTGTATCAATTCTTGTGAAGGGCATGGCTGCAGGAAACAAGTCCGTTTCTGAGTTACTCAGAGAACTTGCTAACCGCTTAGATTGAACGTCTTCACCTCAGTCTGAGTATTGCAGCAGTGTACTGGAGATGAAGTGGTCCCTGGTCCAAGTTCTCATCACAACCGCACAGTGTTAACGTTAGCAAATGCTAACGCTATCACAGCTAGCTCCACTCCACGAAACGCTGTTTAGGGTAAGTAACGATGTTATTACTGCTTGGTTAGTCTGTCTGCCAAAAATGAGCTTTTTAATCAGTTTAGTTACAGATTTTTTTCAATACTGTTTTTCATCATAGCAAAGAATTCTATAAAATTATGGAGCGCCAGGACTGCCATAATGAATTAATTAAATACACCATTAAATAATTAATTAAATGTGTCAATAATTAATTAAAATTGGAATTAATTAATTAAATAAATAGTTATGACACATGTAATTAATTAATTATTGACACATTTAATTAATTATTGACACATTTAATTAATTATTTAATGATATATTAAATCATTAAATGGCAGCACGGTGGCACGGTGGTTAGCACTGTTGCCGCACAGCAAGAAGGTCCAGAGTTCAATTCCACCATCAGGCCGGGGTCTTTCTGTGTGGAGTTTGCATGTTCTCCCCGTGTCTGCGTGGGTTCCCTCCGGGTACTCCGACTTCCTCCCACCGTCCAAAGACATGCAGCTTGTGGGGATAGGTTAATTGGATAATCCAAATTGTCACTAGGTGTGAATGTGCGAGTGAACGTGAGTGCGAATGATTGTCTGTCCCTGTGTGTTGGCCCTGCGACAGACTGGCGACCTGTCCAGGGTGGACCCTGCCTCTCACCCTATGACAGCTGGGATAAGCTCCAGCGCCCCCCGCGACCCTGAAAAGGATAAGCGGAAGCGAATGGATGGATGGATGGATGGATATATTTATTTATTTCATTTTGGCAGTCCTGGCGCCTGGCTCTCATCTTGAAATAATTTTATCTGTCAGCCTCACCCATCAAACTCAGGGGGCGGGGTTAACGCTGCCCATGCAGCTTCTCTAACATTTGATTGGTTGCTGTGCAAAGTAAGTCAAAACAGGTCGATCCTAGATAATCGATTGCTTGTGTAGACTTGGGGCAGCCAGGTATCCCAGAATGCAGATCAAATCACAGGCAGCAATGGTGGTGGTGTAGTTTTAAAATACCCCGTTTTTCTGTCACCAGCTACACTTTTAACAGTGTTTTAGCCGCGAATGTCGCGCCGTATGTCTGGTCAGGTTGTCAACATAGAACATGTTTGCAAAAGTGCTCAGATGTTTTCAGAGATTTCACTAGCTCTGCTAACAGTTAGCATGCAGAGTGCACCGAGGGGGTTACGTTAACCGGTTTGTTTACATATTCCACTCTCCGTGTTCCACATGTTGCATTCGCAGATTCTCATTTTCACCGAACGATCGTCTCTTTCCGCCTGGTCTTGTGTCTCTGTGCTTCTGTAACATAAAGAACGAGCTGACATTTTTCTCACGAAACCAGCGATCAGCTCAACAGACCCTCAGTTTACCTGCATGCATCCTCCTCCTCATCTGTCAGCTGTTTAACACCTGCTGCTAATTCAAGAAACACGCCCACGTTACCTGGTGATAGTCACAGTTTAACTGGGCAGCTGGTGCTCAATATAAAGCAATGTCAGCGCATTTTTCTGCACAAGATAAGTAAATATAGTGTTTTCCCCGAGCGCAGAGCTGCTGGAGCTTGTTTCCTTACAGAGCACTTTATAGGCGAACAGCTTCATCGGCGGCTGATGTCCAATCACCGGCACACAGCTTTGAAACCTCAGCTGAGTTTTAGCTCTCAGTGGTTAAACGCTGGACTTCATTCACTCAGGTTCTGTCTGTCGGGTCACGTTTACTTCGCTGTTTTATTTACAACTGAGCAAATCGGTTTGGCTGAGGTTAAAGTTACGTTTCATAACTGCATACAGTGGCGTCGTTAGGCCTATTTTAGGGGTGCTGAAGCCTCCCTAAAATATTCTTAAGCCCCCCTAAATAATTTGGTGGGGTTTTTTTTTTTTGTTTTTTTTTGTTTGTTTTTTTTAACTTATTCGATTTTTTTTTTACAGAACTTGCAGACAAATTCAATATAAAGATGCAGGAATATGAGTTTAAAGAAATAATAATATAAACCTGTCGCTATTCACACAAATATGATCATAACTCGGTTGGTCCCTTTCGCTTTACATTGTTAAGGTAGCGTCAGTGCTTCGTTATCCAATCCCTTCCAGTTGTTCACAGGGGACATCCACATGACTGAAAATCCAGTCCTCGTTTTCACTGCTACTTTACACTCCGCTCGTATACACCTGCAGAAACACTAGCGTGCATGTGGCAAACGGCAAGAAATCATGGATATACGCAAGTTTTTCAAGAAAGTAAGTCTTCATCACTGGCTGGTAGTAACAATTAGTTAGCTCCAGCTAACAGCAGAGAGTCCCATGTAAATAATGAACCAGGTGCTCCCCATTTTGTAAATAAAAACCTGGCTAGCGCACTAAGTTAAATTGTTAGCATAATGTTAATTTCTGTCACTCGTTTTAGCTCTGAAAAATCCAGCTGAGCTCATTCAGGTATGGTTATCATCAGTGGAAATAATAATAATCACTCCATCCCCATTAACCTGTAGGAGTCAGGGCAGAGGAGCACAGAGAGGCAGAGGGGAGAGACGTCTGCTGGAGAGGTGAGTCAAAGGATGGAGTCATTTGTGATGGAGACAGTCTGATTAGAATTTTATGGGACTCAATATGGATATGAAATATGAAACATTTCAGTCACGGTACAACATATAAGACCTGTTTAACTTGAGCTTTTATTTAGGAGAGTCAAGGTTAGAAAGTGGAGAGAGCAAAGAGAGAGATATGTATATAAGTCAAATTAGCCTGACTCACATATTTTTGAGAGTTCTATTTTAATATTACTTCAATTCAAGTAATTTAGTAATATTTTTCAGGGCTTTAAATTGCAACCATTTTAGTCACATGCGTGCTCAAAATATAATGTTTGTAACTTCAAAATATTTGGGAGCAACAAATTACTGTGGAGCGGGAGCAGAAGTCATGATATTAGCAATTTACATTACAATTCAGTATGTTTTAATGTATCTTGAAGGGTGAGGCAGAAGGAGTGGCTGAGGGAGAAAAAGGTCAACAGGCAAGTTCAAGTCAGAGAGAGCAAGGAGAGACAGAGGAGCTGCAGCAAATGGATCGAGAGGCAGAGGAAGATCAAGTTATTACAGAGAGAGGAGAGCAAACAGGCCAAGAGAGGGAAAATGATGAAGCAGCTGCAGCAACTCATTCTACTACAGGGTTTGATTTAGGTGACAAAGACACAGGGCCCAGACAGGTGAAGCTGAAGAGCTATCCACATGATACTTTTGGTACACAGAAGCGAGCATTTAACCACAGCTGGTTTGAAAAGCACAACTGGTTAGAATATTCAGTCAACCAGAGTGCAGCTTTCTGCTTCCCATGTAGAGTGTTTGGCAAAAACATCAAACATGATAGTTTGGTCAGTAACGGTTGCAAGAACTGGAAGAAAGCTTTAGTCATCTTTGGCAAGCATGAGATGGCACAAACACATAAGGACAGTGTTGTTACATGGAAAAGCTACCAGGGAACTAGCAAACAGGGAAACGTTGCACAGATGATAGCAACTGCAAATGTGAGGGAGATAGTCGAAAGAAGAGAGTATCTCAGACGAATTGTTGCAGTCACCTCTATGTTAGGGAGACAGGGACTCCCTTTTCGTGGTCATGATGAAGGTGAAGACAGCCCAAACAGAGGGAATTTTCTTGCGTGCATGGAGCTTTTGAAGGAGTTTGATGCTTTTCTTCAAAAACATAATCCCCCATCAAATGCACAGTATATCTCACCAACATCCCAGAATGACATGATTGACTGTTGTGCCCAGGAAGTTACTAGTGTCATTGTATCTGAAATGACAAAGTCTAAAGTCTATTCCATCATGGTGGATGAGGCAAGGGATAAAACGGCAGAGCAGTTAGCTGTTTGTGTCAGGTACGTGTCAGAGGGGGCAGTGAAGGAGCGTTTCCTTGCACTTGCAGAGATAAAATCATTTGATGCCCAGTCCATTGCAAATGAGATTCAGCAGCAGATCCAAAACTATGGTCTTGCAGAGCTTAAGTGTGTAGCACAAACATATGATGGTGCAGCCGTTATGAGTGGCTCCACTGGAGGTGTACAAGCACATTTTAGAAGGCTCCATCCTGAGGCTATCTATGTGCAATGTTATGCTCATCAACTCAACCTGGTTTTGTGCAATACTTGCAAGGCTGTCCCAGAGGCTTTCTTCAGCACCTCCCTAGTCAATCATCATAAGTTCATGGAGACTCAGGCAAAGCTTGGATTGACAAAAACTGAGCTTGTGCAACTTTCAAACACTCGCTGGGCATGTCAGTTGCGATCAATCAGTGCAGTTCTTGAGACATTGCCTGCCATTTTGGAGTGCCTATCTGCAATTGGATCCCCCATAGCTGTTGGTCTCAGAGCAAAGCTCTACAAGTTCTCAGCAGTCTATGCACTACTGATGTTTCAGTCGATTCTGTCTGTAACCGAAGGACTCCACAAATTCCTGCAGAAAGAGACTTTAGACCTGGCAGAAGCTTTTATCTGCAAACAAGCTGTGTGTGACACACTTAAGGGCAAACACTCAGATGCATTTGCTACAGAGCTGTATGAGAACAACTCAGACACATTGAAAAGAGAGTTACTTTTCCCTTGTGTGGATCGGATGGTTGGCGAGCTTGATCAAAGATTTTGCAGTGTAGATGCAGGGCTGCTAAAAGGCGTCCAGGCATGCAGTCCTAAATCTGAGAACTTCTTGAGTGAACCACACTTGAATGAACTTGCAAAGCACTACAGACTTGACCTGAAAAAAGAGGAGGTTCTGGTGGCCAGAAACTTTCTTACCCGGAAAACAGAGGCTGGATGTCCACCCAAAAATATGTTGTCTGTGTACAACCTCCTTGATTCAGACATGTTTCCCTCTCTGAAGGCAACCATCCAAGTTGCCCTAACAGTGCCTGTCAGCAGCTGCTCGTGCGAACGGTCCTTTAGTGCACTGCGTCGGCTGCACTCCTGGCTGCGTCAAACAATGGGTCAGAAAAGACTTCACAGTCTTGCAGTCATGTCTATTGAAAAAGACACGCTTCAGCATCTGAGTCACAACAGAGTGATTGACCGATTTGCCACTCTTAAAAACAGACGTCATTCTTTGATGCTTCCACCCACCAAGTAACTGGTGATTGCAGCCAGAAAAATGTACTTTTTTATTTTCAGTTTTTTTCTTGTTATTGATGCAGCAAACACATTTCCTCTGTTTTTTTGTTGTACTGTATTATAAAGCAGACTGAAATAAAACAATAGATCTATTGGTGGCCTAGGATGTTTAATCTGTCCAAAAAAGTAGGAAAACAATTTCTCAGTCTTTGTTTTCTGTTTGTGAAATTTTGTGCTCATTCACTACGTTCGTTCATGTCGTGTGCATCTCTTGGGGGCTAAGCCCCCCCTGTCCTTAAAACCTAGTGACACCCCTGACTGCATAGTTTCACAGACGTTTAATGGTTCACTGGCACATGTGTTAGACTGAACTATCATCTAAATATCATCTGTTTTTTAATAGTTATTCAACTGTATTCTAAGCACCAGCTGTCTGTTAGAATGTGATTTTTTTCTCTCTCTGTTGGCAGAGGTATAAAAATGCGCAGGAAAATCTGACGTGCATGGCAAACTTCAGCGACGATATTTAGGGAGGAATAAACACACATCAAACATAAATGAACCATTTGTCTGTCTCCATAATTGAGAGCATTTTCTCTTCTTATGTCAACACTCTCTCTCTTTTTTTTTTCTTTTTTTTTGCTTTTTCGGTCATGTTATGTTTACCTGTCAAAGGCTTGTTACAAACTATGAAACACATCGTGCAGACTTCTGGATGTTAGAAGAAAACTAATACTGCTCATGAAGGAGACTAAAGGTGTCCTTTAAAGCTAAACATGTTAATAGGACCTCCCTATCCAAGATGGCGCCGCGGATGGCAGCCTCGGTACTGCGCTCTCTCGCACTTTTCTTGTTTTCTTGTTTCTGTTTATTTTCTGCGCTTTTGGTCACTCAGACCACATCACTTTCTCCAGAGATCAACTGCTAAACATCAGGCAGTCGTCTCACTATAGTTCTTATCCATTTTTCACAAACCCGGAAAGTTTTTTGGAGATTTTAGTTGGAGGCGCAGCAGCTCTCTGTGGCTCCTGGAGAAGACATAGACGGGGGAGTCGCGCTGGTGCGCTGGTGAAACTACGTCGACGAGGATTCCGCACGGCACTCCCCTCCATTCACCTCGCGAATCTCCGCTCTCTTCCAAACAAAGTCGACGAATTACTGCTCTTAAACTGGACTAACAAGGACTTTGCACGCTCTGCTGCCCTCTGCTTCACTGAAACAACATCATACTGGATCACTGCTACACAACTCTAAAAGATGCCTATCGCTCTGTGCCCCGGGCAGCTTTGGGACATTCTGATCACTGCATGGTCCATCTTATTCCAGTTTATAGGCAAAAACTCAAACGTGCCAAACCTGTAGTCAAAACTGTGAAGAAGTGGACTAACGCAGCAAAGCAGGAACTGCAGGACTGTTTTGACTCCACTGATTGGACTGTTTTTGAAGCTGCATCTGAGAACCTGGATGAGCTCACGGACGCTGTGACATCACACATCAGTTTCTGTGAAGACGTGTGTGTGCCAACAAAGACCTTTTGCACATACAACAACAATAAACCATGGTTCACTCCTAAACTCCAACATCTTCGTAAGGCCAAGGAGGACGCCTACAGAAGTGGTGACAGGGCCCTGTACAAGCAAGCCAGGAACACACTGACCAAGGAGATCAAAGCAGCTAAAAGCATCTACTCCCAGAAGCTGGAAGAACGGCTCTCAGCCAGCGACCCTGCTTCAGTGTGGAGGGGCCTGCAGGAAATCACTAGCTACAGACGCCCCCCACCCACTATTGAAGCAAACAAAGACCTGGCCAACGAGTTAAACACTTTCTACTGCAGGTTTGAGACGGACAGACTCCCACGCCCCACCCTCCCCTCCCCAGGGACATTGCTTCAGACATTGACCCCCAACACACCTTCCACCTCTCCCCCCTTCACCCTCCCCCTCCCCAATCCAGACCTAACGACCACCACCACCCTCCCCAATCCAGACTCAACGACCACCACCACCCTCCCCAATCCAGACTCAACGACCACCCCCACCCTCCCCAATCCAGACTCAACGACCACCACCACCCTCTCCAATCCAGACTGTGAGCCGACTATTACAGAAACAGAAGCCCAGGAAAGCCCCCGGACCAGATGGCGTCTCACCCTCCTGCCTCAAAACCTGTGCTGAACAGCTGGCTCCCATCTTTACTCGCATCTTCAACAGATCCCTGGAGCTGTGTGAAGTTCCCTCCTGCTTCAAACGCTCCACCATCATCCCTGTTCCCAAGAAACCCACCATCACAGGACTGAATGACTACAGACCTGTCGCCTTGACGTCTGTGGTCATGAAATCCTTCGAACGACTGGTGTTAGCCCATCTGAAAGACATTACAGGCCACCAGCTGGACCCTCTGCAGTTTGCCTACCGGGCAAACAGGTCAGTGGATGATGCAGTGAACATGGGGCTGCATTACATCCTGCAACACCTTGACCGCCCGGGAACTTATGCCAGGGTCCTGTTTGTGGACTTTAGTTCGGCTTTTAACACCATTGTGCCTGAACTTCTTTCCTCCAAACTCTCCCAGCTCAGCGTGTCACCAGCTACCTGTCAGTGGATCACCAGCTTCCTGACAGACAGAAAGCAACAAGTGAGGCTGGGGGAGATCACCTCTGAAACCCGGTCCCTCAGTATTGGTGCCCCTCAAGGATGTGTCCTCTCACCACTACTGTTCTCCCTCTACACTAACGACTGCACCTCCAATAACTCTGCTGTCAAACTCCTAAAGTTTGCAGATGACACCACTGTCATTGGCCTCATTCAAGATGGTGATGAGTCTGCATACCGGCAGGAAGTTGAGCGGCTGGTACTCTGGTGCAGTCAGCACAATCTGGAGCTGAACACTCTTAAAACTGTAGAGATGACAGTGGACTTCAGGAGACATCCCTCAACTCTGCTCCCCCTCACCATATCAGACAGCCCTGTGTCAACTGTGAAGACCTTCAAGTTCCTGGGTACAACCATCTCCCAGGACCTGAAGTGGGAGACCAACATCAACTCCATCCTCAAAAAGACCCAGCAGAGGATGTACTTCCTGAGACAACTGGGGAAGTACAGTCTTCCACAGGAGCTGCTGATCCAGTTCTACACTGGTCATTGAGTCTGTCCTGTGCTCCTCCATCACAGTCTGGTATGGAGCAGCCACTAAACAGGACAGGAGCAGCCTGCAGCGGACTGTACGGGCAGCAGAAAGGATCATCGGCACCCCCCTGCCCTCCATCCAGGATCTGTACCTCTCAAGAACCAGGAAACGGGCAGGGAAAATCATCACAGACCCCTCACACCCTGCACACAGACTTTTTGATCTGCTGCCCTCTGGCAGAAGGTACAGAAGCCTGCAGACCAGGACCACCCGACACAGGAACAGTTTCTTTCCCCTCGCCATCTCCCTTCTTAAACAGTTGACCTGTCACACTGCTCCCACTGCCAGACTGCAGCTGCACCTTATGTACATTCTGTAGTATTCATTCCACCTCATTCATTTCTGTATTTTATGTATGTTTAGATTCGTTATTTATAGTTGGTTTACATAGCTTTGTGTATGTATGTGTAATGTGTATATATAGACACGTGTGTGTGTGTGTGTGTGTGTGTGTGTGTGTGTGTGTGTGTGTGTGTGTGTGATTTACATTGCTGTGCTTGAGAGCCGCCATCTACCGGAACCAAATTCTCTGTATGTGTCTGCACACATACTTGGCCAATAAACACGATTCTGATTCTGATTTATATCATAGTTTATGATATAGCACGTGTATTTCAGTAATAGCCTGCTGATTTCAGTGTAGTGGTGAACAGTCACACAGCTCACGTAGGCGTTATCTGTGATACTCCTTAACTATAATTTATCCAAGTTAACTTCAGTTAACCATTCAGACGGTTCTTTTGCAATGAAAAACATAAACACCCATGCTGCCGGGAGGTTTCCTCAGTGCCAGCTGTTAACATTATAGCTGCTTATGCAGTAACCATGGTAACCACGGACTCTGAGAGGCTGGATCGACGGAGGTCAGACAACAATTTTACATGTATGATCTTAAAACAGGACACAGCCACTATATGTGCTGGCCTCATATCAAATGTGAAGGCAGACTGAGTCTATGTTTGATGTTTTTTATATCTAATCTTCCTTTTCAAACATTTAAACAGCAGCGAGTCTGCAGCTGAGGGAATACAAACTCAAACTGTCGGAACAGGTTTGCTCGTTTCTTGGATTCATTTGGTGATTTATTAAATCTATAACTGTTATTCTAATCTGCTGCTGAGTCTCTTACACTTTTCTTTATGCTGTATATTTTCACGTCTCTGGAATAGTTGGAAGTTAGATAGTCAGCTGGGAAACTTTGTGTTAACTCATGGAGCTGAGGATATCGTGGATATCGTGGACATGCTGATCTCGCTCCGTGGTGTACAGGGCCGTTTACCCTCATGATTAATATTCACAATAAAAATATTAGCCGAACATCATGAAGTCTGTATGTGTTTCATAGTGTCGAACAGCCTTTGTACAGTTAAAGCCAGCAGTTACTACATGACGGACTGGGCAGACATCTACGAAATCATCGAAACACTTTTGCAAAGAGGCTGTATCTTGACAAACCGACCAGACACATGAAGATTAAACCACTACATTCTCGGCTAAAAAAAAATTAAAACGGTATTTGGTAACACACAAACAGGGTTTTTCAAAGCTCAGTTCTGTTAGCTTCCACATGCCGGTTGTTGTGTGCTAAAAACAATGGCCACCAGGCCAAAGCAATGGTTTTGACTCGATCAGCGTTAACCCCGCCCCCTGAGTTTGATGGGTGAGGCTGACAGATAAAATTATTTCATGATGAGAGCCAGGCGCCAGGACTGCCAAAATGAAATAAATAAATATATCATTAAATAATTAATTAAATGTGTCAATAATTAATTAAATGTGTCAATAATTAATTAATTGCATGTGTCATAACTATTTATTTAATTAATTAATTCCAATTTTAATTAATTATTGCCACATTTAATTAATTATTTAATGGTGTATTTAATTAATTCATTATGGCAGTCCTGGCATTCCACAGTTGCTAGCTGTATTAGCTGTCCGCGGAGCAGGTATCCAGGAAAACTAGTCGATGGTAAACGATAAGCCAATAGGTGCAAAGGTCCAGCCCACTTACATTGATTGACAGACAAAGTCATTCTGCTGAAAAGTCGCATTATGAAATAAATAGGCCATTGGGAAAAACGGGATTTTGAAATAAAGACTGACTTTGAAAAAAGGACATTTGGAATAAAAACGGCTGGAAATAAATAAAATGCCTCAGGAATAATCTCTGTTATTGTGAAAAATAATGACCATGAAATAATATTTCACAATAATAAGTAAATTTATATAGCAGAATGTAATATATTTCACAATAATGAGCATTTTTTTCAAAATGTGTTCCATGATTTCACAATATCATTCTCACATTACATATCTGTGTCTTATTTATTCACATAGTTATTTATTTCATCTTGACCTATTTATTTATTTAATTTTGAACACTTTGGAGTTCCATAGTACATGACTCTTTGTTGAAATGTCAAAATAAGCGCTGTACTGTTGTATTGTTTGCTAATAAAAAACAAACGTTGAAAAATTATTCCAGTGGAATAATGATGGAACAACTTTCGGCTGAATACAACGCTTCCCAGAGAAAGACACGAAGATCTATCCAGTCTCAATTCCCACATAGCAAAATTGGTATGGTCCGGATCTGGCCCACACAATGTACTTACACAGCCCACATACCGCAAAGAATGACGGTTTGCCAGAGGTGGCCCACACATGGCCCACGTGTGGATTACCTCTGGCAAACCTGGTCTGGGCCACCAAAGGGCTGTCATTCTTTGCGGTATGTAGGCCATGTGTAAGTTGTGTGCAGCCACGGGCCAGTTGCAGACACACTGCTGGCCCTGTGCTGGCCCAGGCAGTTGACATCTGCTGGCCCCAGATGTCAGCCTAATATGTACCTTAATCAACCCATATAATAACAGCATGTGCCGGAACATAATAATGCAAAAGTAACATGATGAAACTCTGTTCAGACAGTGAATGGACTGAGTCTTACATAACACTTTCCTACTCTCCCGGATTACTCTGTACAACAGGACACATTTACACACTTTCTCTGAACTGAATGCTTCCTAACTACATTCATACACATTCACACTCTTAACATGCAGGCTGGAGGAGCCAGGGATCGAACCACTAACTTACTGATCAGTAGGTGACCTGCTCTACCTCCTGAGCTACAGTCACCCAGTGGTAAACCTGAGTAAACCGTCACTAGGTTTTGGATAAAGTGTACACTCACAAACCTGTCAAACCTGCATTTGAAACGTTGGCTACCATAGCAGTATAGTATTGCAACATGGCATTTGGGTCTTCTAACTAAAATGGGAAAAGAGGAACATAAATAGTGCCATCATTGCCAGACCTGGCCCACATCTGGTTGACATACACCCTGCCATGACACCAGTCAGTCAGAAGTGCCGGCTTGATGCCGGATCTGGGCCAGACCTGTTTTCTATGAGCCTGGGCCACAAACCAAACTACAATCGGGCCAGATGTGGCATGCCATCACATAGACCATAGGTGTCAAACTCTGGCCCGCGGGCCACATTTGGCCCACAGCCTAATTACATTTGGCCCGCGAAGCCATACCAAATTACTATTAGAGCTGGCCTACTGGTATTATACAGCTAATATATATATATATATATTGTTTAGTATTAAGCTTTGCTTGTTCCATATTCAGTTTTTCAGCAAAACTTGTTTGAGTCCATAAGAAAAGATTCATTCTTATATCTGGAGGAATAAATATATTTCAATAAATATTAACGTTAGCCCGCGACTTTGTTCTAGTTTTGAATTTTGGCCCACTGTGTATTTGAGTTTGACACCCCTGACATAGACAGTGCCATCATTGCCAGGCCTGGCCCATATCTGGATGACATGCGTCTTATCATGCCAGAAGTCAGCCAGCAGTGCCGGCTTGATACCAGATCCGGGCCAGACCTGCTTGCTATGTGGAAAATGCCGACTACACACTCTAGAGCTGGTCGTAACTGCGAAGCCGTCCCTTCTGATTTTTATCAGCCATTGTGCAATTCAGGATCCTTGGGAAAGGAGTGGAAACTTAACATCTTGTTAAATCTCCCCCCAGCAGTACACAGCGGGACACAACAATGGTGAATGTTCCCACCCTCTGCTCTTTGTAATTTAACACAATCTTTCCGTTTTCGTATTTTGGACATGATTTTGGAATCCATCTTCACAGTAGCGGTTGACAGCAAAATAAAGCTACCAGAAATGTACAAGTCTACATCTGGTCTTAAAACAGGAAGTTAGCATTTTTTCGTGCACAGGGTCTATTACACTTGTTTCGCAAACCTAGAGAATGACAAAAAGAGGATGTTACTCTGTGTTTGACCTCTTTCCTTTCAGCATTGCTTCCGATATTGGCTTAATCTCTCTGGTCCCTGAGAACTGCAAGTTCTGTCTATACAGGCAGGGTTTAAAGCAGGGGTCCCCAATCCCAGTCCACGAGGGCCGGTGTCCCTGCAGGTTTTAGATCACCCTGGGTCAACACACCTGAATCACATGATTAGTTCATTACCAGGCCTATGGAGAACTTCAAGACATGTTGAGGAGGTCATTTGTCCATTTAAATCAGCTGTGATGGATCAAGGACACATCTAAAATCTTCAGGGACTCGTGGACTGGGATTGGGGACCCCTGGTTTAAAGCTTTAGTGTCAAAGCAGAAAAGAATAAAAATGTAATTCATTATTGATTTATATAGATTCCCCAGTGATCTCTGTCTTTATCTGAAAAAGCAATTTCTGTGTTCACATTGTATTTTTAACCCATAATTTATCAGTTATATGCTGATGATGATTATAGGCAGAGCTAACAAAAACAGTACTTTTATTAGTGGGTGCAGGTTTGTGGCACTATAATGAATGTTCATGTGTTACGAGGACCTGTGGAGGACCTGGGCTGGTGTGGTTACACATGGTCTGCGGTTTTGAGGCCAGTTGGATGTACTGCCAAATTATCTGAAACACCTTTGGTGCTTATGGTAGAGAAATGAACATTTATTTCACGGACAACAGCTCCGGTAGACATTCATGCCGTCAGCATCCAATTGCAGGCTCCCTCATTGTGCTGTGTGATCAAACTGCACATTTCAGAGTGGCCTTTTATTGTGGGCAGTCTAAGGCACACCTGTGCAATATTCATGTTGTCTAATCAGGACCTCGATATGCCACACCTGTGAGGTGGGATGGAGAAGTGCTCACTAACACAGATTTAGACAGATTTGTATACAGTATTGGAGAGTGATGGGTCTTGTGTATGCAGAAAATGTTTCAGATCTTTGAGTTCACCTCATGAAGAATGGGAGCAAAAACAAAGGTGTTGCATTTATATTTTTGTTCAGTGTAGGTTTTAGAGGTGCAGACTCTGTAAAGATGCCCCTGAGACAATTCAACAGATATCACCGGGGCGCAAGACGCTAGCAAGCAGGGCATTCATGCAAAGCAATAACCAAGGGGCTGGTATAGTATATATGGAGGAAAATCTGTGCTGAGTGTTGCCTGGAAATCTTCCTGTGGGATTTCCAGATACCAGGTTCCTACAAACAAAACTAATTTTGTTTGTGTTTCCTCCTGGGATCAAACGTATAAACCAGTACACTATGCAGCTACTAAGACACGTAGCATAAAAGAAAAAACCCTCCGTCAAGGTTCATCTGAAAACTGTAAGGTTTAAAGAACAATATGCTGAAAGATGACAACAAAAGATGTAAAATGGTGAAACAAGGTTCAACTCAGATGCTAATTTAGGTCAGTCTCTATGATATGGATAAAAAAGCAGATGGAGGTTAGGAGCACAGGTATTCTTTAGGTAAGAAGATCACCTCCACTGGATTTAGGTTTTCAATATAAAAGTCTCTGGAGCAGGTAAGTGAGTGGCTGTGGTGTATGAGGTAGCCAGGTTCTCAGGTGTTTGACAACAATGTGTCAAGGAATGGTGCTAGAGACTAGTTTAACTATTGCATTGATTACTCACAGAAAACAGATGCACCAAGCAAGGATTTAGTAAGACCACCCCCAAGAGACCGGTTTATCTGCATTCACAGCCTCATTCCCACAGATAGGAGAGAGAACAGGAGAAAGCATGAAGTGTGGAGGTGGTCAGGTTGAAACGGTGCCGGTGCTTAAAGAATGGAGAACACAAACTTTGTCCAAAAACCTCTTATGTTTTTATTTTTAGCAGTCTCTTTTTTTCTGCAAAATGATAAGCACCGTCCAGCCCCACGCATGGGGTGATCCGCACTAACTCGCTAATGGAGATCTACCACACCTGCAGTAGATGTGCTCGGTGTGAGGTCTCGCAGCAAGCTATCAAATACGGTGCATTTCTCAGCTTTTAAAAAAACGCTATGCGTCGCCAGGTGTTTCATCAGATTCGAGGTGTTACCTCCTTTGACAGTATCACAGTATCAGCTTAAAGCACTTGTTGCTGCTGAGTTTGCATATTTTGCTGTGAAGTACAGCCAGACTTTTGACCGCTTCGCCTTGGGCATTTTTAATCTGTAGCTCTGCTCTAAAAGAACGTACGTACCTGGGCCCGCCTACTATCCTCGGAAAGGTAAAATGATTGGCTAGAATCCAAAGTTTATGACATCTCAGGGAAAAAAAATGTGCGCTGCTTTTCGGTCTGGCCATAATGGCACCGGATATCGGTACCCATCCCTAGTCAGGTACTGGACTGACAATGAGTGAAAAGGCACCAGATATTTAAACGAAAGGTGACCTCAGAGTGACCTTCAGGAAGCCTGGAGAACTGGTCCACAAGAAACTCTTGTTAGCAAAACATACAGAAACACGGGGGTGACCCCAGACTTTTCACAGCATTGTTCATTCAGTCTGTGTCCACACAAACTATCCAGCAATTACATTAGCTCATAACTATGTTAACTTTATCTGTCCGGCTTGAGAAAATTAAAATATTTATATTTTAGAGAAAACGGGGTTTGTAGTTCATTAAGTCGGGTTTGACTGTTTCCTTTTTTTCTTCCGCCTGACTTGAAAGTCCCCATCTCACTGCCACACACACATGCACACTAATGACCTGCAATATCTTCACTCGGATCTGATACCAAGTAAAATTCACCCTGGTATGGACGATACTGATCCGATATCAGTGTTTTGTATAAAAACCTGTGTTTGGAAAATCAAAATCAAGAGCAGTGTATCAAATTAGAAGAACAATACTGTGAATGCTTTTCAAGCATTCACACTAATTATATCTTCATAATGAATACAACACATCAGACTACTTGTTCTTGTTTAATTATGAAGAATAATCACACAAGAAATTAAAACCTGAAAAGTCAATAACTACATTTTAAAATATTCAATTAACAATCAAAACAAATGTGACAGATTGAAAAAAAATACAGAAATATTTTTGAGTTGGATTTTTATTTTGTAAAACCTGTAATGGCAGTTTTACTGCATATAGATAACATTCACACTGGCATAAGTTGATACTCAGCCTATATATCAGCTTTGAGTGCTCTCTACAACCTTACCACGCGTCTTTATCGTTAACAGTAATAATGAGCCGTGGCTCATTTATATCAGTATTACAGTCGGAGGGGTAGCAGTCCCTACGAACTGTTTGGATAATATAGTTACTTTCCCCTGTGTTCCTGTTAATCATAAACTACAAATTTACCCCAAATTACCAAAATATGGATATTTTAATATGAGAATCGAGAGTAGAACATAAATATCGTATGGGAGGAATCACACACACACACACACACACAGAGAGAGAGAAAGTGTGACGCTGTAACGCGTTGAGGGAAAGAAACATATGAAGGCACAGTAACGGGGTGAGGTGCAGCTTTCTCCTCCTACAAACGGGCTCATTTCTCTGCCATTCAAAGGGAAGTAAGCGCAGACCTTCCGAGGACAAAGACAACTTCTGCAGGTTTTCAAAGCATCTCCAAAGGTATGTGATGGTTCTATTTATGGTTGAAGCTGCAAACGTGACTGGAAGGCGTCCGGTCACAGTCGTGGCGAAACGTAAATATGCATGCTATTAGTGTTTTTTTACTCCGAGCTCCGTGACCGATAAACAGGAACGTCACGAAGCTTTCGCTGTCTAAATTCGGACTATCAGCTGAGGTTAATGGCGGACCACGAAACATTCACACACATGTCGAATAAAAAAGCATTTTTGGGGGGCGGAGGGTTATAACACTGACCCGAAGGAACGAATCCTAAACAGACTGAAGTTTGCTGAAAGCTGACTTTATGGGGGAACTTTTGTGTGGCATTATGGGTCATCGGGCTCGGCATAACAGGCTTGTAAACACGCCTTTATCTTCTCCTCGGGGTTTGTTCACGACGAGCCCGAGGAATCACCTGAATGTGTTCCCAGCAGAGAAACCCTGACAGACTGCGGTGGACAGTTTGCATTGTTTTTGGACTGCAGCTGATCCTAGCACACCCTGTTCTGCTTGGCTACTTAATAAGCTCAGCACAGCAGCAGATTCTCCACCTGCTGCAGGTTTTGGACAGAGTGTCCCTCATCTGTGATCTCCAGAAATCGACACTTCTACAGTTGCAGTCCAGAGCGCCAGCTGGTCATTGAATGAATTTTCAAAATAAGAGCGAGGTCCACTGAAGTAATAATGTGCATGGATATTTGGTTCTTGTGTGTAGACAGCTGTACACTGCGTTCAGCACAAGTGGCTTTGGTTATAAATGTGTTTAACTTAGAAAAACTGGACCCAAGTTTTCTGCTAAAATGAAATAAGACACAGACTCAAAAATCATGTGTGGATTTACCGTGCACCGTATTCATTAACCAACAAAGGACTGTGTTTGTGTTAGTCTACCTGATGGCGTCCAGCAGCTGCATCAATGTTGAGTTTTTGGATACAGCTGAGGATTCCTTCTACTTTGAAGGTAAAAGGCATTTTATACTTTCTCAGTAGTTGCGCAGTCTGTACATTTAATCATGTCATTATTATAGGTTAATTATACAATTATTTAAATTTTATTTCTATTGTCTTTTTTTCAAAATGTGAACGCGTCCTCTGAAAATCTAAAAGTGGCTTCACCGGGTAAAGGATTTTAATATTTCTCTTTTTTAATTTCATTTTAGAATATGATAGCAGAGTAGTATTGTGAGGCGTGATGTGAAGCTCATCGTCGTGTTGTTCTCTCAAAAATACAGATTTTGAGGAGGATAATTTCAGAAAGTCAGGAGAGTATCATTGGTCCATTGAGAGCAAGAACGGTGCTGGATACCTGATTTTAAACCAAGAAGACACATTCGTGCTCCAGACCTGCTGTGGTAAGACCAGAGGTGGGTTGAGTATCCAAAAATTGTACTCAAGTTACTTTAAAATATTATTACTCAAGTAAAACTGAAAAGTAGTCGTCAAAAAAGTTACTCAAGTAAGAGTAAAAAAGTACTTGGTGAAAAGACTGCTCAAGTAGCGAGTAATTGTTTGAAATGTCCGATTTATTTTATAAATAAATGCTATCAGACAAACAAAAATAAATAAATATACAAATTTTACTATTTTCAACAGGAATATATGTAAAAACATCAAAATAAGGCACAACAATTCTAATTTTCAGATTTCAGTTTTTCACAACATAAAGCTTTTTTCACCAATACCTGCAGTAAATAATATAAACATATAAACAGTGCAAACTATTTCCAGTGAAAAGATATGCTGTAAACTTTATATTCATCTTTGCTCCAAATGGCACAGCAGCCTCAGAGAAAACAGAACGAGGCATCTTCAGCATATGTTCATACAAGGCAGCTCAGTTTACCATAAGTTGTATGGGTGTGCATCTGTTTCTGCATATTTAGCAAAAATGTGCCATTTCTTCACTCAGTGAGGTGATGGTTCAGCTTCAGCAGCAGTTTGCTCTCAACTGTTCAGCAGTGAACAGGAGTCCTGCATGACTAAGATTCCTTCACAAGCTCCTGATGCAGGAAGAGCTGTATTGATTTTGATCGACAGCTTCTTGATGTGAGGAACGCCATGCAATAGATCCACACCTCCAGTGAATGGACATGAAAGGTACCTCTCCAGCCCTGCTTCTGGCTTTCCTGACCCCATGGATCCATCATCTTAGTCGGTTAGGCTGCTGTTTGTGCTGGCCTCATCCAGCTCTGAGTCTAGGTGATGTCTGATGAAGTTGAAACCTGTGGAAAGATGTAAGGTTTTCAAAAGAATTAGCTCTGGTCATTATAGTGCTGTATACACTGCCAAGCTGCAGATGTTTGGCAAGAAGATTCAATCACACTGGAGATGTTTTTTACTAACTCTTGTAGAAAAACAAAATCCTGTCATTCATGTCCCGCACAAACAGTTTGCAATGAATTCCAGATTAAGTTTAAAATAAGAACGCGTGCAAGGCTAAGCAGTGCTCGCCAATAGATCCTCCTGTTTGGCTGTTACTCTGGGAAAAGACGAAAGACGGTGATGGAAGCGCGACTGGAGCTGCGATGTAGCCTCTATAATATTTATATTGTACGAACGTGATAATTCTGTATATTGTAATAACCTGATATTATATTGTTCAAATGTGAAAGGTATATTGTTAGAACAATAAACTTTTCACTTTTCTATGTTTCTTTTGCCTGGGTGGCAGCTCTATGCCTCCGTATCCGAGGCTTTTCAATGTGGCCTCACAAAATTATCACGACTACAACAACCATGAAAAGAGCTGGATGCTGCTCAATCACAGCTGCCTGGTCAATGTTTGTCATTAGTAATTTAGCAAAGTTGACGGTGTGTGTCTGTGTGAGTGAAAGACAGAGAGGGAGAGCGAGGGACAGATTTTGTATGATAAGCTTCATGTTATGGACGCACAGTGTGAGCACTCAGGTCGCATCAGGCCGTATAGTGTGAGACCTGCATCGTGACCTATGAACTTCTAACCCCTGAGATTTAATTGTACAGTTTGAGCAGGAGCTGAATAACGTGACTGAAAGAAATCGCAGTGTTTGCCCAGCTTAATGCAGACTGTTTAAACTGAACAAGCTGCTGCTTCACATAATAAACCCTGCCAGCCGCAGTATTGCTTCTGTTTTAACAGTTAAAGCAGTAGAGACGAGCTGTTTGCATGTGCATTGAACTGTAGCGTCATTAAAGTAACAAGTCGAATTTTGCAAATGTAGCGGAGTAAAAGTACCGTTTCTTCTTTATAAATGTACTCAAGTAAAAGTAAAGAGTATCGTGCAAAAAAGGTACTTTAAAAGTACATTTTTTGCAAAAACTTACTCAAGTAAATGTAACTCGTTACTACCCACCTCTGGGTAAGACAGAGTTCTTGTTGTTATGGTTACTGACTTTTCAGTTCAGTTTGGTTGAACTTGGCAGGCTCAGTAGGTAGAGTGGTGGCCCCATGATCAGAAGGGCAGGGGTTCGATACCCCTGAACAAAGGTACTGTCCCTACACACTGCTCCCCAGGTGCCCAATAATCAATATCAATAAAGTATTCCAAAAAAAAAAAAAGAGCTTGTGCGCTAGCTTCTTCAACATTGTAATTGTTGAAATTTTTTAAGAATAAAGCAACTTGCTGAGAGAATAAAGCTGTTGACGCATGTTGATGGACATTTGTCTGCTTAGTCAGGCAGGGCTGGATCAGGTGACCCCAAATCCTCCCTTAATTACATTGCAATAGGCCTCGGCTGCTGGGGCTTCCCGTGATGCACGATCTCCCGTGATGAGCGTTTCTTGTTCATTCAGTAATGTAAGTCGCTAATGACTTAATGCACAGAGATGTATAAACACATAGTGAGTGAGAAAGGTGACTGAAGAAGAAGTACTCGATGCATCATGCAATCGCCCAGCAGCCTACACCTATCGCAGCATAACTGTTAATAAAGTTAAAAAAAAAATGGGTCAGCACGGTGGTTAGCAGTGTCGCCTCACAGCAAGAAGGTCCTGGGTTTGAATCCACTCTTTAGCCAGGGCCTTTCTATGTGGAGTTTGCATGATCTCCCGTTTCTGTGTGGGATCTCTTCGGATACTCCGGCTTCCTCCCGCAGTCAAAGACCTGCAATTAGTGGGGTTAGGTTAAACGATTATTCACACCTATATGTGAGTGGTTGTGTGTCTCTGTGTTAGCGCTGTGACACACTGGTGACCTGTCCAGGGGGTACCCTGCCTCTCACCCTGTGGCAGCTGGGAGAGGCTCCAGCTCCCTGCGACCCTGAATTGTTTAAGTGGATGGAAGTAAAGACCACTGACTGTACCTTTAAGTGAACAATGCATTTGTAGAACGACTGCAGAGGTCTACACTGTGGAGCGGAAATGATTACAGCAACCAGCAACATGACCAGCTGCCTCTGCAGTGAGTCTCTCTCAATGTGGTGGAATTTCAACCCTAACATGTAGCTAAGTTTAGTGTTAATGTGAGTCCCAAATATAATAGATATAATAATACCATATGTCCAAATCTGCAGTCACTACAGCTGCTGCCTGTCAAAACGTGACCCCAGGATTTTAAATTGGTCGGTCCATTAAAAGCCGAACAAATAAGTTTGTGGAGCGCTGCAGTTTGGTCCTGTTTTGCGCACAGAACAAACTGACACATATAGACGAACAGAACAGCAGGATATCATCACCTTTGTTCTTTAAAACAAGACATAGCTGAATGACATGCTGCTCTTGCTTGTCCTTGTTTCCTCTTCAGAGAAGAAACTCTGCATCTGGAGCTATCGGAGCTCTACTCAAGGAAAAGATGGCACTAAGGAAAAGATGCCAGTCATGATATATACCCTAAAGAATGACCAGACAATGGTGGTATGTTGTAAGGAGCACAAAATTCAAGCTGTACCAATGGTAAGTACAAGAAAAGTCATTCAGAGTTGGTTTTAGTGCAGCGGTCTCCAACCTTTTTTGTGCCACAGACCAGTTTATGTCCAACAATATTTTCACGGACCGGCCTTTAAGGTGTTGCAGATAAATACAACAAAATAAAACCAGTACCAAAAAGAAGATTTATTCATAACACACAGGAAAAGACCCCGAGCTTCAGGTCTCGCGGTCCAGTACCAAATGACTCATGGACCGGTAGCGGTCCGCGGTCCGTGGGTTGGAGACCACTGGTTTAGATATTAATAAGAAACCAGTATATCAGTAAGTGTGTATTTTTACTGGCCCACAAAAAAGCTTTTATTTTTTATGTTTTTAAAAATGAATACAGTTTAATTAATAAATTTGAACCAGCTCTTAAAATGAGAAAAATCATCTCATTCTGCTAGTTTAATTAACATTGATTGTCATCGTTCCTGTTTGACACCATCACTAGACTCCTTAATTCTGCTTATTAAACAACAGTTTAATCTCCACGTGTGAAAGGGCCACTATACTTGATCTGCAGTGCGTCAGGATGACACAGGGATTGTTACTCTTTTTCTCCTTATGTCTGTCCATAGACGCCCCCCACAGACATCCCTGGAACGAATCACGAGGCTTTGTTCTACAAGATGGAACTTAATGGAACTAACAGGTTTAAGTTTGTGTTCTCAGCAGATCCCAAAAAAGTTCTTGGAGTTGTGGATGAAAAAAACGGTCGTTATAAACTGACCCTGCTTACTGAAGGTGACGATGTTGACATGAGAGTTGAGTTTGAGCTCAAATAATTAAAGAAGTTGTCTAAATAATGAAAAAAAGGCATCTGACTTGACTGAATGCAGATATCCGATGTAACAACTTCTTAAAGTCATAACTCAGAGTCACTTTGTGATTTAAATGGAACAAATCTGATCTCAAACCATTTGGAACCTCAACATGCTCCCTGTTGTATCATTCTAAGGTTACAATGTGTCCATCCATAAATCTTTAGTTAAAGGCAGCTTTGAAATGAGTTTTATCTCATTTGAGATTTTGTTAGTATTCAGTTAATCATTGAATATTGTGAGGTTGGACCCATGCATGTTTGGTTTGGGCCCGTGTAACCTCAGATTGAACCCAAAATTAGAACTATAAGCTCATACAACAATCTAGCTATTAGCATTTGTACATAAGAATAAAGGCTTTGTACTTCTTTCATTGTGTTTCTTGTTTTGTCATGAGTGGTGTACTTCAAAGAAAGTTGAAAACGGCCAGGCTCTGTTAGCATGAGCTAGCTCGACTAATCCCCGTCGGAGATGACGGGTAAGACGACAAACACGTCAGAGGAAATCTGTAAATCCTATAAACATAAAAGGCAACACCAGCGCTGTAAAGTAGTCGAGACTAATGTGAGATGAAGTTTTCTGAGGAGACATTATTAATATTCGGCCAGTGTAAAAGGTTCAAATGGAGCCGTGGCACGTACGCACTCGGGGTCGACATGTATACTCTATAAGCTCAACATAACCTGCTAACCCATCCACTGCTCCGTAGTACACCCCAGCTGAGCCTTGATGGAAAGAACAGAGTGACGCCAAATGTGGAAGCTGGAATAAAACATGTTTACTGCACAGGTGTTGTGACATCACACTCACTCCAGCCAAACACAAAGAAGTGCTGGTGTGGAAGCTGCATGCAAAGACTGTACATGTGTACTGTGTATAAGTGCATGTTCCAAGATTAGAATGTAATGGACTGCCATATTAAGTCTTATTTTACTGATTTGGGAACAAAAAGTAAAGTAAGTAAAAACAAAGGTGTTCGCAGGAGAGCAGAAAGAATCAGTGGCTCACGCAGCCCTGGCCCTAAGTTTACCTGCAATTTCTTCTATATATACACCACACATACATTCTCTCATATTGTCAAGATATTAAGATTCTCATTCTATACAATAGCACAGCTATATACTCATGTGAATCAGCAGATAACATTAATTATATATTATTTAATAATAATAATAATAATGGAGTGGATTTATATAGCGCTTTTCAAGGCACCCAAAGCGCTTTACAATACCACTATTCATTCACTCTCACACACTGGTGGAGGCAGCTACAGTTGTAGCCACAGCCACAGCTATATCGCGCCATCGGCCCCTCTGGCCAACACCAGTGGCCAGAGGGGCAGATTAATTAATCTCTTCCATTTTTATACTAATCAAATATGTATTGCTTATATTTATTCTTCAATTAAATTCTTAAATTACTTTGTTTAACTTCCTTGTTTAACCCACGTGTGCGAGACACGTAGATTATTTAAATACCACAACCTCAGAAACCTCTGTGGCAGTCATCAGCTCTGACACACTTAAATCAACATAAGCTTTCTAAGCTGCACATGTTCTACTTTTGACTCAACGTAAGTGTAGCGTGTGTGACACACATTACATTTCAACACCAGTGGAGGTCCAGTGGGGCGGTCCTGGCATCTGAGGAGCTGGTTAGCTTTCCAAGAGCAGAAAATGGCTAGTTCAGACATGTTTTGCATTAACTATAATCTTAATGGAGGGCGAGAGAGAAGCAGAATGGAGCGCTACACCCCGAGGGCGAAAGGAGGAGCCATTGCAGGCCGATTGTGTCACACGCAGTCATCACTGAGCCTGGAACAACCCTGATGCGATCGTGGTCACAGTCGGGCTTGGTCAGGGTCACGAACCTGGCAACCGCTCAGCAGGTACAGGTGTCTGAAGTGGAGCAGGATCGCTTTGGTTCCTGTTTTGGATCTTCATGGTTTCGCCCTCACGTGTACACACAGCGTTTTTTTCCACATGAACACAGGCGGTGACATTTTGGCCTGTTTGGAGGTCATGTGGTTTACCCACGATGTGGGTCCAGAATGAAGGAGCCTTCTTTCTGTTTTTGCTCAAATGTAAAAATACGTTCATATTGAGCCAGAATATGATTCACCTTTTCTTACTTTGGTGATTCTGAATATTTTCTGATGTAGATTGTCTTTAATTCTCTTTCATGATCAGTAGGTGAGGTTGACGTCAGTTTAAGTTAGCATTACTGTGAAATTTAGAGTTTTGTTTTGAAAGCTTTACTTCCTCTCAAGCAGGATTCTTATCATAATATTGTGGTGGACCTAATCTAAACTGAGATTAAAGTTGGAGTAAAATGTGACGAGCTCTCGCGTCATCCTTACAGACCTACATAATATCTCATTTTCTTATTAGAAGAAACACTGAAAAGATAGAATGATCACAAGAGCACGGACCAGTAAAGTTTTTGAATGCGCTAGCTGTGTTTGGTGGAAAGAAGATGAAGAAGTTGAAAAAATAAGATTTGTATTTGCATTTTTCTAGGTAAAGATTTTCTTGTGAAAATTCACGGTTTTGCACGTGTCCCATACTTTTCCAAGAATCAGATGAAGGTGCTTGATGATGAGAAATTATAAACCATCATGCAAACATTCTAATAATGAAGCTAGCTATGCTAACGGAGCTATAAGGAGCACACTCCTGTTCGTACTGCTTCCCTGTGGCACTTTGAAGTTCAATCATTTACTTGATCATTTGAGAAGATGCTGAGGAAAGCTACTGAAGAAGATTTATTCAAGTTTACTGAGTTACAGAAGCTTCTCGTGAGTGCTTGAAAGTTAATTTGGAATAATTGCTGAGCTTAAAGATGCAGCATATGGCACACCACATGTGGTTGACCAAAAGAGGGAGCCAAAGACAACATGACAAATAGTGAAGAGCATGCTGATAAACTAGGGTCAGAAACACTGCAAAGTTTCTGCAAGCTGGGTGAAGAGTTCATCTCGCTTAATAACAGTGTTATGAAGATGCTACCAGAAGATGGATTTAGTGGAGATCAGTGTAACTCGTATGGTATGGAGGAGATCCAGGCCCCAGACATCCAGAGGCCCCAGAGTACGAGGACCCAAGGAGGACCATCAGAGGGACATCTGTGCCACCCTCCTGGGAGGAGCTGAGGAGAGCCCCAAACGAGGGGTCACCCAGCAGCCACGGAGCAGAGGCCAGAGGGGGTTGCAGTGACGTGCCGTGGGCTCTGCGGGCAGCCAGCTGTGCCAGAGTGAACCGAGCCCCAGGCACAGAGGGCCCCCCACACCCCGGAAGGGGCCCAGCTGAGCCACAGGCAACAGACCCCGCCAATCGGCCACCAGGAGTGAGTCAGTACATACATGGTGCCCAGCCCCAGACACAAAGAACCACCAACACACCAAGTCTGAGGGCATCAGCCACCGGGAGGAAGTGTGGTGAGGGAGATAGGCCTCCATACCTCGGAGAGCCTGAGACCTTCCCAGAGAGGTGGAGTCTAAGACCCGACATATAGACACAGACGAACAGGCACACACAGACGCAAACATGCATTCCCACCTCCATATAGACATAAACAAATACTCGGTACTCACCCGACGTGGAGACAGACACAAATAGACACTGTACACACAATCACACTCCCCAAACATACATTCATCTCAATCCACCTCACCAGGTACTTCTCTAAAAGTGTGACTCAGGTCTGTTGCCCCAAAGGATACAGGAAATGCACTGGTTTCCATGACAGAATCGTGTCTGTTTAATGCTCCATGATGATAACTTTCCTATGAGCGTTTGAAGATCACTGACATCGTGGCTTTTAGCCTCATTGTTTCTGCAAAGAGATTTCTCCAGTCACTGAATCTTTTGATAAAATATACTTTTATGCCTCTAGAGGATGGAATATTTTAAGTTTTTACAACTTTACACTTGGGAACATTATTCTGAAATTGTTGCACAATTTGTTAATGGAGTTTTTTTGCAGATTGATCAACCTCTGCCCACATTTACTCCAGAGCAACTCTGCTTCTCTAAGATGCTCTTTTAAAATCACGTAACTGACCTGTTACTTTTAAAATATCCCTGCAGCTGTTTCTTTTTAGTACCACTTTTTCCAGCCTTCTCTTGCCCCATCCCAACTGTTTTGAAACATATTGCTGCCATCAAATTAAAATGGACTTATTTTTAACGACGTAGTCTCGGTGTAAACATTTGACATGTTTTCTATGTTCTGCTGTGAATAAACTTTGCCATTGACATTTGCAAATCACTGTTTGCTCTTTTAGAATTCACATTTTACACTGGAGTCCAGTATTTTCAGAACTATGTTTGTACAAAGCATAATCTGCTCGCTGTGAACTGTCACAACATCAAACACACGCTAAACCACTTTATATTTAACTACTACAGCAGCGGTCTCCAACCTTTTTTGTGCCACGGACCGGTTTATGCCCGACAATATTTTCACGGACCGGCCTTTAAGGTGTCGCGGATAAATGCAACAAAATAAAACCAGTACCGGTACCGAAAAAAAGAAATTTTATTCATGACGCACGTGAAAAGACCCAGGAAAACCGAGTTAAAGATAAAAACAATAACAAAATAAAGCTGAAAACCGATAAAAACCCTGAAAACCAGACATTTCACACCTGGGCCTCAACTCTCGCGGCCCGGTACCAAACGACTCACGGACCGGTGCCGGTCCGAGGCCCGGGGGTTGGGGACCGCTGTACTGCACTATACTGAGTCACTTCAAGACCTTCTATACAGTTTTTTATTTGTTAATTATTTACTGTCACTGCTTTATAGTTGTATTTATCAATATCAACAGCTGTAACTTTTAGATTAATCAAGTTCACTTTATCGAGATTCAGCTTCAGTTGTATACTTTCCACTTCACAGCTTCCATCTTATATACTTTAAAAATCACTCAACATTTTTTATTGTCAGTGTCACACAGCTCGTTCTTGTATCTCCACTACTCAATGGTACATAGTAAACACGTATTATAACTTTTCACATTATATGTATCCAGTCACCTAGATATTTTGAAGTCTTTCCACTTGCTGCTATTATGTTTCAGTCATTAATTGAACTGTCTCAGTGATATGTGGAGTCCAGAAAGTATATTAAGCCAGTGATGAGTTCAATACCATGACTCTCTCTGGTGCCACTTAGTGGATTAAATAGTTCTACCACTTGCTCCATCATCGGTCCGTCCAGAGTAAATTCAATGTCTGGCACAGTAATCATCTCAGGCCAGTCGACCAGCAATCCCAGCTCATCTGTACCATGAGCACCACCAGAATCAGTACTTAAGCCCTGAGCAGCAGTGATCTCACTCCCAGTGGCTGTCACACTACCATCAGCTGTCCCACCAACAGTCCCATCAACAGCAGCTGCTCTGGTCTGAAAGATGTCCTGCATGGCAGTTGAGGCTCGGCCCTGTTGCTGGAGGCTGCCTCGGACAAAAATCTGTAATGGGCTCAAGTGTCTCTCTGTCCGCAAGCCATGATTGTTCCACTGTTGAGTGAAGTCTTTCAAATCTCTGTTGATCCTTGGGAGATAGATGTAATGGAGAGCCCAAAGGTGCATTTCATTGTCAATGTCAATGATGCCTTCCTCCTCCAGGTGGTGAAATAAATCACAGTACACATTGGTCATTCCTCGCCACAGATCACCCCAGAGCCTCTCAATTCTCTGATTATGGGTACTCCTTCCTCTTAGGGCACTTCCACGATCAATGCCTCTGAAAATGTTCATCATCAGGCAGACAGCATTGTTTTCCCCTCCTCTGTCTGTCCGGACCCTCGAGGGTACACCATAGGATACCACGGCTCTGATGAAACTTGACAAAACGGTACTGCTACGGTTGTTGTTTGAGGCATGAAGGAAGACCACAAGATGACTGTATCCATCAATAGCCCCATGAATGACTACCCTCCACCTAAAACCGTGGTCCATAAGAAGAAAAATATTTCTGCTTTGTTAATGAAACAATGGAAAACACACTCTTAATTGATTTACATGGCACTATTGCATGTCAAGTTTGAATTTTTCTCTGTATGTTGCTTGCGCTCTCTGTGTTCTCTGATCTTCCCCTTTAAACATAACCAGTTGTGTTAGAGGGCTGCCCATCCCAGGGCCTGGCTCTATTGGACGTGTCTTACTGTTCAACAATTATATTTGATGTAATGCTGAATTTCACTTTGGTCAAAATAGGTGTTCAACAAATCCGTGTGGTTGGTTACCTTATCAGCTTGTGATTTCCATCAATGTGCCACAATGAGTTTGGACCTGCAACCTGATATGTTCTCCGTTCTGGTCTCCGCAAGAATGCTCTAAGGGCAGCTGCTCCAGGATTTATCCGTAACATGCTTGCTCGAACCCTCCTTCGCTGTACACGTAGTCCACGTACTCGCAGGGAGGCTCTGACAGCCTCAGGACCAATTTGTTCATTGCCAGCGACAATGTCCTGCACATGTTCATCCAGCGCACTGTCAGTCAGTTCCGCATACATTGATGCAGGTGAAATGATACTGTCTGAAATCAGACAAAAAAACATGAGTATTTTATCACTGCCATAACAACACACTTCATTACTTGACTAGTGGTGCACATTCAAATATACTCATTTTTACAATCTCACAATACCATTTCATTTGAATAAACAGTGTGTCACGGTCTGACTGGGGCAGACCGTATGTGTTGCAGAGGAGGACTCAAACGCAGACCAAAACGTGGTGTGGATTAACAAAACAAGCCGTTTATTGAGGTTAGCAACGAGGGTACAAAATAATAGGGCATCGGTGAAAACTAAACAATAACCTAAACTGGGTGAACTAATAACAAAACATGAAAAACCTTAACCATAGTGAACTGACATGGGTACCTGGAGATGAGACATGGATGAGCAGACGACCTGACGATGGCATGCAGAAAACAAAGGGCTTAAATACAGACATGAGGTGATCAGGGGATCAGGGCCCTCCAGCAGACGTGGCATGAGGCTGGTGCGGTTCTCCTGAACCCCCAGCTGACGAGGCGTGAGGCTGGACGGGCTCCTCGGGCCCTCCAGCTGACGAGGCATGAGGCTGGTGCGGTTCTCCTGAACCCCCAGCTGACGAGGCGTGAGGCTGGACGGGCTCCTCGGACCCTCCAGCGGAGACAGGAGGCTGAACGGGCCCCTTGGACCCTCCAGCTGACGAGGCGTGAGGCTGGATAGGCCCCTCGGACCCTCCAGCGGAGACAGGAGGCTGAACGGGCCCCTCGGACCCTCCAGCGGAGACAGGAGGCTGAACGGGCCCCTCGGACCCTCCAGCGGAGACAGGAGGCGTGAGGCTGAACGGGCTCCTCGGACCCTCCAGCGGAGACAGGTGGCTGAACGGGCCCCTCGGACCCTCCAGCTGACGAGGCATGAGGCTGGACGGGCTCCTCGGGCCCTCCAGCGGACGAGGCATGAGGCTGGACGGGCTCCTCGGGCCCTCCAGCGGACGAGGCATGAGGCTGGTGTGGTTCTCCGGAACCACCAGCTGACGTGGCATGACCAGTAGGTGCAGAGACCACCGGCTGAACAGAAGGCTGAGTGGGTGACGGAACAGATGACTGAGCTGAACAATGGGGAGCTGGCTGAGCTGCACAGTGGGCTAAGGGCTGAGCTAACGGAAACACAGGAAAATGAACTATTGACTGGGCTGCTAACAGAGCTAATGACTGAGCTATAGACTGAAAAGCATGCAGTAGTGATGGTGGTGTTGGTTGCGGACTGAATTCTCCTGAGCCTTCAGTAGAAACAGGAACGGGTGCAGGCACCTGCTGGACACTAGCCACTCCCACCCGAGGAGTAGGTACGGGTGCGGAGACGGGCTGTATCCTGGCTGACCTCACCCTGGGGACCGGCATGGGTGCAGGGGTGGACTGGTTCACAGCCCCCCTCACCCCGGAAGCCGGGACAGGCACCGGCAACGGCTGGGCAACTGCCCTTCCCACCCGAGGAGCTGGTACGGGTGCAGAAACGGACAGAGCCTCAGCTGGCCTGGAAACCAGAGCAGGGACCAGCTGGGCCTCAGACTCCCTCACCTGAGGAACTGGTACGGGTGCAGGGGTACGCTGGGCCCGAGCTGCCCTGGCAGCAGAAACACGAACAGGCAAAGGAGCAGGCTCAGAAAAAACAGTCTTAGAAACGGCAGGCTTAGGGTTAATATGTATTGGGTCGACAAAAACAGACCTAGCAAAAATGAATCCGCCGTCCACTTCATGTTTAGCAGTCTTAGTATTAGCAGTCCTTGGGTTAACGGTCTTAGAGTGAGCTGACTTGGGGATGATTGAACCAGACTTAACAAAACCTGAACTGAGTGTTGTAGACCTGGTAGAAGTGTTAACAGTTTTTCCTTTAACCGCATGTGCAGACTTAAGCGAGCGGGAATTGTCTTTCATCCCTCCCTGCGTAGAGGGAGTAAAACAAAACGGATCTTCCCAGTCCACGTCGTCATCCATAAGGGAAATTCCCCATGGATCGGAAGTGAGCCGATTGTTGTTAATGTCAGACGGGACGTGAGAATAAAAGTCATTTTCACTCACCACCGTGAGCTGCTCAGCGATGTCCGGTTTATGGCGGCGTGCGCGCCGCTTCCTGCGAACAGAGGAAGCTGGCGGAGCGAGCGACTGAGCCCCTGGTGCACAGAATGGTGACACCGAGGCTGGAGCGTGAGCGCCTGAAGCCACACGGAGGACTCCCACCTGAAGCGAGCGAGGCTTAGATGCAGGCAGCGCAACAGGCGGGGACTTTCGGCAGCTCTTGGGACCTCCGAGAGCTAGCCGAGTCCCGTGGAAAATGCGCTCGTAGTCGGGGGTACGCCACGGCTTCCAGCGGAGCTCCTCCTCCAGCTGGGCGAAGGCTGCCTCCCGACGCTCGTAAAGCTCGCGGTCTGCTGAGTCCATAGTGGTCAGGTCGTACTGTCACGGTCTGACTGGGGCAGACCGTATGTGTTGCAGAGGAGGACTCAAACGCAGACCAAAACGTGGTGTGGATTAACAAAACAAGCCGTTTATTGAGGTTAGCAACGAGGGTACAAAATAATAGGGCATCGGTGAAAACTAAACAATAACCTAAACTGGGTGAACTAATAACAAAACATGAAAAACCTTAACCATAGTGAACTGACATGGGTACCTGGAGATGAGACATGGATGAGCAGACGACCTGACGATGGCATGCAGAAAACAAAGGGCTTAAATACATACATGAGGTGATCAGGGGAGGTGGAGACACATGGGGGAAACAGCTGACAGACATAAACCTAATGACAGGACCAGGAGAGGAAAGCTAAATACAATAAACAAAGAACACATGACATTGTCAGAATAAAACAGGAAATACTAAAACTAAAACATGACAAAACAACTTAACAGACCTAATATGTGATGAATAAATACAAAACCCCAAAACATAGAAAACCCAGGAACAATAACTGCCTAAACTAAAGGCAGATAGGAAATAACACAAACTAAATCACATAACAAAATGAGACAAATACAAACATGAACTCAGAGCGCTGGGTCAGAGACCCAGCCTGTGACACAGTGAGTGTGTGTCACAAAGAACTGAAAGTCACACTGGTTTCAAAAGTCACTGACCGCAGACGTCTTCGAATTGTACGAAGTGAAACATTCAAAATATCAGCCTTCTGAGGTGCAGTGAATCCACATGACTTCAGGAATGAAAGCTGTTCCCGAGTGATAAGGTAAAGGGATCTACCTCTCTGTGGAAAACCACTGGTGCCTGGTACCCAAAACAGCCTGAAAATATATCAGCGTTTGGTGTATTTGGAAAATAGGTTAAGACAGAGTCATAATTTATTTCACACTTTTGATGAGTCAAGGAATCGACACAATATGTGCTTACCATGTTGGCCATGCTGAGTAAACAGTTCGACCTCCTGAATCAATTCAGCCAAGTCACGCAGAAGTTGATCTGCTGCAGTTACATTGATCAGTCTTCCTCTTGCCCACCGAAGGCTTCTCTGCATTGTCTCCAACCTCAAAGATATCAAAAAATTACTTCTTAATTCTCTTCTTCTTTAGCTCTCAGCGAAAGCGGTCGCACTTTTCTCCTCTCCTCCTCACCCTTATCTTTCCTGCTTAGCCTCTATGTCCTTGTCTTGTCTTGTGTGCATTACTTTCCCTGGAATAGCCTCACACGGTCGTTCTCTAAAACCTAAAAGAGAATTATGGATTTGATCAACTGGTCTCTGAATGCTATTGACACCCTTTTCTCAACGAGAAGTCTGGGCTCGGGAGAGCCTGAGTGCCCTGGAGGGACTTTCCCTGCCGGATACACGATGGACGGGTGGCAGAACTGGAGGGTCGTGTGCCTGGCGGGACTGTCGATCGAGGACGCTGAAGATATCTATCTATTCGGAACCGTGATAACAGGGTTCATGCTGATCGGAGTTGGCTTAGCCCTGGTTTATCGGAGAAATAAGAGAGCGGAACCGGCTGTTCAAACCCCCCCAAGGCTGCCCGCTGGAATCGAAATGGAACGAGGCGCGACCTCTCACAACGAACGTAATATGGTCAACACCTTGGAGACGCTTGCATCGGCTGTGAAGGCTCAAAACAACACCATTGAGCGTATGAGGGGAAACATCAGAGAGAGGCCTGCTCAAAATGAGACCCTTGAGCGACAGTTGGAAAACATCGTGAAATGGATCACTGCAGCTGTGAGGTCTCAGAATCAAAAGAACGACAACACCATGGAACAGAAGTTTGATACCATCATGGGGAGGCTCGCGACTCTCCAACGGGAGATCGAGAGGCCAGTGTCGGAGTGTTAGGGCAGCCTGAAAATTCTCCTGGGCTGCTCGCATGGAAATTAACAAAATCAACATGAACATTGCGGACCCCCATAACGCGCCAGCTGCAGGCCCAAGGCTGGAGCCGAACAATCACTCCCTGATAACGACTGTGTTACGGCTATTCTTCCCATCCCATGAAGGCCACCTGGATTGGCTGGAGGACTGTTTACTTAGCCTGATAGAGCGAAGGACACTGTCTCCGCTGAACTATGGACACGCACACACATACACTTACACTGATAGGCACTCACTCATCCCCCCTCCCCTTCCAACGCCTTCGATGCTTGTTTCCTGCGGGGGAACACGGCGGGCTGTGTGCTGCGCTGGAATGGTAGCGCTGTGCAGGGTGGCTGCTGTGTTCGCTTCGGATTACTCCTCACCCCCACCCACCCCTGTGGCTTGTCATGTCTTCACAATGTTGTGCTGTGGACATTTATGTGCTTTTGTGCAGAGGAGTTTTTTGTTTCCTGTTCTCATGCTGTCCTACCATGGAAGCACAGCATGAGTAGGGGTCTCTTTTTTCCCCTTGTACTTTCCCCACTGTAGTGTACATTTCAATGTTTTTTTCTCTGATTCACCCATGTAATGTTTGTGCTATATGTGTAAGGTCGGGGGGGGGGGGGGTCCCATTTCACTGCAGGGCAACCTGCATGTGACGAATAAAGCTTTGATTGATTGATAATTCATGTTATATTTTCAGGCCATATTCCCCTTAAACATTTTATGCAAGTTTAAATGTTAAATGTTTTTGATCTTGCTTTGATCATACCTCCTTAACGCTAACTGTAGCACATCTGGCCCAACGTCGTCCATCAGCAGCCACCGTGTACAGTCATTAAGAATGTTCTTGAAAATCCTCCAGACCATACTTTGTAATGGTCTGGTTGAGTCACAACTATTTTTCCACAGTGCCTGCTCTACTTCATCACTCCTCTGAGGATCACCACCTGAGACAAATCAAGCCAGCTGTATTTAAGACCACCGTTCACAACCAGTCTTTGCCATATTATCTGTTAACCTATGTTAGTTATTGGTCTCACATTGCTCAAAGCTCTAGTACTTACCTCTCTGTTCATGCAGTACCTGTAGAGGCTATGTCTACACTTGAAGCCACTGAAGTGTTTGATGGCAGGGATGAGGCAATGTAACTGTTATGAATTAAACTTGTAACAACTCAAGCTATGCTTGTGTTGTACGGTTAAGATTGTTTTTGTATTCATCAGTTTTATTTGCTTCTCTTCATCCAATGTCATTTATCATAACAGTGCAGAGTTTACAAACGGTTTGCTTGTTCTGACCAAAAACACCTGGCCTGAGTTACGTTTATCTTAAATACATTTCCATAAACACACCATACATAAAAACACAAAAGGTGACCCGTAGCGGCACACGTAAGGTAACAACACAAAAATGTCACAGTGCCGCTCCACCATCAACTCTCACACCACTGTTTCACTTGCCAAGCTCCAGCGGCCACAGATCATGTTACTGTTCCCTCGAGTATGAACTACCGTAGTCCATGTTCAAAGCATTTTGCTCCTAGTTGTAGAACTCAAAGTTAACGTTCACACATTCTAGCCTTGTTTTTAATTTTACCTTTTGCATCACATACACATACTTGTCTGTTTTTTCTATTTTATTACTATATTTCTATTTCTATTGTACAGCACTTTGGTCTACCAGGTGTGTTTTTAAAGTGCTATATAAATAAATGATGATGATGATGATGATGTAAAGAACGTTTTCTGTTAACTTCACTCTGAGCCTGCGCTCGAATCTGCTCCTGAGTACACTTCATGTTTCTCGTTGTTTAAGGAAGAGAGTTCGATTATAGTCTTAGTCATTCACAGTGATACGATAGTTGTAGGACATACCCTGCTTGCTGGTGTTTTTTCATAGACAAACTTGGACTGTACTAGAAATCTATACATTACTGTGATCCTGCAAAGACAAAAATGTAAATTATTACTTTCAACAGGTTTATGTATTTAAATAAATCAAAAATTCCATGTTAGTCTTCTGAAAATTGTGACTGAGCACTTTTGGAAACACTCTGTCATCACTGTGAACAGTTACAGAATACATCTGAAATAAATGTCAGATTCTAACAGGTTATAGTTCTGTTAATAGAGCTTTTGAATCTACGTTTCATACATATTCCTATCTTTAATAACAGTATGTCAACGATGTCAACCAATATTTTCATATTTCAAACACACACCCAAATTAAAAATTTGAATCTCCGCATCTTCTACACTGCATATCTGAAAAATCAGTTTTGATAATGTTACAATTGCATTGTCAAATGTTATTCATCTTTGTTTATTTTAAATGCTGTCATTAGTTTTTATTTTTTTTATTATGGTATGGGTGCCGACTGGCTTAGAAATGCAATTCAATGTTATTTATATAGCGCCAAATCACAACAAAAGTCGCCTCAAGGCGCTTCATAGATACAGAGAAAAACCCAACAATCATATGACCCCCTATGAGCAAGCACTTTGGCGACAGTGGGAAGGAAAAACTCCCTTTTAACAGGAAGAAACCTCCAACAGAACCAGGCTCAGGGAGGGGCGGGGCCATCTGCTGTGATTGGTTGGGGTGAGAGAAGGAAGACAGGATAAAGACATGCTGTGGAAGAGAGACAGAGGTTAATAACAGATATGATTCAATGCAGAGAGGTCTGTTAATACATAGTGAGTGAGAAAGGTGACTGGAAAGGAAAAACTCAATGCATCATGGGAATCCCCGGCAGCCTACGTCTATTGCAGCATAACTAAGGGAGGATTCAGGGTCACCTGGTCCAGCACTAACTATATGCTTTAGCAAAAAGGAAAGTTTGAATCTTGAAAGTAGAGATAGTGTCTGTCTCCTGAATCCAAACTGGAAGCTGGTTCCACAGAAGAGGGGCCTGGAAACTGAAGGCTCTGCCTCCCATTCTACTTTTAAATACTCTAGGAACAACAAGTATTTAAAAAACGCAGTCTTTTGTGTCCTGACACTATTTTACTTCACAATCCACTCCCAGTTTTGGTTCATCTCCACTTTTCCCCCTGTCATCCACAGCCCAAATTACTGTATGATTCAGAGAAAATTAACAACAAAATTTACCCAATATACAGTACTGTACTTCTAATATCCTCATCTTTGAGCTCAGATTACAGGAAAACTCGAAGAGGTGACGCAGATATTTCACTGGATTGTGAATCTGGGCCATCGCCACTCTTCACCCTGTGATCCACAGCCAAATATACGGTACGGTTTCTGAGATTGCTGTGTTGACAGAGTATGACAAAGGCTAAGAAAATATACTGCCTAAAATAATATCAAATTTAAACAACAAATTACAAAATTGCCACATCTGCTGTTATTGCCATGTGTTCGATTGAGCATTATTTAGTCATAGAAAATACATATCATTGAAATATCATCAGTAAAAGAAATACTCACTTTGTAAGACATGTCAGCAAATTCAGTTAATAAATATTGTATCAAGTCTGTACAGATGTTTGAAGGCATAAAGCAAAGCATGTTTGTTTCTTATGGCTTACAAATGTGTTTGTCTTTAACATAATTTACATTTCATTTATACAGTTTCACAGACGAAACAATAAAATAGGTTTCCTGAACTGTTCTTCATGGCCCAAATTTTGAATCCTTTTGAGGGTGATGCATTATCCATGAAGGTGGGCAATTTGTTCATCGATCTCTGACCCTCGCTGACTCTGACGCCTCCTAATTCTGCTTCCAGCCTTGCTGATTTATTTGTTCTTCCTTTTGGCATCCCTGTCACTGATGCTGTCACCAGTTGTACACAACATCTCCGTTTGTCCACCAGTCTAATCTGTAATTCAGGTGAACCCAGAATTACATGTAACTTTGTAATGTTTCAAAAATACACACTATATGTTGATGGGCATTGTCACACTTTTCTTTCCTTTATAAGTAAGAATCTCTGTGGTTTTAATGACAATTCATATACAGATTGTGGAGGACATTTAATTCAACACTCAAAGTTCATCAGCAGACTGTAGTACAATTTCAGCTCAGTCATAATAACTATGTGAATAAATAAGACACAGATATGTAATGTGAGAATGATATTGTGAAATAATGGAACGCATTTTGAAAAAAATGCTCATTATTGTGAAATATTATTTCATGGTCATTATTTTTCACAATAACAGAGATTCCTGAGGCATTTTATTTATTTCCAGCCGTTTTTATTCCAAAATGACCTTTTTTCAAAGTTAGTCTTTATTTCAAAATCCTGTTTTTCCCGATGGCCTATTGACTATGTGCACGTTAGCATATGCTACGTCCGGTGTGGAAACTCCTGTGGGGAGCTTTGTTTCCGGTGTCCTATTCGCGCCTGGTTTACGGTCCAAAACAAGTTAAGCAAATGAATGAATCAAGCGGCGATTTACATTTCTATAGATGTCTTGGGCATTTACCCAATATATCTGTAAATGATGTTCATCGACTTGTCGATATTTTTCCCCGTGCCTCAGAGGAAAAGAGAAAAGGGATTCAAATGTTATATTTCTCAGCTGTCCCTCGTTTATCGCGGGTGTTATGTTCTAAAAATAACCAGCGAGAGGTGAAATCAAGGAGCCAATTTTGTTTTTTGACGGTGCAAAATGTTTCGTGGACATCGTGGACATACAGCACTGCACTGCAGAGTCACACTGCTAGCATCGATGCAGCGATTCTGTACTGTACAGGAGAGACGTCACGGAGGAGATCGTCTGCAGTGATCAGGACGCAGGACACAATGTGACGTAAAAAAATAAGCAAACTTGCACTAAAAAAATCTGCGAAACAGCGAGGTGAAAGGTGAACCGCGTTATAGCGAGGGACCGCTGTAATTTTGAAGGTAAGTCACAACATACCCTTAGTAAATACTCATGTATAGAAACTATTACCAGCAATCATTCATTTTTGTGTGGCTTTTTTCAGGGTTTGTTAACATGCTGTGTAGGTGTGTACTTGACTAGCTGATCTCGACATAACAGGGAAACATCTGGTTTGACTATTCGTCACCTGTAGTTTGAATGCTGAACATTTGCCTGTTTAGATCATGAGACCAGTCACTACACAAAGATACTTCTGCATGTGGACGATGTGTCTTCTGCTGCAGTGATGCAGTTCTGCTTGTGTTGAGTGATGTAAACAACTGATCGATCTAAACGCTTTAAACGTCAAAATTGATCATTAGATTTTTTTATGACACAACAGCGGTGAGTGTTCCCACCTTCTGCTCTTTGTAACTTAACGCCATCTTTCCGTTTTCGAGTTTTGGACATGATGTTGGAGGATATCTTCACAGTAGCGATTGACGGGCAAAGTAAAGCTACCGGAAATGTACAACCCTACATCCGGTCTCAAACCAGGAAGTTAGTATTTTCTCGTGCACAGGGTCAATTCAGGGTCTGCACGCTTGAAGTACGCATTTTAAGTACGATTACGTCACCGCCATGCGACGACGGCTGTCCCAATTCGAAATGTACTCCAAATGCATCGTCGATTTCCTCAAATATCAAGTGTGGTCTGGTGCACGCTTCGTGGTCCCATATATCCCACAATTCATAGCGCGGCGGTAGGTGTGGATAATTTTGCCGCAAAAT
Organism: Diplotaxodon limnothrissa; assembly: GCF_057381915.1. Classification (NCBI taxonomy): domain Eukaryota; kingdom Metazoa; phylum Chordata; class Actinopteri; order Cichliformes; family Cichlidae; genus Diplotaxodon; species Diplotaxodon limnothrissa. The sequence goes on along the minus strand of NC_140609.1, from coordinate 1,369,626 downwards.
ACGGCAGAAGGGAGCAGCCGAAGAGTGAACTGTCAAAAGTAAGTACTGAATATGACGTCACTTATTTATGAGCGAATGTTTAATAATGAAGAACATTAAAACATTCCTGTTGGCCACATGTCGGCAAAGTCATGTGACATTAGTGACGTTTGTACTAACTTGGTTTTAAAGCCTTTACTTTAAAATATACGTCGTTCAATAGTCGACCTTAATCTTACAGAGAATCTGATGATTTCATGGATAATTAAAGTCAGTCATATATTCACAAACACAACAAGCTGAAAGTCAGTGATGCTGCTCGGTTTGCAGTCCTGAACATCACGGCACAAGCAGGATCCACTGCACTGTTAATGTGAGCTGTGTTATATTGCTGCCTCTGTTCGGTGGTGTCGAGCCAAACGCACTTTAACGTGTGTTTGAACGAGCTGACGGTTCACTCGTTAAGCTGAAAGAAAGATGCTTTAATCACAGCAGTCACACATGTGTCCACTGCACCATCTGGAACTCTTCTTGTTTACACTCGTAATAACACAAACACTAAATCCTGCTTCTCTGGTGCTGTTGTGTAGCAGTGTGTACACCTGAGACTGTCACCTGTCTGTCTGTCCTGCACTCTCTCTCTGTTTCTTTCTCTCTGATTGTGGAATAAAAGTATGAACATGTGTTTATAAGTTACACTTGTGTTTGAATCCTGCAGCTTATCACACATTTGATTTCCATGTGTGACGACTGCAAGTGTCCAGAGTGAGGACAGACTGAGGGACCCACTGCTGCACATCATCTGTGAGGCTTTGCAGCCCTGATGATCCACCAGGACAAACTCAGCAGTGTGTGAGGAAGAGGAGGAGGAAGAGCCAGCAGCAGCTGACAGATGGAGAGAATAGACAGACTGTTCCCTGTTTGTGAAGGACTGCTAGGAAAGTTTAACATAACTGTCTGTGCTGAATCAGTCTTATTAGGTAATGTTCAAATAATGTGATCATCCCAGTGTTTCCAGTGTGGGTGTCAGGGACCAAGCAGTAAAGCATAAAGGACACCGGTGGTTTTAATTCAAAAAACAGGTTTTATTGACCCAAAAATATGAAAATATATTTAACAAAGCCAAAACTTAAACAGGCAGACCAATAAAAGAGGTCAACTCAATAGACTAAACTCAAGATAATAATTAACAAAACCTCAAACAAACATATGATAAACTGACCTGCTGAAATGACACACAGGGGGACTTAAATACTGGTTTAGCTAAACCAAATGACACACACGGGGGAAAACAAGATGGCTGCCATATAACCAACTAATACAAAACATTTAAACAAACATGAAACACCCCCCAGGCAATGAAGCATGTGGTGCAATCCAATTAGGCTGTCAGCAGTACTTCAGGTCTCCCAGCCCTTTGCCACACCTTTTGCCAGACAGGAGGAGACACCAACCCCCAGGTAACTCAAACAAAGAAAGATGTATTAATATAACATAAAACAGAACTTTGACCTTGCAAGGTTAATATGTGTGCACGCCATATAAACATTGGAAGGTGTGATGGAAAAATCAATACATTTAATAAAGAAACGATATTGAACAATAAATAGAATATTTTAAAGTAGTGACTGTAAATTAAACTAAAGTGAATCAACGGGTGATGAGGTGTGGAGCTTACCATGTGTGGCATGCCATCACAGTGGGAGAAAGTACTCAGGGCCTTCAAGTTACACACTATGAAAGGCAGCAACAAGTTTAATATTCATAAACCTAAAGTATGCATCAGCAGCAGAATGGAGCTAAAATAAATGTTGGTTTCAGTTCTATGAAGCTTTGAGTATTTTGGATCAGCAGCTGCTGTGTTTGTTGCATCATATTGCTGTAACTGTTTATATGCTTTATATATTCTGAGGTAAGTTGATCTATAGTGTTACATCACATTCTATAAGGATGTTATGTGTCTGTAGACTTTCTGCCCAGTTTGACCCATTTAGCAGACGTCAGCCTGTTTAAGGCTCTGATATCTATTCTGTGTGACTTACAGCAGTTATGACATGGTCTGATTTTCTCACCCAATATAGGAATATTTCATATATCAGTCTACTCTTCATTTTATCAGAAACAGTTTTCATGGCTCGTACATTTTCCTTTTTACACATGTAGTGCGCGTACTTCAAGCGTGCAGATCCTGAATTGGGACACAGCCATTAATTAGCATGCTATCCTCTCTCACTTGGTGGTAGAGCTATGTAGACACATGCAACGAAGTTTTCCAGCTGTGGGAAGGAGTGACACTGCAAGATGCGTTTTCCTGCAAGTTAATGCGACCAATGAGGTATGTAATTTGTATTTTATATGTTGTGGTAGAAAAATAAGATGTTTGTTTGTGACAGAACTGGCAAGTTTATGGTAGTAATTTGTTAACATTTTGCAAAGGTCAAATTGTGAGTGTTTTTATGTTGTTTAATAATGTGCTTTATTGTTTATTCTCTATGAGAACAATTTACTGTGGAAATTGATTATTTTATGTTGTTTGTACAGTTCTCACGGCATCGTTGGTGGCACCTGTGTGCAATAAATGCCAGTAAAAATCAAGAACGCCTTGTGTCCGTTTTTCCACTTGGAGGGAGTTACACTGTGCTTAGTCTTCTCTGCCCGTATGTCCCTCTGTTTGTCCATGGTGTCTTGTCTGGGCCTGTTTTATTCTGAGGGTCCTTGTCTCATGTGGGTGTGTTCAGTTTACGTTTCCCCTGACTTGTCAGCTGTGATTTCTCCCAGGTGTGTTCCCCTCCTGTCTCTCATCCCTTGATTACTGCCCTGTGTTTCCTTTGTTCTCTGTCACCTCGTCAATGTCTACTCACCCTCAGTTTCCGCTGTGTGTTCTGTTACCTATTTTTGCCTGCCTGTTAGTTTATATTTTCCAGTTTAGTTAGTCTTCTGTTTGATCAGCAGTCTGCAAACAAGCAATTTATTCTGAGTTTACTTTTGCCTCCGTGAGTCCTGCATTTTGGGTCCTTCCTCTCTGCCTGCCTGCACACAGCCATGGCAGAACGACACGACCATAACCTGGACCCAGCGGGCTCGTCCCGGGAGAGCGATCTCGCCCGCATCATGAGCTTGGTGAAGCGGATTTCCCACACAGAGGATACTAAGGCGATGGCAATTGGGATAAATGCTATCAAAGCAATCCTCGAGAGGAATCCACATTTCTGCCAACTCAGGGGGTTCATGCTGAAGCACCCCCAAAATAAATCAAAGCACCCCCACAGATTTCTTACTTTTTTTTTTTACTTTTGTTGGACAATATTTGCTGTTTGTGTGACACACTACTAAAAATATAAAAACCATACAGTACTTGGTTGAGACGTAACATTTTAACAACAAAAGTATAGATACCCCCCCTCCTCCCTCCCAAAATGGTTTGTTCCAGCTCTCCCCTGCTCTGGCTCTAGCGCTCTTTCTGCCAGAGCGATGGTGGCTGAGACGCCGCTGAGCGGAGGTGTAAGAGCCTGGCTTAAAACAGGACATATTAGCTGCATTTAACCTTCAGTTACTCTTTATATAGTTGGTAGGAGTCAGACCATGTTTCTTTTTAGCTGAAAAACATTACACCAGGTAACCTGCAGTGTTGAAAACGTGTTTTCTGACGATGTTTGCTGCCCTACAATCCGTCCTGCTCTGTAGTCAAATCAGCAACATTTCATTGTCCTGTTGCTCCCATTGAAATGTATGCAGCCTATTTAAAATCTAAAACTTATAATTGTCCGTAGCCTGCTGTTGTTACCACTGTCCTGTTTGAAATGGATACTAACTGACTGAATGCCCATTAACCTTATAACTGTTGTGTGTGTGTGTGTGTGTGTGTGTGTACAGAGAGACAGCCAGGTTCATAATGGATATAAGAAAGTTTTTTCAAAAAAAGGAGCCACATTCAGGTAAAAGTGTAAAATCAAATGATCTGAATCAGGAATAATGTTGGATCAGTGTTTCAATATTTATCCTTTATTAGATGTTCATGTGGTTTGGTTATTTGCCTTTTGGTTGAAAGTACACTGAGAGGACTTTTTCATTAGTGATCTTAATAGTATTTTTTTCATATTAATGTAATTTTTCATCTAATTGAATCTATTTGTGTATGATTGTCAGTCCAAAGAGGGAACGTGAGGAGAAAGTACGAGGTCAGGAAGAACCAGGTAAGCAAACAGACAGGGAGCAGTGACAGGCAGAAACTGTTAAACTGACAAAGAGAAAAAACCTGATTTTACTCACAGTCTGGAAGTTGTGTCCTCCCTGTATTAAAGCTGCTAAACAGAATCTGCTAAACAAACTGGGCTGAAACATTTTGACCCTCTTTAACAACATTCCAACATAACATTATCATTGATCGGGGAGATTAAAATTAATGATATATTTTTATGTGGTTCAACCACAACTCTACTGAAACCTCAGCCAGTAATAGGTCAGCCAACCGTTGGACCGTCCAGTTGTCTGTATGACTGCTGCAGTACATGCATCACATTTGCTCACTATCAGAAAGAGCCAAACAGCCCTGGTGGAGCGAGCAGCTGTAAAGAGAAGCAGATGCTCTGTTTCTACAAATGTTTTAAGCTTGTTTCAAAGATTCTGTACAGCAGCTTTAAATGTTTTCCAAAAGCACACACACACTTATCAGTGTTTCTCACACTTTTTACAGTGTGGACCACCTGAGAAAATGTCAAGCTCTCCCAAGCACCAAAGCATGAAAGTCATAAATCTTACAACACAAAATTAGTATCTGCAGTAAAGATTTTTCATGCATTGTATACATTCTACCACAGGCAAAGTTGCCTACATTTTTATAGTTTTTTTATTAATATTTTGTAATAATTTATTTGTAATAATTTCTTCTGTTTTTGGAGTGTTTTTTATGTATCTGTATTATATTATACATACACATTAAAAGTGAATCTCTGTCCAAAAAATGCACAGTTTACTTTTTACTCACTATGAGCATCATTCATTATTAATAAACCAGTAATGAAGGTTAGCATATGTATTTTTTTTATTCCAATCCATTCTTCCTTAGCAGCATTTAAATAACCTTTATCAGATTTGATGGTTTTGTTACAGACTTTTCAAAAAAGTGTTTTGCTTTTCTTTCACAAATGTGGGATTAAATTGTTAAAATGTACAAAACAGTGATGTCATGTTTTGTGACGAGGACCCAGGCACAGAGAGACCTGATGAATTTAAGAATCTTGTGATTCAATAAAGAAATTTGCAGACTTGCACAGAGATGGTAAAATTATGGTGACTGATAGCGGAGACGAAGATAACAAATGATGAGGACAGGGAGGAACAGGGGTTTAAATGCACCAAGGAGACAGACAGAGAGAACTCGGGACAACTGGAGACATTTAAGGATGCAGGGACTGACAGAGACAGGGAAGATGTCTCATCGTGATGTGTAAAGTTGATCTTGCCTGGCTGGGCAGCTCTCTGGGTGCTCAGCACCCCCAAAGCTCTGATCCTAGAATCGCCCCTGGATGTAGCTACAGCCCAGCCCATGCAGCAGTATATGAATGACTAACCTCGTATTGTGGATGGATTATCTCAGTTGTTCTCCTGGCTGAAGTTTGGTCCTTTTACAGCATCCTGCCATGCGATTACATTTGTTCCTGACCACCGAGAACACTCACGTTAACTTTTATTGAGTGGAAAAAAAGTTAGCTTGTTTATATTATGCTAACATAGCTGTGTCGCTAGCGGTCACGTAGCACATCATTATATACCAGCTAGCCCAACTTCAGTAACCCTACAAACGTCACTGCTGTTTAGTTTTCTGTCTTCATTTATGTTGGAAGTGATAGCAGAGCTGTACGTTTTAATTTGTTTCCAAAACCCCGCAGTCAGGACAAGCTATATTGTATTTAGATAGAAGCTAGCGAGCTAACTCCCTGCTAACTTCTAATTCTGTTAAATGTCATAAATTCCGTTTTCATGGATGCCTGGATGTTAAACTCAATTGTTAAACCTGGTAGAGCAGAACGCTGATCATTTTATTAAAGATGAAAGACTTTAGACAGTTTTTAACTCTCAGTAATGCCATAGTGATCGTTTGATATATGGACCTGCAGCGGAGTTTAGGCCCAGACACGGCTAGTGACGTCAGACTTAACGACCGGATAGTGAACAATGGTGCTGTTAAATCACTGCACATGAGTGAATGAGTTTGCACTTGGTCCTGAATCCACCAGCGAGCCTCTCTCATTTCATATATACTAAAAACCACTCTGCTGCTCTCTGGCAAGGAATGGTGGTGGTAGATATCAGTTTAAATACTGCATTGATTCCCGATAGAAGAGACCACGCCCACCATTTCATTCTCAGACACGTCAGAGAGAGAAAGCGAGAGAGGACAGGAGGAAGCGTGACACCATGGAAGTGGTAAGCTTCTGGGCTGACGGTGAGTTAAAAACCGGTAAACTCTGAGTGACTTTCAGAAAGCCTGGACAAGTACTTGCCAGGACCACTTTAAAAATTATAAGAAAGTTTGTGACTCAACAAGACTGCACTCAAGACTTTTGCACTATATTTATAGGCAGTAAGCAGTACATAAATTCAATCAAGTTACAATTCGACGTGAACTGGTTTGAGACCAGAGAAAATGAAACAAGAAATAGGATTTTTTTTTCACTTAATCTCATTCCTTCCTTTTTTACTTCCGCCGTTAGACTTGAAAGCCCCGCCCTGCTGTCCGTCTCTCACACACAGAGAATGTGTGACGCTGTAACACGTTGAGGGAAAGAAACATATGAAGGCACAGTAACGGGGTGAGGTGCAGCTTTCTCCTCCTACAAACGGGCTCATTTCTCTGCCATTCAAAGGGAAGTAAGCGCAGACCTTCCGAGGACAAAGACAACTTCTGCAGGTTTTCAAAGCATCTCCAAAGGTATGTGATGGTTCTATTTATGGTTGAAGCTGCAAACGTGACTGGAAGGCGTCCGGTCACAGTCGTGGCGAAACGTAAATATGCATGCTATTAGTGTTTTTTTACTCCGAGCTCCGTGACCGATAAACAGGAACGTCACGAAGCTTTCGCTGTCTAAATTCGGACTATCAGCTGAGGTTAATGGCGGACCACGAAACATTCACACACATGTCGAATAAAAAAGCATTTTTGGGGGGCGGAGGGTTATAACACTGACCCGAAGGAACGAATCCTAAACAGACTGAAGTTTGCTGAAAGCTGACTTTATGGGGGAACTTTTGTGTGGCATTATGGGTCATCGGGCTCGGCATAACAGGCTTGTAAACACGCCTTTATCTTCTGTGATGCTACGACACGCGTGAAGAACCCGCGAGGAGGAATCACCTGAATGTGTTGTGTTATACAGCTGTAACACCGGGCGTCTGATGACTGCAGCGCTCTCACTTTTCAAAGAGGCAAAGATACTGCCTTGAGCCAACTTGGGGAATAGTATTAATAAAAGGTGATGGCTGAGGGCAGAGGTGGGCTTGACCACTGTGGGTGGGCACTGGCAGAAGTAGATATGGAGTGGAAGTGGGCTTTGGCAAGCGCGTACGCTAAATTGGATATGATACAGAGAAGATTAGCATGGCCCCTGCGCAAGGAAGTGGGCTTGAATACTCTCAGATGGAAAACATGATAAGGTGATAAGGTCTAATATATTTCTCTCTCAGTGTGGTCTTATTTGGCAGCGGTTAGAACAGAGGTGTTTCGTCAGGACAAGTAGAGCAAACAGTACTCGCCCTGTCAAATCTAAACATAGATACAAATGAATGCAACAAAGGAATTTAGGGCCACATTTAGAACACATATTATCGATCATTTTGTGAATAAAGCTGTAAGTCTATTTCAAGAAAAAAGTCCAAATGTGGAGATCACAGTTGTTCCAAGACAAACAGCCACGGCTGCTGTACCCTCTATAAAATGCCTTGTATAGATGAGTTAGTGAAACAAATTGATCCATCTTCTTTATTACACGAGGGTTTAAACATCAGTATCCTTGCATCTGTCCATTACCAGCCCTTTCATTTCGTACAAATCCAGCCAACTTTTCCAAATTTGTGTGCGTATTCCTTCTGAGAAGACGGCAGCTCTGACCATGTCTGCTCTAAAACCAGGCAGGTTGAGCAGCTGCTCAGATTATCATCTATGAGAATAACTGAATGTAATATGTTTAACCAGCGTTTAATCCCCTGTAGATATTGACTGTTAACCACACTACTCAAGCCTTTTAATTTAGCATTTTTTTCTTTTTTAAATTAATATATTTTAATATACTTATTCTCCTTTAGTCTCAGCTGACTGCAGGTTTCCCCAATTTTTAAACAGCCCATTTGTATAAATACTGAAACTAGTTACCTCACAGCACATTGTTAGTCAGTGGGCTGGTTTCAGTCATTATGTAAGTGTCCTGTTTATAAGGTTGGGGAAACCTGAAGAAGTCACCTGGATGAGTGACGAAACGTTTCTCCCGCTGAAAGCGCTACATCCAGAGAACAGAATCAACCTTTGGGGATGGTGTTTTATTGCTTTCTTTCGTCTCTGTTTGACTCTCTGTACCAGTGGATTAGACACCTATAGTTGTTTATTTTGGCATCGCCAAAGCTAACTTGGAATGGACTTGAAATTCAGGATAATAAGAGGACAGGCGTGCCTCATTGTCTGAAGTGTTTGAACTTTGTGAAGGCTCTCTGATGTCACTTTCACTTCTTACAATTGATACAAAATACTTTAGTCTATGCACTGACCTGGCCTTTACAGCATGGCTGATTTATTCTATCAAGGTGACCGCTAATGCACATTAATGACACAACTTAACACCTGCTCATCCTGTGGCCTGATGCATTAGACCTCAGATTTCTGTATAGTTTTTTATTTTATATTTATATCCTGTTCATAGCCTGTACACAGCTTGTACTCACTACAGCCTGTACATACTTATAGTTATAGAATATTCACAACATACATCATACCGTGTACATTATAACATACCATCAATCAATCAAAATTTATTTATATAGCACATTTTTAAGACCGAAGTACACCAAAGTGCTTTCCATTAAAATCGCAGTACAAATAAAATCACAATAAAATATAAATTACAAATATATAAAATATAAGATAATTACATAATCTAAATACAGAGCCAGATGTAAATTACCCTAATTCGCCTTAAATGCCAGATCAAACAAATACGTTTTTAAACGTGATTTAAAAGACTGAATGGAATCTGACGCGCGAATATGAAGAGGGAGAGTATTCCATAGCCTGGGTGCAGCAACGGCAAAGGCACGGTCTCCTCTGGTCTTCAGCCGAGACCTAGGTTGCACCAAGAGCAGTTGGCCCGATGATCTTAGTGCTCTCTGAGGGCTGTACAGACAGAGGAGATCAGCTAAGTAGTCAGGTGCCATATTGTTTAAAATTTTATAAGTAAACAATAGAATTTTAAAATCAATTCGATATTTGATAGGAAGCCAGTGTAAATTTTTCAGAACAGGGGTGATAGAGTCAAACTTTCTAGTGCCGGTCAAGAGACGTGCTGCGGCATTCTGGACCAGCTGCAGACGCTGCAGAAGAGAAGATTGTAGACCCAAGTAGAGTGAGTTACAATAGTCCAGTCTTGACGTAATGAAAGCATGAATGAGTTTCTCCATATCTTTGTGTGGTATGTAGGGTTTAGCCTTAGAGATTAGGCGTAGTTGATGAAAGCTAGTTTTTACCACAGTAGAGACCTGTTTGTCAAGTTTGAAGGAACTATCCATGAAAACTCCAAGATTCCTGGCAGTATCAGTAAGGTAGTTAGCAACAGGCCCAAATGTGCCAGTCAATTGTCCCAGAGGCATATTTCGGTCAAAAACAATAATTTCTGTCTTCTTTCCATTTAAAGTAAGAAAGTTACGTGATAACCAGTCCTTGACATCACTCAGACAGTCAAACAGAGGATGTGGTGAGGATAAAGCATCCCCAGTCAGGTGAAGGTAGATTTGAATATCATCAGCGTAACAGTGAAAAGAGACATTGTGTTTTTCAAAAATGGAGCTCAAGGGCAACATATAGAGAGAAAACAACACAGGACCCAATACCGAGCCCTGGGACACACCACAGCGGAAACGGGCAGAAGAAGAGGAATATTTTCCCATCGAGACGGAGAACGACCTCTCAGAAAAATATGATTTAAACCAAGATAAAACATTTCCTTTGAGGCCTACTACATGTTCCAATCTTGCCAAAAGGATATCATGATCAACCGTATCAAAGGCTGAGGTCAAATCCAATAGTACTAAGACCGCAGAGCGCCCAGAGTCAGCAATTAAGAGAAGGTCATTAAAGACTCTTAGTAGGGCAGTTTCGGTGCTGTGACGCGGTCTAAATCCAGACTGAAATTTATCACTTATACCGTTTCTCTCTAAATAGGTCTGTAGTTGCCGAAGCACTATTTTCTCTAAGACCTTTGACATAAAAGGAAGTTTAGAAATCGGCCTGTAATTAGCTAAAATGTTACGATCAAGGGAACTTTTCTTGATGACAGGTTGCACGACTGCATGTTTAAAGACAGTCGGAACATAGCCAGATGACAGTGAGAAGTTCATTAGAAATAAAATACAAGACTCGATTGTATTCAATGCATCCTTAATGATACGAGAGGGAATAATGTCGTGCAAAGAATTTGAGCTTCTCAGATTATTAATTATTTCCTTTAAAGTAAAAAATGACACAGGTTCGAACTGTTGGAAAACCGTTGAACATTCAGAAGCTGGGGCTTGATTTACTACCAAAGAATGTGTGGCCCTTAACAATGAGATTTTATCTATAAAATAATTTAGAAATTTTTCGCAGAGGGCCGGGGAGGCACCCACTGAAACATCCGAACAGGGATTAACCACTGAATTAAAGATTTTAAACAGGACTCGAGGATTATGGCTGTTATTCGCAATAATGTTAGATAAAAAAGAAGTTTTTGCCATTTTGGCAGCCTTCTGGAATTTAGACCGGCTCATATGCAGGATGTCAAGGGACACCTGAAGTTGATCTTTTTTCCATCTTCTCTCAGCTCGACGACATTCACGTCTAAGAGCGAGGATGGATTCATTTAGCCAAGGTTGGCGTGAGGTTTTACGGCGTCGAATCTTTACTGGAGCCACAGTATCCAAAATAGAAGTACATATAGAGATGAAAGAGTTGACTACGCCATCAACCGAGAGAGGTGCATTACTGATGTCTTCATAACCAAAAGAATTGGCAAAGGCCGCAGAAAAAAGAGCAACAGCCTCAGAATTAATCGGACGTGATAGGCTCGGTGGACCCTCAGAGTTCAATTCCATATTGCATGACTGAACATCAAACATAACTGGGAAATGATCCGAAATCCCAGCATCATTGATGTCTGTGATGCAAATGTCCAGTCCATACGACAATACCAAGTCCAGCATATGCCCTTTAATGTGGGTTGATTTCCTCACCCACTGAGTGATATTAAAAGAGTCAATAAGGGCAAGAAAGTCCTTTGCCAATAGGTCCTCCTCGCAGCATATATGAATATTAAAATCACCACAAATAAGTACACGATCATAACTTAAGAAAATAATTCCTAGAAGATCAGCAAATTCACGGATAAAGTCCTTGTTGCGCTTCGGAGGTCGATACACCACCGCACAGAGGGTCTGGGGGGAACCGGACAACTCCAGTAGTTGTACTTCAAAGCTGGAGTGCAAGGTGGGAGGCAGTTGCCGCACTCGGAATTTACTTCTAAAAACCGAGGCTAGCCCTCCACCCCTGCCCGCGGTCCTAGGAGAATTAAAGAAAGCACAGTCCAGTGGAAGAAGTTCCGAAAAGGAAGAGGACTCACAAGGGCGAATCCAGGTCTCTGTTAAAAACAGGACATCCAGCCTTGATGCAAGAAAAAAGTCATTTACAACGAAGGACTTGTTCACCAGTGACCTAGTGTTTAGCAGTGCCATACGGAGCGTAGCCTCGTTGACGCTACTGGGAGCACGTCCCAGCCGACGAAGATTACTGTAATCCACACCTCCTCCAGAGGCCCGCTTCCAGCTCCATACAGGTGGACACTCAGCTGGTAGAACCGAATGGGCTTGCTGGCCAGCATAGCGAATCCATCGATGACGACACAGTCTGAAGGTATGCTGGGAGGGCCACAGGTTGTCAATAATGGAGCAGTAGCCAATCACTCCATGTGCTTTTAGGTAAGCTTTAATACGAACGCGAAAACCACTCCGCTTACCCCGTTTCCTATATCGTTTCTTGTGCGGTGTAAAAAGAGGCAGGTAATCCGTGCAGGCGGAAGTATGTGGTCGAGGCTGGGAAAAATTCCCTAAGTTCCAATATAGATCCGGCTTTTTGTGATTCAAGGGTCGAAGATTTAAAAGAGTTTGTCGATCATAGGCAATCAGGGCAGTAACATCCGGAAAGCATATAGAAAGTAATAAAACAAAGAGAAAACAACACTCAGGAAGACGGACCCAAAGACGGCTTGCCGTGCACACTGGCGCCATCTTGGAAAAGTAAGGACCCATTTCTGTAATATACTCACATATCTATATTATTGTTAATATATATTGTAATTAGAGCTGAGCGATAGAACGATAACGATATGTGTTGCGAAATAACTTTTCCTCGATAGAAAAGTTAAACTATTGCGTCTGTGAAGGTTCTCAGTCAGCAAAGAGGCACAGAAAAGAAGACCAGACACCAGCGAGGGAGGATAAGAAGGACAGACGCAACAACATTGTCATCCCCTATGTAGCCGGCGTATCAGAGAAACTCAGGAGAGTTTTCTCCAAGCACGACATCCCAGTGCATTTCAGACCCAGCAACACGCTCAGACAGAAACTGGTTCACCCGAAAGACAAAACGCCAAAACACAGACATCATAATGTGGTGTATGCTGTACAGTGCAGCGAGGAATGCCCAGACCTCTACATCGGAGAGACCAAACAGCCACTTCACAAGCGCATGGCACAACACAGAAGAGCCACCTCCACAGGACAAGACTCAGCAGTCCATCTGCATCTTAAGGATAAAGGTCACTCTTTGAGGATGCCAATGTTCACATTTTGGACAGAGAGGACAGATGGTTTGAAAGAGGAGTGAAAGAAGCATCTATGTCCACTGTGAGCGACCATCTTTGAACAGAGGCGGGGGTTTACGACACCAACTCTCTGCCATCTATAATCCAGTTTTGAGATCCTTCCCAGACGCCTTAACGCCCACTCACATCCTGGGCCATCTGACCTCAGGAATTCGCATGATAAGGTGGGGCCAGGTTTCACAATGAACTCACCCGAAACTCTGGCTGATTGGGACCCACACCCAGTTTCCCACCTTGGCTCAGGCGATTAGAGGATCATCAGGGGGTCCTTTTGTCCCTCTGTGGGGGGAAACTCCCACTAGGTTTATATCTGGGACTCTCCACCATTTGACCTTAGAACTGAAGAAGCTTCTCGGATGAGAGGTGAAACGTCTTCAAGCAACTTAAAGAAGTCCAGATGCTTTTCTTTGCAAGCTCCTTTGACTTAAACTATTGCGATAGGCCTCATCTCTCTTGTCCTCTTTAAAAAAGAAAAAAAAGAACAGCCAATCCAAATTAAGTAGCGCAGAGCCAAACCAATCACAGCCGTCACGTCACGTGACTTGTTATGTGCCGCACATGTGTATTTGTTTGGGAAGCAGCCAGCGGTAATGGAGGAAATGAGTGCGCCGACTAGAGAAACATCAACCGAGCGTGACCGAAGGTTACCGAAGAGAAAACAGTTGACGGTTCCAACGCCGGAAGAGCCACAGAAGTTCTGTAGTGTGAAGGTATTTCTGCTATTTCAAGTCTGACAAAAACAGAGTAGCTGCACTGTAAATGTGCCGAAAGCAAGTCTGGAAATACAATAAAGCGGTGCAGCTCAGTCTCTGACTGGAAGCGCTGATTCGTCATTCGGCTTTTGTCAGACTAAAGTAACTGTTAAAACTGTTTGAAAAGCTCAGCTATACAACAAGGAGAGATTGAGAATTTCCTTTTAGTTCTCAGTTTATTTGATATTGACAAAAGTCAGTTTTGTCTGTTCTTCTGTAAAACAAACTAAGATTTATTTTTAGAATTAATATTTTGTTTCTAAGTGGAATTGACAATTTAGTCTGTTTCGTTTGTTCTATTTTGAAACTTAAACGCTTTAGCGGCTGCCTTTTGTGTAGTTTGCAATATTTGCCTTTATTTATCTGAAAAAGTCTCATGTTCCTTAAGTACATCTACCCTGTTGAACTTATTATGGGAAATAAATATTTAAATAAAAACAAGCTGCTGATTATTTCACATTTTACTTGTGAGCAACGGCACATTTAAATCTTACAAATATAGTTATTTGGCTGATATCGTGATAGATATCGTTATCGCCTGAAATGAAAAAAACATCGTGACATGAAGAAATCTCATATCGCCCAGCTCTATTTGTAATATATCTATATCACTAAAGCACTTCTGGATGGATGCAAACTGCATTCCGTTGCCCTGTACCTGTGCATGTGCAATGACAATAAAGTTGAATTCTATTCTATTCTACCTCATCACTGTTACTAATAAAGTAGCAAAGATCTTTTGAAGGAATGCTGTTCATGTGTCCAGAAGAGTTCAGGAAACTTGGAAAATAAATGCTAAGGTTGTGCACCTTACTAGGACTTTGTTTTCTTTCTTGTCACTTATTTGTATAGTGCTCTGTGCGTGTTTGGTTGCGATGAGAAGAAGTGACATTCCCCAGAGTGAGGTTTGTAGTTCCTGTTCTCTAGAGGAGTGATGTATCTCTATTTTTACCTGGCTGTATTACCATGGTAACATACTCTGAGCACATAACCAGGTCATGTCCAGAGTTTTTGTTTAAACTTGTCTCCAGGTGCCACGTTTCACTGCTTCTTACATTTCAAGTATTTTTAAAGTACAATGTAGATTCTTTTTTATTTCCATTGTTGGGGAATGCATTTTAAAAGAGCAAGCTGGTAACTCGTCCATTACTGAAAGCACTGAATGAAGCATGGCATAGCTCCTTCCTACTCTTAATGAATTTTAGGCCACAGGTCACATTTACCTGTACAGTTATTCTATGCACTTTAAGGACTTTCTTTATCAGCTTTATCTTTGTGATATTCATGGTCAGTTTATAACATCCTTTTCCCTGCATGCTGCTAGATACAGTTACACTAGCTGCATGTGAACATTTTTGCAGTCAAAGAACTTTGACTTCAACATCTTCAAAGACGTGTGCAACAGAAAGCGATCAAGAGATTAAAGCATGCAACACATCACAGCACATATCATGTTTGAAAGTTGCCACAAAACGAAATTCATGAGACCCCCCCTTGGTGTCTGCTGCCCATATCCTGAGAGGTTATGATACTGTGTGTAGACAGGATGCTGATTGGTTGAAAAACTACTCAGAGCAAGAGCAGCGTTCACCACAGAGGGAATGAGTGTGTCAAAAAAGAGTCAGCAGAGAGACCTTGACAGATGGCAGTGGACAGTTTTCATCGTTTTTAACACTTTCCTTTACTTTTGTGCAGCTAAGATAAAAGAGCAACCAACATTTTTATTAAAATGTGTAAACATGATGCAGAGCTTTGTAGAGCCAGAGCGCCAGCTGGTTATTGAATGGATTTTCAAAATAAGAGCGAGGTCCACTGAAGTAATGGATGGATGGAAGCATGGATATTTGGTTCTTGTGTGTAGACAGCTGTACACAGCGTTCAGCACAAGTGGCTTTGGTTATAAATGTTTTTAACTAGGATTTACTGTGCATTCATTAACCAACAAAGGACTGTGTTTGTGTTAGTCTACCTGATGGCGTCCAGCAGCTGCATCAATGTTGAGTTTTTGGATACAGCTGAGGATTCCTTCTACTTTGAAGGTAAAAGGCATTTTATACTTTCTCAGTAGTTGCGCAGTCTGTACATTTAATCATGTCATTATTATAGGTTAATTATGCAATTATTTAAATTTTATTTCTATTGTCTTTTTTTCAAAATGTGAACGCGTCCTCTGAAAATCTAAAAGTGGCTTCACCGGGTAAAGGATTTTAATATTTCTCTTTTTTAATTTCATTTTAGAATATGATAGCAGAGTAGTATTGTGAGGCGTGATGTGAAGCTCATCGTCGTGTTGTTCTCTCAAAAATACAGATTTTGAGGAGGATAATTTCAGAAAGTCAGGAGAGTATCATTGGTCCATTGAGAGCAAGAACGGTGCTGGATACCTGATTTTAAACCAAGAAGACACATTCGTGCTCCAGACCTGCTGTGGTAAGACAGAGTTCTTGTTGTTATGGTTACTGACTTTTCAGCTCAGTTTGGTTGAACTTGGCAGGCTCAGTAGGTAGAGTGGTGGCCCCATGATCAGAAGGGCAGGGGTTCGATACCCCTGAACAAAGGTACTGTCCCTACACACTGCTCCCCAGGTGCCCAATAATCAATATCAATAAAGTATTCCAAAAAAAAAAAAAAAGAGCTTATGCGCTAGCTTCTTCAACATTGTAATTGTTGAAATTTTTTAAGAATAAAGCAACTTGCTGAGAGAATAAAGCTGTTGACGCATGTTGATGGACATTTGTCTGCTTAGTCAGGCAGGGCTGGATCAGGTGACCCCAAATCCTCCCTTAATTACATTGCAATAGGCCTCGGCTGCTGGGGCTTCCCGTGATGCACGATCTCCCGTGATGAGCGTTTCTTGTTCATTCAGTAATGTAAGTCGCTAATGACTTAATGCACAGAGATGTATAAACACATAGTGAGTGAGAAAGGTGACTGAAGAAGAAGTACTCGATGCATCATGCAATCGCCCAGCAGCCTACACCTATCGCAGCATAACTGTTAATAAAGTAAAAAAAAAAAAGGGTCAGCACGGTGGTTAGCAGTGTCGCCTCACAGCAAGAAGGTCCTGGGTTTGAATCCACTCTTTAGCCAGGGCCTTTCTATGTGGAGTTTGCATGATCTCCCGTTTCTGTGTGGGATCTCTTCGGATACTCCGGCTTCCTCCCGCAGTCAAAGACCTGCAATTAGTGGGGTTAGGTTAAACGATTATTCACACCTATATGTGAGTGGTTGTGTGTCTCTGTGTTAGCGCTGTGACACACTGGTGACCTGTCCAGGGGGTACCCTGCCTCTCACCCTGTGGCAGCTGGGAGAGGCTCCAGCTCCCTGCGACCCTGAATTGTTTAAGTGGATGGAAGTAAAGACCACTGACTGTACCTTTAAGTGAACAATGCATTTGTAGAACGACTGCAGAGGTCTACACTGTGGAGCGGAAATGATTACAGCAACCAGCAACATGACCAGCTGCCTCTGCAGTGAGTCTCTCTCAATGTGGTGGAATTTCAACCCTAACATGTAGCTAAGTTTAGTGTTAATGTGAGTCCCAAATATAATAGATATAATAATACCATATGTCCAAATCTGCAGTCACTACAGCTGCTGCCTGTCAAAACGTGACCCCAGGATTTTAAATTGGTCGGTCCATTAAAAGCTGAACAAATAAGTTTGTGGAGCGCTGCAGTTTGGTCCTGTTTTGCACACAGAACAAACTGACACATATAGACGAACAGAACAGCAGGATATCATCACCTTTGTTCTTTAAAACAAGACATAGCTGAATGACATGCTGCTCTTGCTTGTCCTTGTTTCCTCTTCAGAGAAGAAACTCTGCATCTGGACCTATCGGAGCTCTACTCTAAACAATAAGGAAAAGATGCCAGTCATGATATATACCCTAAAGAATGACCAGACAATGGTGGTATGTTGTGAGGAGCACAAAATTCAAGCTGTACCAATGGTAAGTACAAGAAATCACGAGTTGGTTTTAGTGCACTCGCAGTTATTCTGATATTCATCTCATTTCACATTAAAAACAAAAAGATAACATCTGTACTGGAAGCATTTTGCTCAATGCGTTGAAGCTGACATTCAAAGTTAATCAGCAGTATACTCTTATCTCTGTGGTTTGGCCTGTGCTGCAGAAAACTGGGCAGTCTGATGGTTTAGAAAATAATAAGAATCCAGTGTATCAGTAACTGTAATTTTACTGGCCCATAAAAACCTTTTTATATTTTTAAAAACAAATACAGTTTAATTAATAAAGTTCATTTTTATTCCAAAACAATGTTACCAAAGCCTTGAAAAAATGGGATCTACTGCACTCCATGCCCCCTTTAGATTCACCTCTGCTCGTTGCAGGTATATAAAATGGGATGGCTGCCGGCAGCCTTCAGCAAGCTGCCTGATTTAAATATTGCATCACACAAAGTTAACAGTCTGCTTTCATTTTAGCTGCTGTAAAGTTACTGAAGGCTTTCACTGTGTTAAACGCTGACTGGCAGCTACATACCTTCTCTTCATGCTGGAACTTGTTGAACAGGTGGTTTGAACAAGGCTTTTCCCCAATAACAGTTTAGATGGTGATTACAGGAACAAGTGTTGCTGTTAGATGCTGGTAAAACATCTTTCAGTCCACCTGATTTCCACCTCTCTCTCTCTGCTCCTTGCTTTGAAGAACAGAGTAACATGAGTTCAGTTTACGCTTGACTCATTTCATTCTTTTGAATTACTGGATTTTTTAAAGTCAGCATAAAGATCCACTTTGACGTTCTGTTATATACTGATCTCCCAAACCCTACGGTCACGGCTGGGGCAGCAGTCGTGTGGAATTATTTAAGGACCCAAAACGCAGGCACCTCCGAAGTGAGCAGGCTTTATTGAGGGAGGTGGAACAAATACACAAGGCGAGAAACAGAACAGAGTAACCTCAACTGGGAAAACTAAAAAGCAAACCTGAAATGATAACCGGACAGAGACAGAGACACGCAGACAGACGCAGGGAAATCACTCAGAATGACGGAGGACATGAACGCAGACAAACCAGCAACAGGAGAACACACAGGGCTTAAATGCACACAGCAGTGATCAGGGGATGGGAGACAGGAGGGAAACACAGCTGGAAGAAATCCCATCTGATGAGACAGGGGAAACGTAAACTGAATGCACCCACATGAGACAAGGACTTTCAGAATAAAACAGGAAACTAACAGACACAGAGGACCTGAGAAGACACTGAACTTAACAGACTTACAAGCAGACACCGTGGACAGACGAGGGAACACAGGCAGGCATAAAACAAAAGACATAACAGAATAAACAAGAACATAGGATGATATAAAGAAACACCAAACACTGAGTCGTCAGACTCAGGACCATGACACCTACAGCAATTTTCAGAATCATTGTGATAGGAGACTTAAAATTACATACTGATAATCTCTAACTGCATAGATACGGAAATGTATCTTAACATTGCAAAATCATTCACTTTTGGTGCAACATGTTGGTGAGCCCACAGTGGATCTGGATTTTGCTCTTGGCCTGTCAGCTTTCCTCTCTAATCTCTATCTACACCTCATTTTTCGGATGTTAACGATCTAGTTAATTGGTTTAATATTCAATGTTTATCAGTTCTGGACTGTGGAGAACTGATAAAAGCCAGATTAGCGCCAATCTTTCACCCTGGAGCACCAATCACATCTGTTACCACAGAAGAGTGTGCAAAAGCTGACCACAGGTAGAAATCACTGATCTCCATGTTCACTACCTCCTCCTGCTTAGGAGTTACTACCCATGTTCAACCAGCTCTTTAGATGAATAAAACCATCTTATTTTACTAGTTCATTTAACATTGATTGTCATCGTTCCTGGTTGACACCATCGGCAGACTCACGAATCCCGCTTACTCTGCTTTCCATGCCTCCATGTCTCCTTGATATGCCCACTTCTTCCTCTTCAGCCTACAATAACTTTCCTAAATTCATTAAAGAGGTTCTATCTGACATCTCCCCCGTCTTCACTTTATTATAAATCAATCTATTTCTTCACTCCAGGTTACTGTAAAATAGTCAGCATCTTCTCTCAGCTTATTATAACCCTCCCTGCTTTCCACTGTTTTAGAGGATTTCACGCCTAATTCACAACTGCTTTCAAAAACATTTGGCAAAGTTGTCGCTAATCACGTCGTCCTTCCTGGGGTAGTAATTTGTCCTTGACCTGGCAAAAAGCAAAGATGAAATCCCGAGGTCGCTAACGTGGAGACTCCCACCACACCTAGATATGTTGTCCATAATAATTATAAACACAAGTGGTGACAGGGCATCCCTGACGGAATCTGCCACCTATCAGAAACAAGTCCGACTTG
Source organism: Diplotaxodon limnothrissa (assembly GCF_057381915.1). Lineage (NCBI taxonomy): Eukaryota > Metazoa > Chordata > Actinopteri > Cichliformes > Cichlidae > Diplotaxodon > Diplotaxodon limnothrissa. The sequence goes on along the minus strand of NC_140609.1, from coordinate 1,349,419 downwards.
CTGCCGGCAATACAAATCAGGTTGTACAGGGACTGAAGGCCCCTAACAACGTGCCAGATATCCCAGACTCTTAAAGTGGATCAGACCACAAACTACACCCCACCATAAGGATGTACTTTTTTTTTTAACAAGTACTTATTACACTTTGTCACAAGAGTTGGGAGTTGGAAGTCCTAACAGAAATAAAATATGCATATAAATTATATCAGTATTGAATGTAATGCGGTTAATGCTGCCTGATATACAAATATATTACCAGAAGTATTGACACACCCATTCAAATCACTGCATTCAGGAACTCAGCCACAAAGTGGTAGGCCACAGAAAATGACAGAGCAGGTTCAATGGATTTTGAGGCATATAGTGCCTCCAAACTTCATGTGACTGTCAGATTAGCTGAAGAGCAGTGTGTAGAGAGCTTCATGGAATGGGTTTCCATGAAACGTCTTGATGCAGGCTCAATCATCCGGCTAAGTAAATCCCCAAAAGTTGATTCTGTTCATCTGGACGTAGAGTTTTCAGTCGGAGAAACGTCACAATGTGAATGGTACTCATGGCCATTTATCAGTGGTCTTTGATCAATGGTCATGAGACTTTGCATAATTAAGATTAAGGAACTGACCTCCCAGCCCATTATTCCTTCAGTGGGCTGGTTTTAGTCATTATGCAAATGTCCTGTTTATAAGATTGAAACCTGCAGTCAGCTGAGACTGAAGAAGTCACCTGGATGGGTGACGAAACGTTTCTCCCACAAAACGCTACGTCCAGATGAACAGAATCAACTTTTGGGGGTTTCCATGAAGACGAAGGAGACTGTGGAGTGGGGTTGTTGTCCACGATTGAGTCCGGCACCTTAGTTCTAATCAAAGGAACTTTCACAGACATCTCATCCAAAATGAGTCTCTGACCTCACAAAGGAACTCTTTAGCATGCCAAGACATTTTGGACATTTCAGCGCTCTTAATTTTGTGGGAACAGTTTGAGGATGACCCTTCCTGTTCCAACATGATTGCACAGCAGTAGGATCCATAAAGACCTTGCTGAGGGAGTTTGGAAGAACTTGACTGGCATGCACAGATTTCTGACCTCAACTTGACAGGACACCTTTGGGATAAATTAGAGCAGACTGTGAGCAGGCCTCATCAGCATTAGTTTCTGGGCTCACAAATGCACTTCTGGAACAATGGTAAAAAAACAAAACAAAAAACAATTCCCACCTTAATCTTGGGGGTAGCTGCTATAGCTGCAAAGAGTTAGCTGACATCATATTGAAACCTATGGATTAAAGGTATGTGTCAATTCATAGGCTGCATCCTTCGAAGACAGAGTGCGAGGCTGAGAAAATGGCCGTACCCTGTACCATTCACAGAGAGTTGGGGAATGTTGGGGAATGGCTGCAATCATCTTTCAATGATGAGGATGTAACATCCTGGACAGGGAGGAACGCCGTTTTGAGCGCCGAGTCAAGGAGGCCATTTACGTGAAAAGGGAAAGACCATCTCTGAATGGAGGAGGGGCCTAAGGGTACATCTGTCACCATCTTACGCTGTGATTGCAGCCATTCCCCAACTCTCTGTGAATGGTACTCATGGCCATTTTTTTGGTTTTGGTCAGTGGTTGTTGATCAGTGGTAATGAGAATTTGCATAAGATTAAGGAACTGACCTCCCAGCCCATTGTTCCTTCAGTGGGCTGGTTTCAGTCATTATGCAAATGTCCTGTTTATAAGATTGAAACCTGCAGTCAGCTGAGACTGAAGACATCACTTGGATGAGTGACGAAACGTTTCTCCCACAAAACGCTACGTCCAGATGAACAGAATCAACTTTTGGAGATTTACTTACCTGGATGATTGAGCATGCATCAAGACGAAATTCTGGGATAGGTTTGGCCACGAAGGATACACCCGACCCATCCTTCAAATTTTAGGAGGTGACGGACGCATTTGTTGGCCGCACTTGGAGCAGCCTTCGTCGCCTGGCTGTGACATAATCGGCCTTCAAATGCAGCCTCTGAAGGATGCAGCCCCTTAAGAATGGGATGTCACTCAAGTTCATATGTATGTATGATAGCAGTTGAGCCAATGCTTTTGGCAATATGGCGTATATTATACTTTACAATCATGTTTCATGTGTAAGTTGATCAGGATCAACCAAACTGATATTAAGTGACAAACACATACTGAACATTTGATACAGTAAAAACTTCAAAAGAAAACAACAGTTTAATCTCCACGTGTGAAAGGGCCACTATACTTGATCTGCAGTGCGTCAGGATGACACAGGGATTGTTACTCTTTTTCTCCTTATGTCTGTCCATAGACGCCCCCCACAGACATCCCTGGAACGACTCACAAGGCTTTGTTCTACCAGACGCGCCTTTCTGGAACTAACAGGTTTAAGTTTGTGTTCTCAGAAGATCCCAACAAAGCTCTTGGAGTTGTGGATGAAAACGGTCGTTATAAACTGACCCTGCTTACTGAAGGTGACGATGTTGACATGAGAGTTGAGTTTGAGCTCAATTAATTAAAGAAGTTGTCTAAATAATGAAAAAAAAGTCATCTGACTTGACTGAATGCAGATATCCGATGTAACAACTTCTTAAAGTCATAACTCAGAGTCACTTTGTGATTTAAATGGAACAAATCTGATCTCAAACCATTTGGAACCTCAACATGCTCCCTGTTGTATCATTCTAAGGTTACAATGTGTCCATCCATAAATCTTTAGTTAAAGGCAGCTTTGAAATGAGTTTTATCTCATTTGAGATTTTGTTAGTATTCAGTTAATCATTGAATATTGTGAGGTTGGACCCATGCATGTTTGGTTTGGGCCCGTGTAACCTCAGATTGAACCCAAAATTAGAACTATAAGCTCATACAACAATCTAGCTATTAGCATTTGTACATAAGAATAAAGGCTTTGTACTTCTTTCATTGTGTTTCTTGTTTTGTCATGAGTGGTGTACTTCAAAGAAAGTTGAAAACGGCCAGGCTCTGTTAGCATGAGCTAGCTCGACTAATCCCCGTCGGAGATGACGGGTAAGACGACAAACACGTCAGAGGAAATCTGTAAATCCTATAAACATAAAAGGCAACACCAGCGCTGTAAAGTAGTCGAGACTAATGTGAGATGAAGTTTTCTGAGGAGACATTATTAATATTCGGCCAGTGTAAAAGGTTCAAATGGAGCCGTGGCACGTACGCACTCGGGGTCGACATGTATACTCTATAAGCTCAACATAACCTGCTAACCCATCCACTGCTCCGTAGTACACCCCAGCTGAGCCTTGATGGAAAGAACAGAGTGACGCCAAATGTGGAAGCTGGAATAAAACATGTTTACTGCACAGGTGTTGTGACATCACACTCACTCCAGCCAAACACAAAGAAGTGCTGGTGTGGAAGCTGCATGCAAAGACTGTACATGTGTACTGTGTATAAGTGCATGTTCCAAGATTAGAATGTAATGGACTGCCATATTAAGTCTTATTTTACTGATTTAGGATCCAAATAAACATTTATTTTAAAGCCTTTTTGTTTCTTTGAAATTTGCAGATTGCAGCAGAAACTGATTCACATACAAAGTATAACATGACCCCATAGAGACGCAGTCGTGTCCTGTTCCTGCCTCGAAGGTTAAAATAAGATTTAGCCAGTCTGACCTTTATTAAACCTTCAAGCAGAGCATTAATAAAGCTTCATATAAGCACACGCTGTCTGCTCCTACAGCAGAGCCCACGGCTCTCTGTACAGCCGCAGCGTTGCAGGGACAGCCTGGTCGCAATGACACTAAAACACTAGGTGGGGCATGGAAATGGTTTTCAAACAGGGGTTAGTGTGTGCTGCTGATGATAGTGTAAGAGAAAAGGCAGCATGTGCACACACTGGAAGTAAACATGTTTAAGAGATCAGCCACACAAAGGACGCAAATGAGAAAGAATGAACGAGAGCTCAGACAGCTGTATTCCATAAGACTTGATCAAGTCATGGCTGTGTTGTTAAAACATGTTTGTAGCGTAAATTTGTTCCACGGTTACTCAGGAACAGCCCAATCAATGCACAAAGACAAAGCTAGAATCAATGAACACAAACACTTTTGAATCAATGAAATATTGTCAAAATGATATTTACAGAGAACACACTGATTTCGTTTGTTAAACACGCAGCCAGGACCAGTGTTTCGGTCTTCCTGAGCGTCCCGGCCCACAGTCATATTCACTTGCTCCAGAGCAGGGCGACAGCTTTGCATATGCCCACGTCGTTGTAGTTGAAGTAGCAAAGACCAGTGAAGGTGATCGTGGACAGGAGGAAGAGAGCCGCGTTGGCCATCTTGATCTTTGCGTCCCCGTGAACGTAGTCTGTCAACACCTGCCCGAGACCCCTGCAACAACACAGGCAGAGGAAAAGATGAGCAGCCAGTGAAGACAGAAGGCCTCCCTTTGCTTCAGCAGGGTTACACTGAAGCGCTCTAAATGACTGCACAGCACACATGGAAAATGTGCAACCAGTGTTTCTAAACTTGACCATGACAGTAATGCATCAACTACTGCCCCATAAACGTGCTGACGTTTCCACGCACGACGCAACATCTGAATGAACTGTGTGCACACGTGATGACAGCCAGGAGCCTCAGCCGTCACGTGCACAGAGTTCTCGCTCTGCAGCCTGACACACTAATACTGGAGATTCCAGCTGGGACTAAAGTAGGGCTGCTCAATTAATCGAATTTTAATCTCGATTACGATCTGGGCTTTCAACGATCGTTAAAAATGACTGAGCCGATTATTAGCCCCTCCCTAGGCTTTACTCTGGCGCTGCTCCGTGTGGCAAATCGAGCGCACCTCTCTGCATTTTGAACACGTGTCACAACAATTAAGAGGACCCGAGGGAAGCTCGGAAAGCTAAGCAGAAGTTATTAGGAGAGGAGAGTGACTGCTGTTGGTTGAAAAGAGAGGTAAAAAACCTTCAGTGGTGTGGAAACATTGTGGGTTCAGTCAGACGTGGATCAAGTAGACACAGTGTGTAAACTTTGCTACAGTAGCTGCACCACAGAGCAACACTGCAAAGTTCACTAAACACAGACGTTTACATTTTTCATTTATTTCTTATATTGCAAACATTTGCACTGTTATCAGTATTTGCACTATTTTATATTATTTTTTAAAGTCATTATTCAACACATTGTTATTGTTAAATAAATATCGTCAAATAATCGAGATCTCAATGTCAGTGAAAATAATCGTGATCATCATTTTTGCCATAATCGAGCCGCCCTAGACTAAAATGCTGCTGCAGTTGTCCAAACCTTTAATTTTTTTAAAGAGATTTGAGATCCACGTTATAAAATATGATTTCTGAGCTGCAAAATCTTCATCCAGTGACAGTCACAGTAACAGCTCGTCTTATGTTTGAGCCATTCAGTCTCTAATTAACCAAGCTAGCTAAGCATAAGTGTCTCCAATTTGCATAAAACAACTTATATTTTCTGTTGTAATACTTATGTGACCTCCAGGGTAAGTATACCATTTAAATGTACGTTGATAAAAACCTGCATGATGGTCAATAAACAGAGAAACATTGTTCGTGTCAATCATACACAATCACTGTACCTAATAAACCAGCTCTGTATTGAGAGCTGAATGAGGAAATATTGTTTCTCTGTCTCAGTCATAAATGCAGCCTGGACAGTGTCCTGGTATTGTGACAGACTGGCGAGAGCTTATATAGCTTTCAGGAAGTGAAAGCTCTAAAAAAAAGACAGCTTAGCGTTACTGTTCAAATAAAACACAGGCGTCAGGAATATTTTACCTGAGGCTTGCGAATATTTGCAATAACATTTTAGAAACAAGTGAAACCAGGGATCAGCTGACTGCTAGTCTTACCAGTGTCCGTGAAGGGTCAGGGCAGCAGCCAGAGAGTAATTGATGACAGGACCAGGGTTGAAATAAGCGACAGGGCCCATGGCCAGCAGCAGCACGCTCAGTATTCGCTCTGCTGTCCAGTGCAGAGAGGCCGCTTTGGAGGTGGAACTCGCTGTGAAGCAAGATAAACTGCAGATCATCAGAAGGCCGAACAATGTGAAGCTCTGAGCAGACTTCAATCTGACTCAGTCACATGCATCTCAAATTCTACACATGCCACTGGAAAGACCGGGTCTCCTGCATATTAGGTTTGGCTACTTCACTGAGCTGCTTGTGTCTTTACTGAACATCTTTCTGCGATTATTTTTTCAGTTTTTTGTATCTAATGTTGCACAAATTGTAGATAACAAGTATGGTCAGTAATCCATCAGCATCATTGGCAAGCAGTGAACTTGGCACCAATCTGAGGGTGACAACGTCTGCAGCTCTGCTCTCACGTTCAGTTTGTTTAAGCTGCACAAACCAGACGTGGAGCTGTGACACTGTCCTTGTATCGGCATCCAAGTAAATGCAGTTTTAAATGATGATTTTATGGTTAAAAATAATAAAGTCATCATTAATGCTCAAAAGCCTCTAATGTGGCTGAAGCGGGCATATTTCTCTTATCTCTCTCTCAGCAGGACAGGAAAACTGATTGTTTCTTCACTATAACAAAGACTGGAAACCTTTCTGTTATAATAAGATAAGCTGGAAATCCACATTGTTACAACCGATGTAGAATTTAAGGGCGATACAATTTAAACACCTGAAATTGTGATATATTGGCCAAGGATTTATTTTCTTTATCTTGCTTTGCACGTATTAAGTGCCTTTGTTGAAAGACTCACGGTTGGTGTTACGCAGCGTTACAAATGTGAAACTGATCAGATATAAGGACTGGAGAGACAAAAGAGCCAAAGAAAAACTCTGACAAAAAGAAGGAGGACTATCACTCACTAAAGTAAGAAAAGGTGAATCATATTCTGGCTCAATATGAACGTATTTTTACATTTGAGCAAAAACAGAAAGAAGGCTCCTTCATTCTGGACCCACATCGTGGGTAAACCACATGACCTCCAAACAGGCCAAAATGTCACCGCCTGTGTTCATGTGGAAAAAAACGCTGTGTGCACACGTGAGGGCGAAACCATGAAGATCCAAAACAGGAACCAAAGCGATCCTGCTCCACTTCAGACACCTGTACCTGCTGAGCGGTTGCCAGGTTCGTGACCCTGACCAAGCCCGACTGTGACCACGATCGCATCAGGGTTGTTCCAGGCTCAGTGATGACTGCGTGTGACACAATCGGCCTGCAATGGCTCCTCCTTTCGCCCTCGGGGTGTAGCGCTCCATTCTGCTTCTCTCTCGCCCTCCATTAAGATTATAGTTAATGCAAAACATGTCTGAACTAGCCATTTTCTGCTCTTGGAAAGCTAACCAGCTCCTCAGATGCCAGGACCGCCCCACTGGACCTCCACTGGTGTTGAAATGTAATGTGTGTCACACACGCTACACTTACGTTGAGTCAAAAGTAGAACATGTGCAGCTTAGAAAGCTTATGTTGATTTAAGTGTGTCAGAGCTGATGACTGCCACAGAGGTTTCTGAGGTTGTGGTATTTAAATAATCTACGTGCACCTCTCGTTCTGTACAACACCTGCACACAGGGCGCTACGTCAACACTGACCCTTCAGATTCTGTGACGAATGAATCCTCGCCGTCAGCAGGTTCGGCTGCTCCAGGTGTTTGTGGGGTACAGCCAGCGGCCTGACCAGCAACGCGCTTTGATAGAACAGAGCTGAGGAGAGAAAACACAAAGTCACAAACACATCTGGCTGCTTTACTTTTCCTTTCCTCATAATGTTGTGTATGTTTTGTGTGTGTTCAGTTTCTAAATTTAAAAAAGGTACTTTCTGGATTTGCACAATGCTGAATTTCACCACAAGGGGGCGGGGTTTCACCAGGCAGTGTGTTGACATGTTTTCAAGTGTATGACGTCGCTCCTTTAACCTAATTATTTTTAAACTCCCATCTTTTCCAAGAAGCTTTGCCTTTACTCAAACTTCCAACCTGTTTATTTCCTGAACAGTCCCACATTTGTAAACAAAACGCAGTTGTGGGTCGCGGTCATGAAAAACCTGCCTAATCTTCTCTGCTAACTCCAAACAGCTTATTCTGCTGCCCTATGTGACTGGAGATCGGCTGTTAGCAGTTTGTTCTTGATGGTGTGGGTAGAGAGCCAACAGGCAAACCGTCCTGCAAACCTTTCACAGACTGCCTACGTTTCCAAGGCTGCGTTCACACTGCAGGCGAAAGCGCATCAAATCCGACTTTTGTGACCCTCTGCGACCATCTATCCGATCATGGTCTGACAGTGTGAACGGCACAAATCCGATATTTTCAAATCCGACCTGGGTCACTTTGGTATGTGGTGCTGAATCCGATACATATCTGATGTTTTAGAAAGCGGCTGCTGTTTGATGGTCACGTCGCATTAAATCCGTCTTTTACGTCACTGACACAAGACAGACGCCGATTATCAGCGACGGAGAAGACATCGCGAACGCTTCCTGGCCATCCAGTGAAACTGTTGGGAAGACAACGTTGGAGAAACGTGAACATTTTTTTGTACTGTATTTTTTTGTACTGGTGGCGATCGTGGCTCAAGAGTTGGGAGTTCGCCTTGTAATCGGAAGGTTGCCGGTTCGAGCCCCGGCTTGGACAGACTTGGTCGTTGTGTCCTTGGGCAAGACACTTCACCCGTTGCCTACTGGTGGTGGTCAGAGGGCCCGGTGGCGCCCGCCAGTGTCCGGCAGCCTCGCCTCTGTCAGTGCGCCCCAGGGCAGCTGTGGCTACAATGTAGCTGCCATCACCAGTGTGTGAATGTGTGTGTGAATGGGTGGATGACTGGATATGTAAAGCGCTTTGGGGTCCTATGGACTAGAAAAGCGCTATACAAATGCAGGCCATTTACCCCTGATAGATGGAACATGGCCTTCAATGGTACCAGGGCTCACTGCAGATAACACTGCATCTTAGTTTGCCCTATGGCATGGACCCTACACAGATCAGTTAAACGTGGTGTGGTTGGAGCAGAAACCAACTACAAGAGCAGTGTGCATGCTCGCAGGTGCTGCTAATCAGGCATCTGATTGTCATTGCATGGGTTCCTTGCTCAACAAAAAAATGTATTTTCCTTACAAATATGGTACTATTAAAGGTGAAATAACTGGTCTTCCAACATCTTCAATGCCAAGAAGCACTGTTACAAAGAAATAATGACCCAAACCAAATTTCCTTACTTTTGATGCCAAATGTATTTTTTAACCTCCGAGGACCTGGTGTCCACACGTGGACATCACATGTTCTCTTGTCTAGACCAAAATACTAAATTCTGCTCTACATGGGCCTGATATCCACTTACGAGGACATTATACTGCCACTCTTCTATTAAAATTTAAAACAAATGTCCTCATATGTGGATCTCATTTTTCTCATAAATAAAAAACAGCTATGACAGCTGGGATAGGCTCCAGTGCAGTGCTTCCTACATGTCCTCCATTTCAATACTGTACATTCTCCCAGAACACCACGAGTTTTAAACTGCGACACATCACACACAGTTAAGGTAAAATAATTAGTGGTGTCTTTACTCTAAGAGACTGTCCCCTTCAAGCTCCATGGAGCATTGGAGCATTTCCCTTTGTGCACAGCAGCACTGTGTTAATGATCTGCTATGTCACGTAGATCTGAACTGAAAAATATAAATGAATAAATGAGGAACTGAAAGAAAGCGTTGTGTTTTTAATTTAATTAAATAATAAATGCTTTTTTCCTGGCACAAAGGGGGATGACAACAACAGCACGAACAGACAGAAGAAAATATTGGCGTCGGTCTGGAAGTTCACTGGTATTAGCTCACAGTCTCACAGTCAAGATCAAGCATTTTAAGATCTGCTTCACAACGAACACTAGCGGAATTTAATCAGATAGAATGAGCGTAATTATAACTATCACACACTGTATATAATTCTTTAAAACGTTTATATTTTCTTGTGTTTGTTATGAACACATGAAGGCTATGTAATAGTGCGATTACAGCTGGAAATCATCCACACAAACAGCCAAACGAGAGCAGCCTTACCCTAACGCAAACTTTACTGTGCTCTTTAAAACGTCAAAGGAAGGGAGCCGATTTCTATTTTACTTTTTTAAGAGGCCTGTCATTGACTACAAATCTTGCAATTCAGGTCTTTTGCCTCCTTTTTCCTTCGAAGTAATAATTCTCCAACTTCTGAATAATCTTTGGTGGACAGTGCTGAGCGATAACGCCGCGGTCCGACAGCGACTAGCAAAGCGGCCTTTGGCACTACTCATACCTGCTGGCGCTGGCCACTGACAGGTAGCAATAAAGCGGCTAATACTGACAGCAGGATGCTTCAGTGAAACCGTGATCTTGAAAAGTCTGCAGCTGGCGCCATTTGTTCGTCTACGGCCAACACTCGACTTCACTTCCGTCAAATCGGCCTGCTGTCGAACTGCGGCCCTAAAGTAAGCACACATGCTTAGAACAGTCATAAACCCCGGAGAGAAGCAGCGCTACTCACGTTTAATTCCTCTGCGGCACACAGAACTCAACCTGACGATGGCCGCCATGATGAACAACCAACCAAGGTCACGGCAGTAACCCGGATGTAATCCTGTCGACGTGGCGTCACAAAGATTGTGGGTGTTCGAGATGATCACCTAATTATTATGTATTTTAAATAAATACCAATAACTAATAATAGTATTATATGGTGTGCTATGTGGACTACAACATTTGTTTCATTCCTATTAAGTGTCTGTTTTTAGAAGGTGGTCAACTGTGGCTGTACAAAACAACACAAGAAATAAATGAATCTAAAATAATTAATACGTTTTATTTATATTATGGTTTTATATGTTTACAGATATTTTCTTTTTTTATTAAGCTTTATATTTTGTGTTTTTGGTTTTTAAACTATGGACATAAAGTTTGACAATAAATATCGACTGATCGAATTGCAGCAAATGATATAAAAATGTATGGGAAGCAACTAATTGTTTTTCTTAATTAATTTCTTAATTATTGTAGAACCATCTGCAGTACCTCTTCAATGTCAACCTTTTATTTTGTTAAAACAATGATTTGCTGACTGACTGTTTTAGTCTTCCATACTCGTGGAACATCATACAATTAGAAAACTAAATGCCACCAGAGTCCTCTGAGAAATGTCTGCAGAGACACAGGCATGTTTGTGATCAGGTAAAGAAGACATAAATGTGTTTTTACTGCGCTGACTCCACCACTACAATTCATTCATACACACTTTCATAATTAAGAGGTAAATTAACAGCACCAGTGTTTTGTTTGTTGTTATTTTATTTTCTGACTTCTTTATGTGAAAATAAACTGAGTTCTCTGTAATCCTCATTCCTTCTATAAAACACGTCTCTACAGCTGGATGTGAAACATGCGTCTGTACGCTAATAACCGTACCGGTCGGTGTTTGGGGGGTTGCTGCTCAACATGAAACATCTTTGCACGCGTCCTTTGTTGCGTCGCATTTAGCGCGTCAAACAACGCAAACAGGAAGCGCCGCCGTCTGCAGGGCACCGTGTGATTAGCGCTGTTTCCCAAACCGCGCCGGTGGAAGAGAAGGTCACCTCTGTGCTTGAGCAGTGCTCGGAGCTCCTGTGCAGCCGACGGGCAGAAGACATGGACGGCTTTGATAACTTGAGCGCGTCGGAGAAGGCAGAGGCGACGCAGCTGCAGCGCATGATCGCTGTCGAGCAGCAGAAAGCGCAGTTCCAGGCTCAGGTCTGTAAGAGGACGGGGGCTGACTGTCCTCCGACAGATGTAGTTCATTGCACGACGTGATCTGACGTCTTACACGTGCTTAGTTGACCGTTAATGTCTCTGTACAAGAGACCAGTTTGTATTAGAACTGGACATCACACAGCTGGAAGAACATCTGCTTCTTGTCCAGGTGTTTCCGCGTTGAAGAACATAGAGTTAATATATCCTCTAGATCCACATGCTGAGCTTTGTTAACCGTGGATTCAAAGCTCGGCGTAATCCAGTCAGTACTGTGTGTGGTTACATTGCAGCTTTAAAGATGATCATTAATCGTTTATTTGACCTTTGGTATCGCTGGGATAATTGGTGGATGTCCGAAATATGGAGCAGGTTAGCTGAATCACTAAACAGCAGATGTATAAGAAAATATGATGGATGTGGCTGTGGACAAATTTATTAAGGGGCGCTTCACAGCGAGCCGTGCTCCATAAGTGATAGACAGACCGAGTCAGTGAAGGAATTGGTAACCATCGTTGTGTGGAGAGCAGTGCACGTTAGTTGCTCCGTAGACAAGCATCCAGTGTGGCAGCTGGTAACCTTTCCCCCTCTCATTCTAAATAAACATTCATAGAAGCAGCTCTCACAACCATAACAGGCAGAAGACGTGCGTTTTTAACTCCATGCACATCAGTTCTGTGATTGATTTAAATAGTTTCCTGTACACACAGAAACATGCTGTCTTCTAGAGTCCGGCATGAATCTTGGTTACATGTGTTCAGTAATCAGATTTCAGCCTTTTCTTTTTTAATAAACATTAACTGGCATCAGCCGCGATGCTTCGACATTCTATAAATAACACTGAGCTGAATCAGTTCCCGTCTGTGTCCTGTGGTTTGCAGGTGCACAGTTTCACCGACGTCTGCTGGGATAAATGTGTGGACACTCCGGGCTCAAAGCTGGACTACAGGACAGAGACGTGCCTGGTGAGCTGCGTGGAGCGATTCATTGACACCACCCTCAGCATCACCAACCGCTTCACACAGATGGTGCAGAAAGGCACTCAGTGATAACGCACCGCAGTCAGACTGTATTATGTTTTTTTTTATTCCTAACTTGATGGGAGATGACACGAAGAAGACTTTGTGTACGTGGGTATAACAGCTGGCGTTTGAGAGATGATGAGGAACTCTTATGGGGGGAGGGGTGCAGTCATATGATCAAACTGGAGGAAGGAAGGGAGAGGAAATCTGCAAGCCTGGAGAAGTCTGGTAATAATAAATCTTAAATGTTTCACCTGAAGAAACAATGTTGCCTGATGTTTTTTCCCTTTCATCCATCTGAAACTTCAAGATTATTATTTACTTTCCTAAACGACATCTATAGAGCTGAAAGCAAAGGCTGGGCAGCTCCTCGCTTGGCACCTTCTGCTTTCTCTTGAAAGCAGAAGGTGCTTCTGCGTTATGTTCTGATCAATAGTAGACGAGGAAAATGATAGAGAATTATAATTGTTATTCTGTCAGTGCATATCGCAGAGGAGTCTGAGTCCACTCAGTCTGCTTTAAATACTCGATTTCAGGACATTTCTCTACTCCTAGAGTTTTATGTCAAAAAGAGAGGCTATCAATAATCATTTCAGCACTCGAAAAGCTCCACTCAGGTGAAAATCTAATGCCATTAGAAGGGAGGTGGGCTTAGAGGAGCAGTCTGGAGTTAGGAAGAATTCAAACACTGTCTTTTTTTTATCCAAACAGCTGCATAAATGTAATGGAGTTGTTCACTTAGAATCTAGCACCAAAAATTCAGTGTTTGCATTAATTATATGTTGAGTGACCTGCAGCTCCATGCACATGTTAAAAAGTAACTGCAAAGAGCTCATCACAGCAAACAGGCAAACTGTGCCGCTGCCAGGAGCTAGTCTGTTAGTGTTCCACCACATTAAATATGAACCAGCCGTTTTTCATGCTTACATCTTTTTACTTCGAGTCATACGCTGACAGGGAAAATCCAGAGATTTACTTTGTGGTTCAACATACGTGCAAAATGAAGTCATGAAGTACCGTGTAGATAAAATTAAATAAAACATAAATGAATGAATCACAGGGCTCTGTCCATTGTTCATCCACTTTTTCTGCAAACAAGTTTCAACGTAATGTAACATAGAAAGATTTCTGCACTTAATCCGACTGAAACTTGGTATTTAGACACAGGAGGAACTTTAAGAGCGAAGCGCTGCAAATCTGATCAAAGTGCCTGTAATAGACAAACCTTTTGTCTATCAATTAATAGATGCACATCAACAGTACATTCGTAACAGAAAATAAACATCACACTGGAGTGACTACTACTACTAATACTACTGCCTGTTATCCGTCTCAGGGTACGGCCACCAAAGTTAGCTCTCCAGAGGCTTGGGGGTTCCAGGAGCACACAGCACTGAGCTGGAACAGTGTTCATGAAATCAGACGATAAAGGAGTGAACATGGAATAAATGTTTGCTGCATGAAACACTACAGTGTAAGACTGTTAACATTTTTAGCTGCCCTGAGTGCAGACTTGATGGACGTTTCGATCCATCCGTGAGGTGTGGCTGTGTGCTCCCCTGCAAAGTGTACCCGTCCCTCACTCTGGAACAGTTCTCTGGCATAGAGCCCCTGCTGGTAAGGTGTGAACAGGACAAAGGCTCCCAGACTGTAAGGATCCAAGCCCCACTTCTTCACCAGCCCCCCTGTCCACAAAGGCCTGATGTACTCTCCATGGATCTTCACCAAGTCCTCCAGGACCACAGCCATCAGCTCCCCATCATTCATGCCCTGGAAGAGGGCGGAGTCGTCAGAGCAGGTGTAGGATGCCAGCAGTGCACCTGCGGATGTCCCGGGGAAGCTGTGGCTGGGGTAGTAGATGAAGCGAGCGGGACGGTCTGTGATGCTCTTCCCTCCTCTGATGCCCTCTTTATCCCAGAAGCGCTCCTTGAAACTAAGCACCACCTTTGTGGAGCTGGTGTAGTGAACTGAGCGCAGGGCCTCCATCTTGTCCCCAGAGAGAGGGGGCTGAAAGTCAATGAACAGGGTGGCCTTGGCTGTGGCAGTGACCAGGGTGTAGTCCACCGTTAGGTTAGTCAGGGAGTTGTGCTGGTCCTGATAGGTGATGGTCACATTTCTACCACCTGTCTGGTTTATGAGCTTGACCTTGGAGTTGAGGAGGATGGTGGCATTTAAGACCTGATAGAAAGCTCTGGGCAGGTGTTCAAAGCCATCAGTCACCTCAAAGTACCTGAAAGAAATTCAAGAAAACATCCCTTAATACACAATACTCCGCTAAAGCTGAACTAATCATTTATTTTCTATAAATTTGAATTATGCCAATCAGCCATAACATTGTGACCATTATGTGCCCCTTTCACTGCCACGGAAGCTCTGACCCATCGAGGCCTGGACTCCCCCAGACCCCTAAGGTGTGCTGTGGCATCTGGCACCAAGTTAGCGACAGATCATTTGATCCTGTAAGTGGCGAGGTGTGGCCTCCGTGGAGTGTATAATAGTGTCCATGGTCTGCAACGATGCTCAGGTAGGTGCTACGTGTCAAAGTATCATCCACATGGATGGTAGGACCCAGGGTTTCCCAGCAGAACATCGCCCAAAGCATCACACTGCCTCTGCCGCCTCACCTTCTACCCACAATGCATCCTGGTGCCAGGTGTTGCCTGGGTAAGCGACACATGCACACCTGATGTAAAACGTGACTCACCAGACGAGGCCCCCTTCTTCCATTGCTCCGTGGTCCAGTTCTGATGCTGATCATTGGTGGTTTTGGTGGTGGGCAGTGGTCAGCTCGGGCACCCTGACTGGTCTGCAGCTACACAGCAACCAAACTCTGTCAATTCTGACACTTTTCTATCGCAGTCAGCTTGAACCTCTTTCAGCTGTTTGCTCTTCGTCTGTTGGATCGGACCACATGGGCCAGTCTTTATTGCCCACATGCATCAGTGAGTCTTGACTGTCCACGGCCCTGTCGCTGGTTACTGTTGCTTGGAGATGCTCTGACCCAGCTGTTTTATCGTTAGGTTTTCCTGCTTCTAACGTCAACTTTGAGGACAAAATGTTTACTTGCTCCTTAATTTATCTCACCAACTAATAGGTGCCATGATGAGGAGAGAATCAGTGTTCTTCACTTCACCTGTCAGTGGTCACAGTGTTATAAGTAATAAGAAAAATTACACATATAATCACCTGTATTTATATAGCGCTTTCCTAGTCCCTAAGGACCCCAAAGCGTTTTACACAACCAGTCATCCACCCATTCACACACTAGTGATGGCAGCTACATTGTAGCCACAGCCACCCTGGGGCGCACTGACAGAGGCGAGGCTGCCGGACACTGGCGCCACCGGACCCTCTGACCACCACCAGTAGGCAACGGGTGAAGTGTCTTGCCCAAGGACACAACGAGCGAGACTGTCCAAGCCGGGGCTCAAACCGGCAACCTTCCGATTACAAGGCGAACTCCCAACTCTTGAGCCACGATCGCCCCATATAACATATACAGTAATGACGAAACAAAGGAGAAGTGCCACATGAATCTGTTCCCTCAGCTCTACAAAGTGTTTAAATCAACTATTTTGCCCTTTTGGAGTACAGTCTAACAATGGTGGCACTAGGAGGTATGGAAGACCAACCACTCAGAATCAGAAGCATATCTTAGCTGCTGTTCCTCTTCCCTGGCTTCTTAACATCCCACTGTGACATATGAATATTTCTTACTCAACGTTGTCACTGATGTCTGTCTGCATGTACATCATCTCGATCAGTGATGTGTAGAAGAGGCTGTTTTCATTCAGGATGTCCCCAATCATCCTCAGGGCTCCACGGCTCAGATTGCCCTCCTTCACCAGATACTCCTGTGAGGACATTTCCCCCCAACAGATTACAGCTGTGATCAGTATGACATCGAGTGTCAAGGTAATTAAACCTTTACCTTCACTGTGTAGGAGTCATATTTATCCAATGTGGCACTACAGCCGATTGCCTTCACATCATCTCTCACCTGTGTGAAAATCACAATATTTACAAGACAAGATTCACACTGACATGTGCAACAAAGCAGCACATGAACAAACCTTCCACAGCGCCTGGCTGAAGAGCTGAGCGGCCGTTTTCCCCCTCTCCCTGTCAGACAAGCTGTAGTTGAGCACGCTGGGGTTGTTTTCAACTGTATAGGTTTTATGTAGCTCTCCATTTACCAAGTAGTAGGTGTTGATGTCATCTTGGATGAAGCGGTTCATAGGTATTTGTAATTTGGATGCAAAAGAAAGCAAAATCCTGTGACATAAGCACATTAGTTATCCTGTGTGAATATATACGGTATTTTAACCATTTAGCTAGAAGATCTTTAGTGTTTTGTTAGACTCTTCCTAGTTACTTAGAGGCTCAAATCTTACAAGTACTGAAAACTCTACAGGCTAGTACATTTCTTCTGGCATCATTCAGTTCTTACTTCCAACAGGATATTTTCCTTGATTAAATGAGGGGGTGTCTATTTGCCATGTGCGTCTCTTTACTCACTTATGAAAGCTTGGGATCCTCATGGCCCCCAGTTCTGCATACCAGCCCTCTCTTCTGTTCCTGAAGGTCTCCACACGTCCTCCGATACGATTACTGGCCTCGATTATGGTCACCTTTGATGTCCAAGGGGACACACAGCCATGACACTCAGTTTGAAAAGCATATGCACTTTTAGCACCAACAGTAATGACTCAGAAAATTACTCCCAGAGAGAGTGTAGTTTAAATATTTTTTCCCTGACTGTAAATTACCTTATGTCCAGCATCTTCTAGAAACTTGGCAGCCGTCAGTCCAGCGATGCCCCCGCCGACGATTGCTACGTGTCGAGGCGTCTTTGTAGCAGGAAGACCTTTCTTCACGATGTCAAGAAGCTCGCTGTAGTCTGTGTCTTGGAGGCATTCAAACAGGGGATCTCCTATTATCCCATTCACAGTGAGCACCACAGCCGCCACCAGAACCAGAGGAACTGATGGTGACAGAAAAGATGTTAACTCAGCCGATGAAGTCAAACTGTGGCTCATAAAAAAATCCCCCAAGGGGTTGCCAAGTAACCACAAAGTCCCAGTTTCCTTCCTTTACTGCTAACTTTATAAATAGAGGAGAAATGACGAGAAGATACCGGATTTTCCCAGTTAGTGTTTTTTATGAGAGTGACTTTGCAGCAGCTTGTTTTGTACTCACAGAGTTTGCACAGTGCCATGTGAGACGTCATCTCGACGATGGAACTCCACAGTCTGGGCTTTTTTTTCACACCGTGAGAGGAAATGGAAACCTAACGGACACAAGCTCTAAATTAAGTTGGCGAGGCTCAGGCAGAACAGTTACGAACAAAGAAAAGCCTAAAATTGTCTTTTTTAAAATATGCTGGAAACAATATACAACACATTAAATCTCCCAAAAGCACCAGTAGTGATTTCAGTTAATAAATCCAGAGTGAAAGCAGTGCAGGCCGTGTTTCACTCACCTCTGTCAAAGGTAGTGTCTCGTAAGTTGTCATGAGCCTGTTCATGGCTGAGGAGGAATGACCCACAGACCCTCACAGAGCTAACCTATCAACCCTGTGACTCACCGTATGAAATAAGGCTTTCTGAAAAACCCGGACGCATGGCATGTGTGAAATTGCACACAAGGTCATTTTAATGAGCGACTGTGTGGCTCCCTCCGGTCTTTCAGAAATATTTTCCCACACTGGCTCCAGAGTCAACCACACTGAACAAATCAGATTAGTGAGGTTATACTAGTCATCAGCATACCTCGTTTTACTCCGTCTTCACTCGTTTTCATATCTGACCTGAAAAGGCTCATTTAGTGGTGGCCAAAAAAATGCCCCAGTCAGACCTAAAGCTGCATTACATTACATTCATAATCTAAGGAGCTTGGAAAGAAAGGCGTCTGGACTTCTTTAAGTTGCTTGAAAAGCAAAAGTGAAGACTACGATGACCTGGATGACTGAGAACCTTCACAGACATTGCACTCATAACAACATATGTACTTTTATTAAATTTACTATAACTGTCTATACAGTAAAGACCACAGGATGTGCAAACACTCACCTCTCAGCTCCTTCTGTGTCCGGGACATAATAGCACATGGAAGGCAGTTATATGATGTGGAAACTGAAACCAAAGTGGCAAGTGTTAAGTTTCATTTTCCGACTTTCATGTCCTCAGTTTTCATTTCTATATTTTTGTTTTCTTTTTTCTTTTTATGTGATGAGAAAGAAATTATTTTACCTCTCATCACAGCTTTCCCTGCTTCCCATAGAACAGAAGCTGATGTTTCGGGAGTGTCATTATAGTCCAAATATGAAGTCCACTCTTTTTTAAAATATTTAATAAAGTCTTCATCTTTAAGTAGTGATATATTAAATCTCCAGTTTTTACTTGGCGTAGTATTATTCTTGTGCATTAGTGTTAAAGATACAGGAGCATGATCGCTGACAGCTATAGGGTGAATCTCAGTGTCTGAAATGTCGTTCAGCAGTGAGCTGCTGACCAAAAAATAATCCAGACGAGAGTAGGAGTGATGGACATGTGAGAAAAAAGTATATTCCTTACTGGTGGGGTGAAGGGAGCGCCATGCATCGCAAAGACCAAAGTCGCTCATATACTGTTTGATTATATTTGTGGACTGCCAATTACGCTGAGTTCCCGCTGTATTGAGCCTATCCATGTCTTCATTTAGTCCAAGGTTGAGGTCGCCTCCAAGAACAAGTGTGCCATCTAAGTGTTCAGAGAGTGCACTGAAAAAAACGTTTTCATTTCTGAAATGAAATGAAAGAAGGGAATCTGACACTCCCCAGATAATTTTATAAACAAAGGAAATAACCGAGGAAGTATTTAATTACCTGTGGTATTTAAAGAAAAATGTCTGTATCCAGCGTAAAAGCTGGATTTTACAGCAAGAAAATCAGTAAACACTGATTTTTATAGCTCAGCTCACACTCACGGGTTGTGAATTTAACAGTATCTACATTGATGTATAGCTGAGCACAGCATTGTTCTAAGTCATGGGTCAGTGTATGGAAAAACTCCAAGGCTGATGAACTAATGAGGCTTTGGGAGTTAAGTCAGCCATGTTCATGTATGATGTGAAAGGTACAGCTCAGCCTGCACCCTGAGGAGAAGCTCAGCTCAATAAATCTACTCAATATGTTTGGGGGTACCACACAAGCTCAGAGAGTTCGTTCTTTTCATGCTCCTTTGAACTGAACTAAAATTCAGCTGCTGTTGATTTAAAGAAATACTTCAGATGAACCTGCTCTCTTTCTTTTTAACATTTTGAGATTGTTTCCAAGTCACGTGAAGAAAAGAACATTTTAATCGTGAGTGGTGAGGTATTCATCAGCACTTCTTCTGCTCACGAATTAACTTCCTGTGTTTAGATTCTGTGGTCCCGGCAGTGTATTTTAAAGACTGAGAGTAAGTCGTTTAAAAAAAAAATCTCAGTATAGTTTTGGGAGGATGAACCAGTTTGAATAAAGAACACACATCGTGTCGGGAAAAGTTAAACCATCGTGAAGAGATCTGAATGGGATGAACTGGGAAACGACTGGAGCCAAACTGGATCTGAGCTTGATGAAATCTGAATCCACGATTCTTATCTGGACTGTGACCAGGACACAGTAGGCTATACCGAGACATTAGACATCCGTCGTGGATCCACTGAGACTCCTTTGGTGATTTTTCAGTAGACCGTATCTATCAAATTTAATGACTGAATCTGTGAACAGATTTCAACATGTAATGTTCAGACCACAGACTGTTTGCAGGCTCACTTTAACATGGATTTAACTCAGTTTTCGAGTCCTTTCAGCCTCATCCTGACTCAGATATTCACATCAGCTTCAAGATTCAACTGTGACAGCCCTCCAGTCAATGTGACCGACCACAGTGAATGAGTGAATAAATAAATGACTGAATATCAGAAACTTTACAGAGTACAGATATTTTTAAAAAAAATAGTTGTAATATATCCACGGGTTAGTGCTTCCATAATATTTTATTCACGGTTGCTGTTCAGAAACACGCACACGCAACAACAACAACAACAACATGATAGGACCCAGTACAGATTTTAAGTCGACGGGGCACGATTGTGCGTCCGGCATCCCTGCACTGCACCGCAGACCACGCCCCGTCACGTAAAGTAAACGTTTTCAGTGCAAGCAAACTGGCTGACAGACTGACAGCATCGCACAGAGTTAGAAAGATGGAGACTTCAGATTATATTGTGACCTGATGATAAATCCATTATGCAAGTTGATGAGTGAATGAGTGTAAAGTGTGTACACAAAATAGCAAACTAATATTTAATTTGTAAAAATGCAAATTACAGACTGATTTCCAATGTCTCCATGTGTTTTTTTATGTGTAATGTCTTTACTTATATTGGTGAATAGACTTTAGTGAACAGGACTTACAAAGAGGGATTTTTAACTGGATAAATCAAAGATATATAAAAGTCGCTTTGCCATAAACTGATTGCGTTGCGACAGGAATGCTGTCTGTGTCTCACGATGACTTGATATCATTCGTGAGGGATACATTTGAAATACATTTCACATATTATAGGCCAACAAGCCATTTACAGCAGTTTGAATACGGGCAATCACTTTTTGGCAAATACCGGAAGTCGGTTGCCTCCGAAGCCTTAGAGCCTGCCCCAATCGGTACGTCATAGCTCGCAATACAGGAAGTAAACAAACCAGCCCGAGGAGTTGACGCCGAGAAGCTCACGAGACCTCTCGTTGAGTGCTGGACGGCTCGTGCAGGGTGCATGTCTGTCTGAGCTCGCGCTGTAGCTTGTTGTATGCGTTTATGAGCAGGCGTCGCGCGCTCCTGGAGTGACGTGTCTTTGGTTCAGCACTGTAAGGTTGGTATGTGCGTGCTGCAGCTCTGACAAATACAGCGCTTCTCTTCATTTCAGCATCTTTACAAAGAAGCAGCGATGCCGCTCATGTTTCCAGCTACCTCTCTGCTGCTGTTACTGGCGTAGGAAGCAGCTAAAGGGCAGACATTAATCTTGACATCTTGCTTAGCTGCTGTCTCAGCCTGTCGGACGTACACCGTCATGAAACATCTGAGCGGAGTTCGGTCTCCGCACGACAGTTAATGCCTTTGGGCTAACGCTAGTACCACCGCAGCATAGCTACACCGGGTTAGCTAGTGAAGCATGAAGCACGGCACAACCAGCGTTAGCTTGTAGCGTACACGCGCTGGCTCAGCAGATACGAGACACATCGTCCCTGAGGTCAGTGAAGCATTTTACAACACTTCTTCTGTTTGCTGTCAGTACGTGATAAGCAGCGTGGATGATATGTTTGTGTTACACATTCATCCCCTTTACTTCAACTTACCCCACTCTGCTTGCACTCAGCTTCCCGTCCTGTTTCCGATGTGCCACTCAGGTGTTATCGTTTTGGTTCTTTAAGGAGTGATGGTACCCGGCACGCCTGATCTTCACTTCTCCAGTTGAGGCCAGTGAGAAAGCAAACCCTGCAGCATCATGGCTGAGGTGTGGGGACAGAGGAGCTTGCTGGGCGTCGGTGTGGTGTTGGCCTGGCTGGTGCTGTTCCACCTGCTGGTCAACATCTGGCTGCTGTGTGTCTTCACCAGCCTGCTCTTGGTGCTCTGGGGCTGGCTCGGCTCGCAGACTGTTCTTGAGTCCAACAGTGTGATTCACCTGGAGAGGTTTATCACCTGGGAGCAAGTAGGTCTATAATTAATGATGGTTTACAGCTTGATGTTTTACAATATATGGATGTGATTATAAACGGTTTGGGCTAAGTTAACCTTAGACTCCTAATTACTAATTTTCAGATTCCAAAGTCTGAGAAGGATGAAAATGATCTGGACCAGGAGATCCACAACACAGTGAAGAAAATCATCAGAGACTTTGTCACCTCCTGGTACTCCACTGTGTCCTCTGAGAGTGCTTTTGAAACAGAGATTGAAGAAGCCATGATCTCCATGGCCATGGGGCTGAAACTGCGAGCAAGAACAGCTGACAGGAAGGTACTGAGCTTTAAAGGAGCAGGGAGCTTTCACAAGGTCTAACAATGTGCTTGCAAGAATTTTCTGTAGTTAATGTGAAGGCCAGGCACGCTACAAGTACTTGAAGAACAAGTGTTTGTGTTAACCTGCCTACAGTTGTTGTTGCTATGGATGAGGAGCACTTGTAAATCTGCATTAAAATCTGTAAAGAGATTTCCAAAAGTCTGGGATGGTTAAAACCATCTATTAAAATAATGTATACAGGGTTGATACGTGTTAGTAAACAAGTCATTCTGGACTGTAGCTGGGTAAATATTAGGAAAGGTGTGACCCATTACCACAGGTCATGTGACTGTTGAGTTCTTTAACATCCTAGGACCTGCGTCCACATACGTGGACATCACATTTTGGGTTATTTAGACTAAAATACTCAATTTTGCTCTACATGGGCCTGATATCCACTTACGAGGATGTCATCCTGCTACTGTTCTATCAACATATTAAATGAATATCCCCTGTTTATGACAGGAAATAAGAGAAACCACAGTAGTTCCCTTTATGTACCAGCTCAGACTCTGAGAACCATGAGCTCTATAAGAAGCACTGTGTGGTAGGTGACAGCAGGTCCTGTGAGTTGCGATTTAGACTTCAAGTAGTTCAAATCGTCATATGAAGTATTTCAGCACACCCACTAACAGCTCAGCACCGGTCTATGGTATTCACCACAGAGATGCTCTAACCCCTTCTGCCTATTCGACCTTTGTCGGTGTCACTTTAGTCATTTTTCCTACGTCCAGCATAAAACAGAACAGACTATTTACTTGTGCCATCGTACAAGATGATCAGTAGCATTTGCTGCACAAAGGGTCACACCATTATTAGTGTATGTTACTGTATATTTGACCGTTAACGGCAACATTCACAGGAATTATTACGAGATTTCGTTGCTTGTAAAGAAACTAAATTAACATGCAGAATTAAAAATGGAGAGAATCAGAATTTCTCTAATGGGTCGTGTAAATGTGTGAATTCTGCAGGAACTGACCCAGAGGGTCCTCGATCTGTTCGGCTGCCATCTACAGGACTACATGAAAGCCAAGGAGCTGGTGACCGAGCAGCAGGTGTCTCTGAGAGCAAATGAGAGCAGCGAGAACGAGCAGCTGTGGAAGGCTTATTCCAGCATCAGCAGCCCTCACCTCGCCGTGACCAGCGAAACAGTGGAAGTCAACTATGTGAGGGCAGTCGCAGACTTGCTGCTGCACGTTTTAGTGCCTTCACCGCACTTGGAAACGCGCACTGGACGGTTTGTGGTTGGAGAGCTGATAACCTGTAATGTCCTGCTGCCTCTCGTTGCCAAACTGTCGGACCCTGACTGGTTAAACCTCCTCATACTTAAAATATTTGTCAGCCAACCGCCAGAAACAACAGAATCACCAAATTCATCCCCGCTCCTACCCTCTCCACCTGATGACCCAGAGGTCGCTCCAGCATGGCAGGCAGCACATGTTCCTCAAGAGAACAGCGACGTTCCTGCGCAGAGAGCGGAGGCTGAAAAGATCAATCACACAGAGACCGCCACGCCCGCTGCCGATGATGTGCCCGACTCCGCGGAGGCGGACTTTCCACAACACAACGCCGAAGAAGATGAAACTGTTCGACCCTTTTTAAGGCGCTACACAAGAGGAAGCAAGTCAAACCCATTTTACCAGGAAAACGACTCTGACCCGGATTCTCCTTTGGCTGATTTTAAACGCAGTTCCAGCGATTCTTTGGTCATGATCGGACAAGATGATGGTCTGGATGACAGTAGGAAGGATTGCGCCACATCTGTCGAGACCAACTACGGGTTGGATTTGGAGGATGTTTGCCACAGTCCAGTGGACGGCCAAACCAAATTCCTGCTGAGCTCAGAATCGGAGGAGCAGACTAATGGCTGCGTCCTGCCATCGCTCAGCACAGCAGAGAGGGACTCCAGTATCAGCAGGATTCGTTCCTTGGACAGAGAAGGCAGTTCCCCGTCTATAATCGCCACCAGAGGCCTTCTTATAGGCGCAGAGCAGACTGGGGTAATGAATCCTAATGAGCTGAGTGTTGTCAGTACATTGCAGTGCTGTTCCTCTGTCCCCACGTTCAGTTTTGAGCCCCTCAGCAGCCCCGAGGGACCCGTCATCATCCAAAACCTCCGCATCACTGGAACCATCACGGCTAAGGAGCACCGAGGCACCGGCTCGCACCCCTACACACTTTACACCATCAAAGTAAGGACAATGTGACTTTGCTACGATGCAGTTGTTGGTTGGTGTTTACTGGGCTGATCGATGACCCACAGAAAAACACCCAGAGAGTGCTGCAGCACTGCTTTCAGGAGTGTCCTCTCTATCAGGCATTTGGCCATGATGATGAGCTTTTCTGCATTTGTGCAGTTTTTAGCACTGACAAATATAATGATGATAAAAGGCAGTAATTTTAATGTTTCAACATATTTAACTTTCAGTTTTGTTTAATAACTAAGAGTTTAAAACCCTGAAATACACAGAAACAGGACTCGTTCTGCACTGGGAGAAAGTTTTTAGAGCTTTACTAAAACGTTAAATAAATCAGTGCTAGGACGTTTGGATAGCAAGGTTAATCCATCAAAGAAAAGTAAATATTAGACAAAGATAAAACCACTAAACACAAAACACAGGAGGTTCTTTATTAAGAGGAAAAAAGTCAGTTACACAGTATTCAAAGTAATGCAGTTTGTCATCCCCGCGCTGATGAGCGACCCGAAGGAGGGCTGGGGCCGAGCTTCAGCGGTGACTGAGTGAGGGTCTATTTGGACACTTTGTTCTCTCAGGTGGACATGAAATAAAACAGCAAAATTAATTTCACATAATTAATATCAGTTTTAGACCTTAACACAGTAACACTTAACACAAAGGGTAACATCTAGGTGCAGTTTCCCCCTCTGGGGGTGAGGGTACCTGGACCTGGGGTGTAAAGTATGTTTGGGGAGTGTGATTGTGTGTACAGTGTCTATTTGTCTGTCTTTACGTTGGGCGAGTGCTGAGTATTTGTATATGTGTATATGGGGGTGGGAATACAGGTTTGTGTCTGTGTGGTGTGGCTGTGTCTGTGTCTATATGTCAGGTTGGGTCTTAGACTCCGCCCCTCTGGGAACATCCAAAGTATGGAGGCCTTTCTCCCCCCACCACACTCCCTGCCGGTGGCTGATGCCCTCGGGTGTCAGTGCGTTGGTGGTTCTTGGTGCGCGGCGCTGGGCGCTCAGGTATGTACCGGCTCACTCACAGTGGCTGCTTGGCACGGTCGGGCGCCCGTGGCTCGGTCAGGCCTTTTCTGGGGTGTGGGGGGCCCTCAGGCCTCTGGGCCTGGGGCTCGGTTCACTCTGGCACGGCTGGCTGCCCGCAGAGCCCACGGCACGTCACTGCAGCCCCCTCTGACCTCTGCTCCGTGGCTGCTGGGTGACCCCTCATTTGGGGCTCTCCTCAGCTCTTCCCAGGAGGGTGGCACAGATGCCCCTCTGATGGTCCTCCTTGGGTCCTCGTACTCTGGGGCCTCTGGATCTCCTCCATGCCTGCTTCATGCCCTGGGGTGGGGCTATGTCTCCCCACACTCCCTAGCAGATCGTTACATGGAGAAACCTTTTGAATACAAGCGTGCTGATCCACACGGGTGTTCACAGACACAAACTACCTTTCGTGGCTGCTACCTCACAGCACATTGTGCGCTGTAGGTCCTGCGTGCCACACAACAGCATTCAATATTTACTGTTATTTACTGTTAGCTATTAATGTGGTGGTGCTGTGTTTATGTTGCTCTTTTTTTTGCTTAGGGTTAGGGTTTCTCACTGTCCCTCTTCCCCTCTGTTTTTCTTTTCCTTTCCTTTCTTATCCCCCAGCCATGTCTGTCCCATCTGTAACAACTGAAGATAAAATAAATAAAAAATAAAAAAAACTTCATGTTTTCCTGCACTGACTGATGGGAATGCGAATACAGTCACAAACGTTTGGCCTGTACTGGTGCATTCTTACGTTCACTGGGATATCAGTGAAGCCTCACAGTTTGTTTTTTATCTTTACAGTATGAGACAGCAATGGCTTGTGAGAACCCGGCAAGCATCCAGGCCGGCTTTGAGGATGCAGAAACTGTACAGACGGGCTGTGAGAATCCATCTTCTGCTCAGTCTGTAGCCTATCACACGGTCAACAGACGCTACAGCGAGTTCCTCAATCTGCAGACACGACTGGAAGAAAAAACAGAACTGAGGAAACTCATCAAAGGTACAGAAGCTTTATATTTTGCTCGACATTTGAAAGGAGTGTTGCAGTAGACCTTTGAGAACCTTAGAGAGTTTGTTTGTTCCAGTCTGACTCATCTGATCTTTTTCCAGGCGTGAAAGGTCCAAAGAAAATATTTCCAGACATGCCGTTTGGAAACATGGACAGTGATAAGATAGAAGCCAGGAAGGGCCTCCTGGAGACCTTTCTAAAAGTTGGTGGAAAACCTTTCTGTAGTGCACTCGTGTTGTTTGTTGGCCTGCTGCTACATTTCTGGTGGCTTCTTTCTGTTTCAACCTTTTCAG
>NC_140609.1:1284561-1314561 GCF_057381915.1 Diplotaxodon limnothrissa | reverse complement strand
CTCCATCATTGCTCATTATAAAGAACTACCACAGGAAAAACCGAGGCCCTTCCTTCTTATGCTCGATGCTGTAATGAGACATTCACTGTTT
The DNA here is from genome assembly GCF_057381915.1 of Diplotaxodon limnothrissa. Lineage (NCBI taxonomy): Eukaryota > Metazoa > Chordata > Actinopteri > Cichliformes > Cichlidae > Diplotaxodon > Diplotaxodon limnothrissa. Next base: position 1,314,470 of record NC_140609.1, on the reverse strand, counting down.
AATAAACCATTTTTTCACAGTCAGCCAGCGACGTGTGAAACTATCAGACTCTAGTTTCTTCTTGTTTCTGTAAGAGAGGATGAAGTACGTCATAAACTGCTTTAAATGTTGTCTTGGTATGATGGACAGGCACACGTCTGCTAACAAGTGCTAAGTAACAGAATTTCATCCAAACTGAAGCACAAATTTCATGAACAATTGTTCCAACAAGAATCAAACAGGATAGCAGACCAGCTAGGCAGCTAGCCAAGGCTAGGCCTAACAGACAGCCATCAACTACAGCTGTCAGTAAGAGCTGCCACGCTCCTACTTTAACGTTAACATACATGTTTTGCTTCTATTTTGCTGGTTTGTTTCAATTTTAGTTACAGCTTCAGTCCCCAAAATTGGGAGACTGTGAAAATGTAAACAAAGAGAATGCAGTGATTATCAAACCCATATTTTATTCACCACAGAACATAGAAAACATGTTTAAACTGAGAAAATGAGCCCCCCCCCAGGTCAGTTTGACTTTGATCGCAGCAACATGTTGTTGCTGTGTTTCGGGAATATTGTTCACATCTTGTCTGATGCAGAATTCTAGCAGCTCACCAGCCCTGGGTCGTCTTTTTTGGTATTTTTCATGCCAAATGTTCTCAGTTGCTCAAAGGTCTGGGCTGCAGGCAGGCAGAGATGCAGGCTTTTAAATGAAGGGCCGATGGCGGACGGACGGCCGCTCGCCTCTGTAGTGGTTGTCTGTTTTTTCCAAGCAGAATTTCAAATTCACGAAACCTTTTCTCTCAGGTTGCTTCAGTAATTTTAAATGAGCGTCTGGGCTCGTTCACATACAGCTGCTTCTTCACACAGCTGGAGCGTTCGCCTGCATTTGTCCATGCGTGGTGAACAGGGGCTGTTTTTAATGTAAAAATGTCAGTATTACACTTTCACATGAATCCATATCATGGACGTTATTATGAGACCTGCTTTCCACTTGTGCAGAAGTGTCAGGTAAATACATAGTATGAAGTATAGAGACGCTTATTTGAACATCCACTTGATGTGAAAGAGAACAGGTGAATACACACTATAGTATGTACAGTCCTGAGCAAAGGATTATGGGAGTGAGCCGAACATTATTCTGAGCATGGAGTTTACTGAAAACAGCACTTACACTGAAACAGGCTGTTTTACAAAGTTTACGACCACGTGCCTTTAAAAGGCCTGACTTTGCTGCGGAGCACCAAACGTTGGACACTGAAAGGTGTTAGCCTGCATCAGCTCATGGCTCAGTTTATACTGTTCTACACAAACACGTGACAAATCTTATTTGTGCATGTAGGGCGGCTCGATTATGGCAAAAATGATGATCACGATTATTTTCACTGACATTGAGATCTCGATTATTTGACGATATTTATTTAACAATAACAATGTGTTGAATAATGACTTAGTGCAAATACTGATAACAGTGCAAATGTTTGCAATATAAGAAATAAATGAAAAATGTAAACGTCTGTGTTTAGTGAACTTTGCAGTGTTGCTCTGTGGTGCAGCTACACTGTAGCAAAGTTTACACACTGTGTCTACTTGATCCACGTCTGACTGAACCCATAATGTTTCCACACCACTGAAGTTTTTTTACCTCTTTTCAACCAACAGCAGTCACTCTCCTCTCCAAATAACTTCTGCTCAGCTTTCCGAGCTTCCCTCGGGTCCTCTTAATCAGCGGTCCCCAACCCCCGGGCCTCGGACCGGTACCGGTCCGTGAGTCGTTTGGTACCAGGCCGCGAGAGTTGAGGCTCAGGTGTGAAATGTTTGGTTTTCAGGGTTTTTATCGGTTTTCAGCGTTACTTTGTTATCGTTTTTTTATCGTTAACTCGGTTTTCCTGGGTCTTTTCACGTGTGTTATGAATAAATTTTCTTTTTTTCGGTGCTAGTTTCATTTTGTTGTATTTATCCGCGACACCTTAAAGGCCGGTCCGTGAAAATATTGTCGAGCATAAACCGGTCCGTGGCAGGTTGGCGTCCACTGCTCCTAATTGTTGTGACACGTGTTCGAAACGCAGAGAGGTGCGCTCGATTTGCCACACGGAGCAGCGCGAGAGTAAAGCAGGAGGGAGGGGCTAATAATCGGCTCAGTCATTTTTAATGATCGTTGAAAGCCCAGATCGTAATCGTGATTAAAATTCGATTAGTTGAGCAGCCCTATGTGCATGCTTCATCCTCTCCCTTGCAACCCACCTGTTGTCACTCCACCTCATGTCGTCTGCTGCCAGTGATGGAGGCTGTCATGTGCTGGCTTGCCATGTATTGCAGATGGAAGGTCAAGGTGACCCTTAAGAAAAAACGGCTCCATTACTGCAGATGGCATTCTTCACTCTGTCTTCCTGAGTCATAGATGTGACCGTCAGTAAATGTGTGTCATTGTTGTAGTTGACGTGACAGTATTACAAACATTTTGTTAGTTACAGCAGCTGGTATGGAGTCCAGTAGTTTTCATTACCAGTACATAGTACTGAGGCATGTGTTTGACCTTTAGGTCAGCTTCTGTTGCTTCTGATACTTAAAAGTTGATTCACAAATTATTTAGAGGCAAAGCTGAGTGACAAACCTGTTTCTGAGGCATGGCAGCGCTTGAGTCCAGCCACATGAGGGCACCATTGATAAATGTATGAAAAGGAGCATTGGTATGCTCTTCACATCTACACTGCATCAGTTACACACCAGCCCTCATTTCTTTGTATTTAGCTGGGAAAATGTGAAATGGGTGCAGCGATTTAGTGAAGCACGAGCAAACATTAAAGGAAATACAGTAGATAAGGAAAAATAGACTCTGTATAATTCTAATGAGCTTGAAAGTCAATATTGGTGTGCCCACATTTATTCTTCAGCGCTGCCGGCGTTCTTACAAGCTGTCCTGTGACTCCTTAGTCACAAGTAGGACCAGCTCTCCAGGCTTCTTGAAGGACACTCAAAGCTCTTTGGATGGTGGCCACCTTTTGTCCTGTTCTGTGAATATGATCAGAGAACAGAGAGACTCTGCATCAGTCTCACAGTACTTTTATTGCTTTAAATGAGAATCTGGCTCAAAACTTTTGCACAGGTCTGTATGTCGAATGTGTCACTGAAACAGGTTGTATTATGTTTCTACACGTATGTCTTTCCATGCCGTGCTCAGTTAACACTATATAGTAGACGTGATCTTCAGCTGTACCACAGTAAGAATGTGGTTGGATGTGTTTCTGCATTTATGTCTTTGTTTGTTCCTTTTTCAAAGGTCTCGGCTTTGGATCTGAGATGGCGCTGGCTGAGGTGGCTCTGAACATCCTGTGTTTACTGATGAAGCAGCAGTGGAGCTGGCTGTGCATGGAAAACATTCAGAAGACCATCAGACTTGTGTTTGGGACCCTTATTAACAGGTGACCAGTTATTTAACGGTGGTGAGAGTCAACATAAAGTTGACGCTCGCTTCAGACCTGTCGCAGCACTTGCACATTCAGCCTCCTTCTGGATGGCGTCTGCATTACTGATGGGGCTTTAGGCCACTTTCATGTTAACCGAGTATAACGAGGCAGCAGCGCAGCGACTCAGTGGTTAGCACTATTGTCTCACAGCACACCACGTTTTTAAGCGCTTGCATGTTTCATAGTTTGGAGGTTTGGAGTCTGAGCTGTCATTCAGCAGGAGGTGGGAGAGGTCACAGTCCATTACAGGGCAGGATGAGTTAAATCACACAGCAGCTTTAGCTCTATGTTAAATGTATACAAATATAACCCACCCATTGTGTTAGTGATTAAAATAGGGGCGTAAAAACAGTCAATGTTGGAAGAACGAACATCTGAAGTACATTACTGTGCTGTGAACATGTCACAATAATATGCATGTATTTATTTTACATTTTAAATCCGTCTTTCTTTTTTGCGTTGGTACTGGGTTAAATGTCTCAGCTCAGATGTTCTAGCACTTTCTAGTGGATCCACATCCTTCCAGGTCTGCTATAGTTTCTCTTGGTTTCCTGATGACCATACGCGAGCTCTGGAACGACTTCGCCCTACAGTCACGTTGAGTACGGTTGTCATCACTGCACCAATCTGTCTCTGGCCCCCTCGTCCATCTTACCCTGCATGTAATCAAGCCCCAAAGCCCCTCTCTCAGGGAACCAGCTTACTCCAAACCAGACCTGGGCAACGCACCAGGATGTCTTCATCTTCTTAATTACAATGATGTTTATTCGTGTAACATTCCAGAGACTAAACCTCACTTAGATGCTGTACATGTTGTGCTTTTGGCACCTGGGAGCTACTGAGTGCAGCTAAAACACATCAGTGGTGCCGAAGCATCACTGAGCTCATTTCTCGCTCTCTTCACCAGCAGTAACGTTTTGAAACAGCCCAGAGTGACTGTCCAAGTAAATCTGGCTGCTGCTGCTGCAACCTGAGGTGCTTTTTACAAGGCTTTCAGCTACAAAGTGTCTGCGTATCTGTGTGCCGTAAAGTCTCCGCACGGAGCCAGGTCAGGGCATGAAGACACATGCTCCCTCGTGGAAATTCCACAGAGAGGGCTGTTTATGAGCTGGAAAGGCAGTCTGGGTTTGTGCAGTCGTTAGAGAAGAGGAGTTGAAATGTCAGACGAGGGTTCGGGACGATCCTTTGCAGCGGTCCATGTGAAAAACGAGTAAACAAAAGTCTAATGCAAGAAAAGTGCCCCACGTTTTTGAATCCCAGTGTTTTCATGTATGCTGTGAGTCTGTGTGGACATGCACGCCTGCACTGCCTGGCCTCTGCAGAGAATGCAGACGCCAACTCCCCAAACATTTGTCGCAGATGGGTATAGCTCCCACTGCCAGTAAACGGGAGGCAGTGTTCTTGGGTTGTAGCGTTTGTGCCATCAGTCCTGTGACCTCACGTTCCCTGGGGTGTTAGCACCAGAATATCTAGCTTCATATTGATACCGAGTCCTCTATTTTAAGAGGGTCTGCCATTCAAGTATGTAAGGCCTTGTGCTTTTGTTTGGCCTCGTCTATATTAGGCAGCAGCCTGTCAGCAGCGCCCTGACAGCTCTGTCCTCTCATCACAGAGGTTTGTCCGTGCAGATCAGGTGAGATGCTGTCGGTAGAACCGCTACACATGAAACTCTCGTCTTCTGCAGTTTCAGCCGTTGAAACAAATGAACAGTGGCTTATAAACCATAACACAAGGTTAAATAATGATTCCTGGAAGAGCTGCGCACAGTGTAAATTATATAAACGCTTTCTGTAAAAGTCCTGCTGCTGAAAGGGAAAATGATGTGAATGATGTGCTTTAAAACGTCTCATGGGGATTCAGTGATAGTTAGCAGGAGCCGGCCTCAGCGCCTCGGGACGTTTGTAGCCTTTGAAGCAGCTCATTGTCAGTGAGAGGCAGACGTGTCGCTCATTCTTCTGCTGCTTCACTCAGGGCTGAAACCTTCACACAGGCATCCATGTCTGTCAGAGGATGATATTTATATTCTGCTGCCCTCCTCCACCATCACACTGTTGGTTTGTGTTGAACTCTACGTTAATGTTGCATTTTAAAACTTAGAGATCTGTCAGTATTATATTTAGCCAGTGTGGTACTAGTGCAGGATTAACGAGCTATAATCTGAATAATAAATTAGAGTGAAACCAAAAACTGAAACAGCTTATTTTCATCTCTTCAGCAGCAGGAACAGTTTCAAACAGTCCAGAATGATTTTCAAAGTAAAACTTGTAAAAAGTGTTTTTCTGTTATTAACAGCGGGACACATTTTTCTGCATCAGTCTTCAGTGCTAGTTCAAATAATTAGGGTTAAATGGATGTATAACTATAACTACACACCTGTTCTGTCCTTAATATGGCTTTAAGATCACTCACAGTGATGCACAGGGGCTTGTTTGAGTGCAGCTCAAGTGCACATTAGCATGCAGGCTGAAGGAGCAGGGGTCTGAAACTTGCTTACAGCGTGTGGTCGTGTTGCACTTCTGGTCGTTGCAGGCTTTGTGACAGTGTGTTACTCTGCTGTCAACAGCATCCCCGCTCTGCTGCGCTCCCCGGGTGAGTGAATAGGTTAGAGAGTAACAAAGAGCAGAGATGTGAGAGAACAGGAGACCTTTGGTTCTTCTAACTTCATTATACACATAGTTGCACTGCATCGCCTGTCCAGCTCATGCTTGGGATTCTGTCTCAATCTTTCAGTTATTCACTGTTGACCAACGTTTAAAAATGATGTTCAGAGACTGGGACAGAAATATTCAACTGTTACATATCTACTGCACTCTGTTCATATGAATTTGCAATAAGACCGTGCAGTGCTGCTAGCTGCCATGAACGTCTGCTCAGGTGCAGAAATGCCTGGAGCCTACCTGGCTGAGGTTTTTATATACTTTTATAGCTGTTTAGTGGGAGGCAGCAGGAACCTCATCACAGGTCAGCCAGGTGTGTGTGTGTGTGTGTGATGAAGCCAGCATCCAGTGGGCCAGTCTGGGTCTCTGAGTGTGTGACATGTCTGGCTGGAAAAGCCGTCTCTGCTATAAATGGGGTCCAAGCGAGCCTCTGGTTTGGGAGATGTCTGATTTTTATGGACTGGAAAGTGGGACGGTTTAAAATGAATATCGTCTCTTTCTGTTAGACGGCAGTCTGGATGGAAAATTCAGCTGCAGCCAGGTTGTTGTTAGTGTCTAGATGTGCTGGTGATATAGCAGCGAGTGCAGATGTCTGCAGCAGGCGTCTGTAGTCCATGTTCTGTTTGGTTAAATGTGGCTGTGAAGATAAAAGTTGACCATCCTGAGGTGGAAGAAAACTGAACAGGACATACTGAGAGCTGTGTGAAGCGTAGAAATGTGTACAATCATGTGAGGTTGCAGTAGGAGGAAGTATGGCAGTCCTGTACGTGTGATAGGAAAACTGGGTCTAATGCAACAAGGGCCTGAGATTTTCTCAGAAAGCCGTTGGACTACGTTTTAGCTCTTGTGTAGGTGACTGTAGTCGGCACACTCCAGCCTCGTACTTGTTCCTTGACACACGCCCACTAGCCATTCTCAGGACCTTTGTCATTGGTCTGAAGGACGTCCTTATATGCTCACTACACGTTTGGCTTCACCAAACTGCATGTGGCATCTCACCTCGGTCTCCTGTTGCACCTGTCATACAATACGATTCTTTATTTTTACTAAAACAGCTCATTAATACTTCCATAAACAATTTGAACATTACCACCAGACCTCGCTGACAGCTTGATGATGGAGGTGAGGATGAAAGGAGCATGGAGGATTTAAGCCCCGTCAGCGGCTGTCGCAGCGAACGCTCTTTTTCGTTTGCTCGCTCTGGTTCTTCTTCTGCTGTTAACTAATACCCAGAGATCCCACTCTGACATCCAGCGCGCCGCTTGGGTTTCACTCGTGGTGAACAAGTTGTTTGGCCTCGCTGACTGCTGCAGCATTTAGCCCGTGATCACACTGTGGCATTTGGACAGAAGCGTAACTTTGCTGTCAGAACTCTGACGCTAAGAAAATCATGGCTTTTCTGTCTGTTTGATGTAATTCTCTGTGTGGCTGCTCTGAGCAGGCCGATTGCTTCAGAGCATTCGCGAGCAACACCCTCAAATGTTGAAGGACCTCTGTGGCACAGAAAGAGAGCCTGGTGTGTGCCCACACTCAAGGGCGTCCATACGCTCGTGTTTGCTTAGTGCCAGTCCCAAGTTTTGATACTGAGCAGTGTGTGAGGAAAGGTGCTCGTGTGGATGAATCTGTGTTTGATATAGCAGCTTAAGTAGGAAGACGAGCAGAAAGCATCAGATGTGACGTTCTTGTCTTGCAGATGTTTCAAAGGTTAAAAATGCACGACTGATTTTGATTAATGAATGATTTACATAACACCTTCTTTGTCACTTGTTGAGCATCATGGATGCATCTTTGCACGTTTGGCTTCCAGAGGCACATAAAACAAATCATTTTAAAATGCAACATTTTTAATTTTTGCTGCAGCTGGAAAAGCAGACGTGTGTGTCGCTGCACTTAAACCACAACACCGCCGTTATAGTTCGAGCGCCATGCTGCTGGCTCGTGTTGAGCAATCCAAATGCAGTTATGTTTACCCGCATCATCATTAATCTGCTGCAGTGTCGCCACTGAGCAAAAAAAGACTGTGCAGACGCTCTAATCTAAACTTATTACATGTGAAAATGTGCATTGGCGCACATTTAGACCAGGTTATTATGAGTGTAAGAGAATAGTCGTGAGTCAGGTGTTGAAGACGAGGATATTTTCACTCTTCCACTTGTGACTCTACGTTGTTATTGATAGAATTTACTCTTTCGGACTTTGGCCGCCGCGCCTGGCTTTGTGTCAGAGTCCATATTTTATCATAACAGACGACATCATGCCTTATTACTGCATGAAGACCAGATGCTTGTTTTTGACAGTGCTGCGGGTTTAAACCACTGATTGGCCTCTTCGACGCCGCTGGTTGTTTCCACAGAAGACGACAGAGTCGTCCGCCGTTCTTGCTGTTGTGCTGCTGTCCCGGGGCGGGTGTGGCGTGAACAGATGAGGTCTTGTGTCAGCGGGAGTTCACGCTCAGGCTAAAAGGTGCAGGTGGGCAGAGGGGTGGCCACGCATGTCAGAATACTGGTGTAGGTGAGGGATGTCAGAGAGGCTCGTTACATGACCGTACAGGCTGTCTGTCAGCTTCTGGTGTGGCATCCATGAACAGGCCGTTACTCACAAGACAAATCAGGCTTTGTGGGATCAGCTGTTGTTTTTATCTCAAACTGTTTAAGTTGGAAGTTTTCTCTGTATCATGTCACCAACATGACATTATTCCCTCTCGACAAATATCGTGTTATGTTACGCTCCTATTCCTGCTGAACTATGCGGTCGTCTCACTGGGACATTACAGATCAGATATCTACGTCAGCCCCAGCGTGCCCTCGGTCAGAGCTCGCCGGCCTCCTCGTCTGTTTGTCCTCATCTAGCTTTAGAAACATGTTTGGCAGGAAATAAAAGTCTCTTTGTTGTTCACATTCTTGATCAAGTTAGATGGAGGACGAGAGGTGCATGTTCAAATGCTGTCAGGATGTTTGCAGAATCAACATGTCTTAGATAAGGACAGGAGCAGGATGAAGTCACGTCCTGACCCGTCGGCCTCTTCACTTCCCTGGTGTCATGTTTTCACCGCTCACCTGAGCCTGTGGCCTGAGATGTGGCTCCAAAGTCACAGTTGATCTTCTGCGTCCAGAGACATACTTGAGAAATGACGCGTCTGTCAGATTCTGGCTTATTTTAGTTCCAACAGGACCTGGTTGTACTTTTCTGTCTTTACCTTAAATGGTTACTAAAGCGAATCCTGCCGTGCAGCGCTGCTCGGCCTGTCCCTCAGGGTTTTCAAAGCATCTTGCTTCAAGGTGCTTAACAAAAATTTAGCATGAACAGTTTAAGTTGTTTTTACACCCGATCACATTTAAACAAATTCACATACATGGAAATATAACAGCTGTTTTTAATAACTGGATGAAATAAAGTCTGCAGCCATTCGAAGTGTGAAGCCGCTCTTTCATCTCAAGGCTCCTCAATAATGACCGAACAGAGATGCTGTGTTTCTGGCTGAGCGCAGACGCGCTTATCCGGCAGTCTGCTTCTTTCAGTGGGTACCCACAGCTGTAGGTGGGAGTGGGAATGTAGATCAACCACTAAACTGACAGCTGAAAGCTTCATGCTCAGCTTTCTCTGCATTCCTGAACAAACCTGTGCCTACGTCTGTATCTGCATGAAGTTTGAAGGATGATGGAAGAGGCTGATTACATGCACATAATTGCAAATTCCTCCTGACGTGTGTCACAGTGATTTGAATGTGGTTGTGCAGTATGTTTTGTTTAACTGAAGCCACATTAATCCTCGTGGCAGAGACGCTGCTTGGGCACTTTCCTCTTAATGTTCCCTGAAAACATGTGTCTGACAGCAGTGCTGGAAAACAGCTCTGGTGGTTTTCATGGTGGCAGTAATGCTGTAAGCTTCTACCAGACCACAGTCGCTCATATAGAATTACTTGGCGTTTGTTAGCCGTCACTGGTCGAAAGCGCTGAGCCAAAGGGAAAAGTGTCATCTCTGTAACGTGGACACGGACCCTGACGTGCGTGTGCACGCTTGCGCCCTTTAACTGGTCTCCTGCAGCTTTGTCCTTCGTGTCACGCAGGCCGGTGTGTGCGCTGCTGTGACACACATGGAACTGTGAAAGTGTGAGCCTCTGTGGGCCGTGTGTGATGACAGTCTGGCTCAGGCTGTGATATTACATGCCTTTGTTTTGACCAGACGTGGGGACCGAGGCGCCACAACAGTCCCAATAAAAGCAGCCTGGCATGTGTGCGCTCACACTCAGGCGCTCAGAGAAAAGCTGAGCCAGACTGCAGGGCCGAAGGCTGCAAGTCAGCACCGTGGCCTGAATGAAGGTGTTGATGTGACGAGCCTCGAGTGGACGTGTGTAGACGCATCACATCAGGGAACGCCGTGCACTAGTGTGTGACGGCTGCGTGCACTGTGGCTGTGTGCGCTACTCCACGAACACGGACAGATTCTGTTGATTGTTTTGCCTTATAGCCATGGCCTAATGTTCTTCACGGCATATTTCACATTTTGTTCATCGTACAGAAATTCTGAATCCATTTAGTGAAATAAAAGACGACACTGAAAGCTGCTCCTTGGTTTTCTTATAAACAGAGTTACTGTGAAACAGCTGGCTGCGAGCTGGGCCAGAGGTGTGCACGAAATGAGCGAGGCCACAGTTATTAGTGCAGCGTAACCTCTGGACGTCACGAGGTCGTCAGTCTAAAGCTAGGATTTGTTTTTGTCTCTAACTATAACAGTTTTCTGAAACTAAATGTCACCTTTCAATAAACTCAGCGTCTTCGTTTGGTAACCTAAGCTAAAAGCTGTCAGTAACCATGAATGGCATGGTGTATAGGAACAGGTTAACATCCTCAAGAGCAGAAATGGATCATCATGTAAACCCTTTCCCCAAAGATGAGATCATTTAAGTAAAAAAGGAGGGTCGTGATGTGTCAGAAAAGCAGTCACGCAGAGAAGAGCATGACCAAAGACCAAAGGGTTTCACTGCAGCAGAGACTGATGAGGGCAGAAGCTGTGGTAGAAGAGCGAGAGCAGGACTAAAACTGTGCGATCAGGTTTCTGGGTTGTCTTCTACTTCTGCTTGAAGCAGTCCAGCTCAGGGTTTTCACCTTTAACACTGAACTTATAATGTTTTTACAAGCACGCTGCTGACATAGTACAAAGTCTTTCACTCGACTGTTGGAGGTATTAGTGTTCTGAGAAAAGCAGTAATACTTTAATGGATGAAGGAAACAGACGTGCACTTTTCAGGCTGAATGAAATATGATTCACTTTGTTTTTTTACATGTTAAATACCTACATGGTAATAAACTTTAAAAGGTGCAGCATAGTATAGCTGTGGAAAGTCATGACATTAAACCCAAGTCATGGGTTTAATGTTCCTCAGGAAGCTCCCCAGAGGCCCATTGAAGCAGGAAAATCAGTGCAAATCATGTGGTGACTGAGCTCTACCATCACGATTAATCCCAGACATTCAACATAATGTCCTTTTACTTAACTGCCCTGATATGCATCTCCAACAGCAATGATAGAGCCTTTAAAACTTTACAAGTTTTCATTGTTTCTTTTACTCTAAACTCCTCTGTAGTACAAATAGAGTCAGAGCTCCGAGGTCAGAGCCAGGTGCTCGCCTAAACCGGCTCTCTGCAAACTGAGAAGCTGCGGTAAAATTAGAGGTTACTCACGACGATGACCTGTTAATTATCTAGTGTTAGCAGCCAACCCTCGCTCACAACTGTCATGGATATAGATAGAAATGCAGACTAAAAGTGATACTACATCTTTATTTATGCACAGCATTTATGGATATAGTAGCATAAAGGTGTTTACAAAGTCATACTGGCTACTGCTAAATCAACAGGTTTGCTGCGTGTTCTGTAATTTTGGTCATGTATCTGAACAGATGTGAAGCATGCACGGCCAGTTTTGATTTGTAGCCAACATCCCCAAACACAAAATGCCATCCAAGGTAAAGTCTGACATCGTACTGGGATGCCAGCTGTGCAACAAGTCAGGAAATGTCCTCATTATTCCAGATCCAGCTGTTAGTGGTGTTATAATAAAGTGGAAGTGATTAGAAACTGCAGCAACACATTCAGTTTGCCATGTAAAATCACAGCGTCGGGTCAGTGGATTCTTTTCCAGTCTTTCTGCAGACTCGATCGCTACAGACCTCCAAACGTCACGTGGCCTTCAGATTAGCTCAAGAGCAGTGCCCAGAGAGCTTCGAGTTTCCATGGGCGAGCATCTGCATCCAAGTCTTATGTCACCAAGTGCAACGCAAAACAAAAAGCAGTGGAGTCAAGCACGCAGTGTGGAGACATGTTCTTTGCAACGAATCACACTTCTCTGTCCAGTGGTGTGTTGGACCAGTCTGGGTTTGGTGTTTGCCAGGACAACAGTGCTTGTCTGACTGCACTGTGCCAAATGTAAAGCTTGGTGGAGGGGGGTTACGGTGCGGGTTGGTTTTCAGGAGATGGGCTCAGCAACTTGGTTCCGGTCAAAGGAACTCTTAGTGCTTCAGCATACCAAGATATTTTGGACAGTTTCATGTGCAGTGATGAGTCATGAAGCGTGTTATATAACTTAGGGCAGCAAGGTAAATATCGATCGATGGATGGCATCACCGAAATCCAACTGAGATAAAAACGAGCTTAATACAAGTCGCTTACAGGAAGCAACAGAGAAACGTGATTTTAGTCTATACAGAAAATGTACATTTGAGCTTTGTTATCCAGCATGATGTGTAAAGTCGATCCCTATCAAATACCAGGATGTTTGTATGAGTCAGCAACCTGTATGGTACCACCTTCCAGCGTTTCGCTGTTGGCAGCTTCAGACAACATAACGTTGGTTTTGCCAGCATTCAGGACTAATGAAGAGCAATCTGACAAAATCAGTCTGTTTGTGCATACTTCACCCAGCGAAGGCGCTGGGAGTATAGAACTGCATCCTCTGCATGCGTACGGTAGGAAGAGAATTTGAGCTGCTCACAAATGTTATTATATAAAAACAGAGTTTGGTGTGGAAGAACTTGAGTGGCTTGCACAGAGTCCTGACCTCAACCCGATCGAACGCTTTTGGGACGAATTAGAGCGAAGACTGCGCGCCAGCGTTCTCATCACACATCAGTGTCTGATCTTCCAAAAGCATGGCCCAAAATCCCATCAACACACTCAAACCCTGCGGAACGGGTGGGGCAATGTAGTGTCACGCATACCTGCCACTGTTGTCAAGTCCTGTCATCTGGTTGTGTGTTTCAAACTCTTCACCAACACCAGCTACACAAGTTGCAGAATTTGAGTTTATTACCCAGCAATAGTTGTTTCAGCTTGTGTTCAGTGACACTGGGGACAGAAGATCGTCAAAGTGGCTGACAGTGATAGTCGGCTTTCTCTGTGCCATCCTCCCTGATTCTGAAGTTCAACCATAGTGTCAGAGACAGACTGGCGACCCGTCCTCAGTGTCCCCATCTCTCAGTTCAGAGTAGTTCTGAGTAGAAATAACCAGGTTATCAGACTGTTAGTGGAAAGTGAAAGCATGAATTAGGAATGAGTTTATGTTAATCATATTTCATATAAAATTAAAAGAACACTTTTGGTTCAAGATGTATCACATTTGATGTCGTTGCAAAGCAGCCCGGACCCCTGGCACGTCGATAGTGTTGTGCAACTCCGTGGTGGTATGAGCAGCAAAGTAGTTTGTGTTTGTCTTGTTTAGTATCTCATGTTTCCATGTGTTTAGCTCTGAAAAGAAGCTCATGAGAACTGTACTTTAGCCTGCAGCTAAGACATGTGGAGCTAATTAAGATAACAGCTTTGTCTCTGCGAGTGCTGATGCGCTCACTGCGACCACAGACATTTAAATTGTGTCTATTTGGCATTACTGACTCCACATCCTGTCTGTGGTAATCACGAGTCTGTCCTGTGTAAATCCTGACAAGTTTGTCTTTAATGCTCAGAGTTTAGAGGGATGGCGGCTCAAACGATGACCGACGCGTCGCCTCGCTGTGAGATCAGACGGTCTGTATGTAGGAGCAGCTTTCACGCCTTTGTGCAGTCTCTGTTCACATTCACTTTCAGTGCCTGACATAAAAGCAAAATAAAACATTAAGACTATGAGTCAAACCTCATGTGATGTTAGTGCCTTTAATTTTAGGGTCACGGGAACCTTTGGAGTCATTCCTGTGCTGCCACCAATTTCCAGCACAAAACAGGAAACTGAAAAACATGTTTCCCAACTCTCTGCTCCTAATGGTCTGAGTAAGCTAAAAACCCCGTCCATTCTTACTCTGATCACTCAGTGCTCTGCGCCTCCTTCTTACAAACACAGTCACACCAGTGGATGCATCCGACTGGAGCAGCCAGGCATCAAACCACCAACCTTCTGATTAATAGATGACCCGCTCTGCCTCCTACACTGCAGCTGGCTGACTTGCTGCCACAGCAATTGTCCAGCCCTCGAGCCGGAGACTGTGAGCTGGCATGTGTGCTGGACTGAGTGGTGTCCTTTTGTAGGTACGAGTGTTAAAGCGGGGATCTTGTTGTTCGTGCTTTTATTGCACGTTTGCAGGACGGCCACGGTTGTAATAAAACTCACGGCTTGGCCTCGACAGTCTGTTGCCAGTTATTCTTTCCTAGCACTTCAAACATTGTCACGTCGTTATATTGATCGTATCTGATTAGCAGGCTGGAAACTTGGAATGTTTTATGCAGGTCATCTGCAACGTGTCTGAAGTTAACTTTGGCTTCTGGACCTAATGCTGCAGCTTCATTCAAACTACAGTGTGATGCCAACTAGGGCACTATGTTTTTGAAGTTTCACACACACTGAACCATTTTTATTTGCCCTCATTTGGGCAAAGGTCCTCTGAGACCTGTCCTACAGTCTGCGTGTAGAAAAGGACTTTCTTTATTATTTGTTAAGAAATGAGGGCAGCCCTGTTATTGTTTTTATGCTGTTTAATGTTTGTTTAATGCTCTTTGCCTGACAAGGAACACATGTTCATAAATCACTGTATTGTGCAGACACTGTGTGGGACCCAGTTTTGGTTCAAAACTTCATGCATGGCTAATAATTTCTTACTGTGAGGCGACCGTGCTGATCTCTGCAGCACCGTGCTGTCTGGTGGAATCACTGGAGTTTTAATATTACCAGCCTAGATGTTTGCTTGTTGTCTAATTGTTAAGTAGTCACATCCTGTATAAAGTTTTGGAAAACATGCATCACCACATCCCAAAAGGTTGATTCTGTTCATGTGGACGTAGCGATGGAGGAGGCAGCCTGAGGGTCCATCTGTCACCACCTTACAACGCTGTGATTGCAGCCATTCCCCCACTCTGTGTGAATGGGACTCATGGTTATTGATCAGGGGTCATGACAGTTTGCATATTAATGACGTTTCAGTCATTGTGTAACCGTCCTGTTTGTTGGAAACCTGCAGTCAGCTGAGACTGAAGAGGTCACCTGATGAACAGAATCAGCCTTTAACGATTATTCACCTGCATTGTTGTTCAGCGTGCATCACCACAGTAATAATGTGGTAGTAATACAGGATTGTAGTGACTGACTCTCAATTTAAATAAAATAAAAATGTCACAGCAGCGGTGACAGAACTTGAGAGACAAATGTAACTGTAACTAATGTCATAGTTATGTTTCCAACTCCGGCTCGTCCAAAGCCCGTCGCTCGTCCTGTCTCCCTTCCCTCAGACCCAGAACATGGTTGGCCCTCCCTGAGTCTGATGTCTGGTTCTCATTTGGTTTCTTCCTGTCAAAAGGGAGTTCTTCCTTCTCACTGTCACTGAGTGCTTGCTCACAGAGCATCGTTGGATGGTCGGGGTTGAGACAGCTGTTGTTGTGATTTGGTGCTATATGAATACAATTCTGCTTCATGGTTTATAGAAATAACAGTTCTTAATGAGGTGAGCTCAAAGTTGGAAAGATGTAAATATGGATCCTGGTAACGCTCGACTACAAAACTAAAACTGTGTCAGAGAAATGAAAATTAGTTTCAGCCTCATCAAATATTAGTTGTAGCTATTATCTGTGTTTGGGACAAATTAGACACGCTACCCTAAACCAAGCCAACACACACTCATTAAATACAATAGGCCTGAAAAACAGTGTGCTGAGGTCTGAGAAGAAGCTGCCCCTCAGCCTCTGAGCCAGCCTGCACACGAGTCATTCATCATCTCTTTCACTTGTCAAAATTAACATCGGCTTGTCCTCACTCATACGGCTCAGCTGTTTGCTTTTCCAGTCTGTGGGTTAGACTGGGCTGTGTTCCAGTAAGGATGTGTTGCACTGTCTGTAGAAAGTGAACTCCCCCTTCACTCTGGCTGGAGGAAGCTTACCGAATGCATTATTGTTAAAGCTAAACAAATCCTTGTCACTGTCCATTTCTGTAGCTTCATGCATCTGTGAGGCCCTAACCTCTGTTGAGTTCATACAAATACAAGCAGGAGGCCGTGTGCGTGTTGTACTGACCTTAGTGCTGTTGCAGCTGGATGCTGTTAGCATGAACTGATTGCAGAGAAAACAGAAGATTAGATGTTTGAACACAGAGTCATTTTACTGCCTTTACTATCTGATGCTCAGTTTTCAAAAGCACTGAAAAAATCAACATGTGGATTTTTTTCTTTGGAGCTATTGCCCTAAAAACAACAGCTGCTACATAGAGTGCTGCATTATTACTTACAACCATGCACCTCTACATGCATTACCCCATTGATGAAGGTGTACTTCAAAGTCTCATACACAAAGAGGTCAGAGGTCTCACACCTGACCTGTTTGCTGTGTTACTCAGAGAGTTTAACATCCTCACTTTCTTCAGTTTCATAGCTCTGCCAGTAAATGTTTATGCTTCTGTCATTTCAGTTAAAATCACTGTGTCAGCTGTATTACCTCCAGCATGGTTTGCTCAGTTCAGTTTGAAGTACACAAAGAAGCTGTAAACTTACAGGATGCAGTGATGTGTGTGCTGCAGTAAACACTGCAATTCAGGTTCAGTCAGAATTTAGCTTTTTTTGTTCTAGAAAATGGACAAAAGTTATAAACCATAGTAGATCAGAAGGTAAGATTTTAGATAAATCTGAAACTGGAAAAAGAGGCACATTTTACAGGGAGTGCAGAATTATTAGGCAAGTTGTATTTTTGAGGAATAATTTTATTATTGAACAACAACCATGTTCTCAATGAATCCAAAAAACTTATTAATATCAAAGCTGAATGTTTTTGGAAGTAGTTTTTAGTTTGTTTTTAGTTTTAGCTATTTTAGGGGGATATCTGTGTGTGCAGGTGACTATTACTGTGCATAATTATTAGGCAACTTAACAAAAAACAAATATATACCCATTTCAATTATTTATTTTTACCAGTGAAACCAATATAACATCTCCACATTCACAAATATACATTTCTGACATTCAAAAACAAAACAAATCAGCGACCAATATAGCCACCTTTCTTTGCAAGGACACTCAAAAGCCTGCCATCCATGGATTCTGTCAGTGTTTTGATCTGTTCACCATCAACATTGCGTGCAGCAGCAACCACAGCCTCCCAGACACTGTTCAGAGAGGTGTACTGTTTTCCCTCCTTGTAAATCTCACATTTGATGATGGACCACAGGTTCCCAATGGGGTTCAGATCAGGTGAACAAGGAGGCCATGTCATTAGTTTTTCTTCTTTTATACCCTTTCTTGCAGCCACGCTGTGGAGTACTTGGACGCGTGTGATGGAGCATTGTCCTGCATGAAAATCATGTTTTTCTTGAAGGATGCAGACTTCTTCCTGTACCACTGCTTGAAGAAGGTGTCTTCCAGAAACTGGCAGTAGGACTGGGAGTTGAGCTTGACTCCATCCTCAACCCGAAAAGGCCCCACAAGCTCATCTTTGATGATACCAGCCCAAACCAGTACTCCACCTCCACCTTGCTGGCGTCTGAGTGGGACTGGAGCTCTCTGCCCTTTACCAATCCAGCCACGGGCCCATCCATCTGGCCCATCAAGACTCACTCTCATTTCATCAGTCCATAAAACCTTAGAAAAACCAGTCTTGAGATATTTCTTGGCCCAGTCTTGACGTTTCAGCTTGTGTGTCTTGTTCAGTGGTGGTCGTCTTTCAGCCTTTCTTACCTTGGCCATGTCTCTGAGTATTGCACACCTTGTGCTTTTGGGCACTCCAGTGATGTTGCAGCTCTGAAATATGGCCAAACTGGTGGCAAGTGGCATCTTGGCAGCTGCACGCTTGACTTTTCTCAGTTCATGGGCAGTTATTTTGCGCCTTGGTTTTTCCACACGCTTCTTGCGACCCTGTTGACTATTTTGAATGAAACGCTTGATTGTTCGATGATCACGCTTCAGAAGCTTTGCAATTTTGAGAATGCTGCATCCCTCTGCAAGATATCTCACTATTTTTGACTTTTCTGAGCCTGTCAAGTCCTTCTTTTGACCCATTTTGCCAAAGGAAAGGACGTTGCCTAATAATTATGCACACCTGATATAGGGTGTTGATGTCATTAGACCACACCCCTTCTCATTACAGAGATGCACATCACCTAATATGCTTAATTGGTAGTAGGCTTTCGAGCCTATACAGCTTGGAGTAAGACAACATGCATGAAGAGGATGATGTGGACAAAATACTCATTTGCCTAATAATTCTGCACTCCCTGTATTTGCTGCATCTCTGCTTCAAAGTCTGGAAGAATTTGAGCACAATTTAAACAGCTGAACTTTCTTCGGTGGAGCGAGGTCACAGAAACATGAGAACCAGCCATGTTTCCAGCTTGATGCTGGTTTGTAAAAAGAACACAAAAAGTCCGTTTGCCTCGACCAGCAAGCAATTCAAACTAAACTTTTATATGAGGATACAGTTTATTCTTACCTCAAACCTCAGACAGCACGAGCTTTAAAACGCTGCTTCCTCTTACTGTAAATGTGTTCAATTACTGTAGCTCGTCCACTTTAGCATGGCAGGCCCTTAAAGGAGTGATAAATACATTTCTCCTACAAGTGTGCAGTAACCACAGCACGACAGCATGAAATCACGGCATGAATTACATGCTCCAGGCTGTTCCTGTATTTATCTGTCAGGAACTGTAGGACTTCCCCTTTGCATTCATAAGTGTGATTTATTGTAGTTGTGTCTTAATTATGTGAATATCAGTGTTCGCTTGCTGAGCTTTAACCAGCCTCCCTCTGTTATTGGGGACTAGGCTAAGCTTACATTACCTGTGTTGAATTTTGCACTGTACGTTGAAAGTGTTCACTGGATTCCAAGTGTTTGAAATAAATTCACATTTTTCAGCAACCAGACCTTTTCAGCCTCATGGTTCCCTTGGAAAACATCATTCACTGATTCATTCTGCTGCTGGTGACTGAAAGCATCTGCAGCTTCACAGAGGAGAAAGCCTCTCTGTGGGGATGTCCATGACTTCCAGATTTCAGCCAGCTATTCTCAAAATGTATTAAAACAGACAATTTGACACTGATAGATGTTGATTATGTTCGACTTAATACAATTAAGGGGGGATGTGTATAAAGAATATAAAATATGTCACCCCCTGGTGGTGGTGTTCCTCGAGCCTCAGGTCGCCTGCCAGAGGCCTTCTGGACAAAGCCTGGATCTGCTGCAGCCAGCTGTCCGGGTTTGGGTCACAGCTCACAGTGCTCTCTTACCACTTTGGACTTTGCCTCCCACATCTGCTCCAGTTGTTCCTTCACCCCCTGGTACTTCCTTTGTGTGCTCCTTCTTGCTGATGTTACTGTCTGCTGGGAATGACACATCTATTCGAGCTATCATCCACCACTGTGTCTGGCTGGTTGGCCAGCAGGACAAGTCCCACAGGACCTCAACCCAGTTGTTCTCATCCACTTTTGGTGGCGTCTCCCATCAGAACTTGGAGACCTCTAATCCATGTTGTGCACTCTCCTAGTCTCTTGTGCCCCTCAGTGTATACTATAACAGCTTTCATCAGTTTATCTTGATACGATGTGCTGTTTAAACTCAAGAGCTTTATACAGTCTGCAGCCTGGGTGCTGTCAGCTGTGATGGACTTCAGCCTCTGCAGATGTGGTGCTTAGGCTCTGTGCTGTTGTATATGACTCAGTGGTGAATTAGATTAAGTGCTTTGGGTTGTTTCTGTGAATTAAAGTTCTTCACTCTTAGAAACACTGAAACAACATATTTCCTAAAATACCAAAAGATATTTTACTTATTTATTTGCAGTTTTAGCATTTTTGTTTGCAACTTGATGGCCTGTCAAAGTTAACTGAAGTTCTTACAGACGTAACTTGAGTCTTGTTGGAAGCTTTTTTTCCCTTTACAGTTATTCGTGAGATGTTTTTTGGTGGCTTAAAACAGCGAGACATTAGAGTAAATCATGATGCCTGGCACAGCGTCCATCCGTTGTTTCTGTGCTGCTCTGCACTGTGGTGCTTGGGCCTCATTCCTGTTTTCTTTTCTTCCACAGCTCTGAGGTTCAGAATAAATGTTGCATAACAGCGTCTGTTTGGACAAACAGTTAGTTCCCTGGAATTCTTAGTAGTAACTGAAATGCAAGTGAAGGAGGACTTAAACCTCATTAAACCTCAGCTATCCAACTTCACCTGTCTACTCCAACCTCAGCTATCACATGGACATTCAGTGGCATCCGCCCTACGCTGTGATGTTGTGTTTAGCTTTTACTTTGGCTTTAAATAACCTCTCCATCGAGTCTGGGTGGTGACTGATGGTGTTTCCACTCTGATGGTAAATCTTGGTCTTAAAGAGGTCAGGTCAGAATGAAAGAGGTCAGAATCTCCCAGCTAAACGCAGCCCGTTGAATCTAATCATCACAAGACCTTAAATGCAGCCGTAATGTGAAAGGCTTTAGGGAAATGGGATCAGTTTGAGACCTGTCAGTGCAAGACTATGCCAGGCTATTCTGATGACCTAAAGAGCTTCAAATCTGCGTGGGAATGCAATTAGGCATTGGTTATATTTAAAAGGATTGGCTGGTTGGAGGATATGATCTTCAGCATTAGGGAGGTCAGGCATGAAGACGAGGTCACAGAACATTGAACTGATGAAGTCAGGAGGTTAACCAACTGTTGGTATTTGGCCTTGAAGTTAGATGCATGTTTATGTAGTTGGGGCAAATGTTAAAAATCATCATTGATATATTAATCTGGGATTTGGGATACCACAGTGGTGCAGTCACAGCAACAAAGTTCTGGACTTTTACCATCTGAGGGTTATTTCTGACTCTAAGTGGCTCCAAAGGTGTGAATGTAAAGGGCTGGCTCTGAGATTGGCAACCTGTCCAGAGTCATATCATTGTCGTTATCACCTGTGGGACAATGTGGAAAATGTAAAGGGAATTAAAACAAGCCTACATTTCCAGCTGTTCTGGTTCCACGTGCACCAGTCAAAGGTTTGGACACAGCTTCTCATTTAATGGTTTTTCTTGATTTCATGACTCTTTGAATTCAATTCAATTCAATTTTATTTATATAGCGCCAAATCACAACATAAGTCTCCTCAGGGCGCTTCATAGATACAGAGAAAAACCCAACAATCATATGACCCCCTATGAGCAAGCACTTTGGCAACAGTGGGAAGGAAAAACTCCCTTTTAACAGGAAGAAACCTCCAGCAGAACCAGGCTCAGGGAGGGGCGGGGCCATCTGCTGTGATTGGTTGGGGTGAGAGAAGGAAGACAGGATAAAGACATGCTGTGGAAGAGAGACAGAGGTTAATAACAGATATGATTCAATGCAGAGAGGTCTGTTAACACATAGTGAGTGAGAAAGGTGACTGGAAAGGAAAAACTCAATGCATCATGGGAATCCCCCGGCAGCCTACGTCTATTGCAGCATAACTAAGGGAGGATTCAGGGTCACCTGGTCCAGCCCTAACTATATGCTTTAGCAAAAAGGAAAGTTTGAAGCCTAATCTTGAAAGTAGAGATAGTGTCTGTCTCCTGAATCCAAACTGGAAGCTGGTTCCACAGAAGAGGGGCCTGAAAACTGAAGGCTCTGCCTCCCATTCTACTTTTAAATACTCTAGGAACAACAAGTAGGCCTGCAGAGCGAGAGCGAAGTGCTCTAATAGGGTGATATGGTACTACAAAGTCATTAAGATCAGATGGGGCCTGATTATTTAAGACCTTGTATGTGAGGAGCAGGATTTTGAATTCTGGATTTAACAGGAAGCCAAAACAGGAGAAATCTGCTCTCTCTTTCTAGTCCCTGTCAGGACTCTTGCTGCAGCATTTTGGATTAGCTGAAGGCTTTTCAGGGAGTTTTTAGGACTTCCTGATAATAATGAATTACAGTCGTCCAGCCTGGAAGTAATAAATGCATGAACTAGTTTTTCAGCGTCACTCTGAGACAGGATATTTCTAACTTTAGAGATGTTGTGCAAATGGAAGAAGCAGTCTTACATATTTGTTTAATATGTGCTTTGAAGGACATGTCCTGGTCAAAAATGACTCCAAGGTTCCTCACAGCGTTACTGGAGGCCAAGGTAATGCCATCCAGAGTAAGAATCTGGTTAGATACCATATTTCTAAGATTTTCAGGGCCGAGTACAATAACCTCAGTTTGATCTGAATTAAGAAGCAGAAAGTTAGCGGCCATCCAGGTCTTTATGTCTTTAAGACATTCCTGCAGTTTAACTAATTGGTGTGTTATCTGGCTTCATGGACAGATAGAGCTGGGTGTCATCTGCATAGCAGTGTAAATGTATGCTATGTCTTCTAATGATGCTGCCTAAGGGAAGCATGTATAATGTAAACAGAATTGGTCCTAGCACTGAACCCTGTGGAACTCCATAATTAACCTCAGTGTGTGAAGAGGACTCTCCATTTACATGCACAAACTGGAGTCTATTAGATAGATATGATACAAACCACTGCAGCACAGTACCTGTAATACCTACAGCATGTTCTAATCGCTCTAATAGGATATTATGGTCGACAGTATCGAACGCTGCACTAAGGTCCAGCAGGACAAGCACAGAGATGAGTCCACTGTCAGAGGCCATAAGAAGATCATTTGTAACCTTCACTAAAGCTGTTTCTGTGCTGTGATGAGCTCTGAAACCTGACTGAAACTCTTCAAATAAACCTCTGCAGATGATCTGTTAGCTGTTTGACAACTACTCTTTCAAGGATGATTGATATGAAAGGAAGGTTGGAGATTGGCCTATAATTAGCTAAGACTGCTGGGTCTAGAGATGCTTTTTGAGTAAAGGTTTAACTACAGCTAGCTTGAAGGCCTGTGGTACATAGCCGATTATTAGAGATAGGTTGATCATATTTAAGATCGAAGAATTAATTAATGGCAGGACTTCTTTGAGCAGTTTTGTAGGAATGGGGTCTAAAAGACACGTTGATGGTTTGGAGGAAGTAATTATTGAAGCTAACTCAGAAAGATCAATTGGAGAAAAAGAGTCTAACTTAACATCAATGGTACTAAGAGTAGCTGTAGATAATATTACATCTGTGGGATGATTATTGGTAATTTTTCCTCTAATGATAAAAATTTTATTTGTGAAGAAGTTCATGAAGTCATTACTAGTTAACGTTAAAGGGATTGTTGGCTCAAAAGAGCTCTGACTTTTTGTCAGCCTGGCTACAGAGCTGAAGAGAAACCTGGGGTTGTTCTTATTTTCTTCAATCAGTGATGAATAGTAAGATGTTCTGGCTTTGCGGAGGGCTTTCTTATAAAGCAGCAAACTATTTCTCCAGGCTAAATGATGATCCTCTAAATTTGTGACACGCCATTTCCTCTCCAGATTACGAGTCATCTGCTTTAGGCTACGTGATGGAGAATTATACCACGGAGTCAGGTACTTCTGATTAGAGACCTTAGTTTTCACAGGAGCTACAGTATCCAGAGTCGTACGTAGTGAAGAGGTGAAATTATTAACAAGATAATCGACCTCTGTTGGGGTAGCGTTCAGATAGCTGCTCTGCTCTGTGTTGGTACAGGGCAGGGGTGTCAAACTCAAATACACAGTGGGCCAAAATTCAAAACTGGAACAAAGTCGCGGGCTAACATTAATATTTATTGAAAAAAAAATCTTCCTCCAGATATAAGAATGAATCTTTTCTTATGGACTCAAATAAGTTTTGCTGGAAAACTGAATATGGAACAAGCAAAGCTTAATACAAAACAATATATATATTAGCTGTATAATACCAGTAGGCCAGCTCTAATAGTAATTTGGTATGGCTTCGCGGGCCAAATGTAATTAGGCTGGCCAGAATTAGGGGCCAGAGTTTGACACCTATGGTACAGGGCATTGAAGATGATAACAGTGGGTGGATTATGTTCTTAAACTTAGTTACAGCGCTTTCAGAAAGACATCTACTGTGATAAAGTCTACTCTCCACCGCTGTGTAATCAATTATTGTAAATGTAAATGTTATCAGGAAATGATCAGACAGGAGAGGGTTTTCAGGAAACACTGTTAAATGTTCAGTTTCTATGCCATATGTTAAAACAAGGTCTAGAGTGTGATTAAAGTGGTGGGTGGGTTCTTTTACAGTTTGCATTGTAGATTCTCACTGAAGGCATCAAAACTATGAATGAACACACGTGGAAGTATGTAGTAAACACAAAAGTGTGAAACAACTCAAAACATGTTTGATATTTTACATTCTTCTGCTTTGACTCCTGCTTCGCTCACCCTTGGCCTTCTCTCCATGAGCTTCATGAGGTCGTCTCCTGAAATGGTTTCCAACAGTCTTGAAGGAGTTCAGAGATGCTGAGCGTTTGTTGGTCCTTTTGCCTTCACTCTGCGCTCCATCTCATCCCAAACCAGCTCCACTGGGTTCAGGTCAGGTGGCTGTGGAGGCCAGGCCTCCATCACTCTCCTTCTTGGTCACAGAGGCCTCACACAGCCTGGAGGTGTGTTTGGGGTCCTTGTGCTGTTGGAAAATAAATGATGGGATGGCATGTGGCTGCAGGATGCTGTGGTGGCCATGCTGGTTCAGTGTGCCTTCAGTTTGGAATAAATCACCAACTGTGAAACCAGCAAAGCCCCCCCACACCATCACGCCTCCTCCTCCATGCTTCACGGTGGGAACCATGCATGTAGAGACCATCGTTCACCTTTTCTGCACAAAGACACGGCAGGTGGAGCCAAAGATCTCAGATCTGGACCCATCAGACCAAAGCACAGATGGTCTAATGTCCACTCCTTGTGTTTCTTAGTCCAAACATGTCTGCTTGTTGCTTTTCCTCAGTCGTGGTTTCTCAGCAGCTGTTTGACCGTAAAGGCCTGATTCACACAGTCTGCTCTGAACATGCAGAGATGTGTCTGCTGCTGGAGCTCTGTGCAGCATCTATCTGGGCTCTGATCTGAGCTGCTGCTAACGATTTCTGAGGCTCAGCAGCAGAGGGACTCTCGCACTTCCTTTCCTGGGCGTCCTCATGTGAGCCAGTTTCATCGCAGTGCTTGATGCGACTGCACTTGGGGACACATTCAACGTTTTAGCAATTTTCTGACTGACTGACCTTCAGTTCTTAAAGTAATGATGGGCTGTTGTTTCCCTTTATTCAGCTGTTTGCTATAATATGAACTCTAACAGAGCCCAGGCTTATCCCCACCTGGGTCTGTCAGACCATCTCTCCCTTCTGCTACACCCAATATACACACAAAAGATCAAGAGCACTGGGATTACAACCAAAACCGTGAGAACATGGCCGCAGGATGCTATTCCGATGCTTCAGGACTGTTTCCACTGCACAGACTGGGATGTATTCAAGGTGCAGGACACTGACAATCGTGTCGCATTGGACAGTTACACCTCCACTGTCTTGGACTACATCTGTTTCTGTGTGGACAATGTAACAACTTGGAAACGATTCCGTGTGTTCCCTAATAATCCACCCTGGATGACACACGGAGTTCAACAACTTATTCGAACAAGGAACAACGCTTTCAAATCCGGGGACCAGGAGGCATACAGTGCTGCCAGGGCCAACCTGAGAAGAGGCATCAAGACTGCCAAGCAGCAGCACAGGAGGCGTATCGAGGCCAGGTTTGAGAACAACACAAACCCAAGGCAGGTCTGGGAGGGCATCAGGGCTATCACGGACTACAAAAGAAGAACACCATCACCCTCAGCCGACAGTTCTACTCTGGCTGAGGATTTAAATCTCTTTTATGCCCGTTTTGATAGGGAGAACACCGACCCTGTCCTGTCCCCTCTCCCCTCAACCGACCCTGCTCCGGTCCTGAGCACTCATGAGCTGAGGCGTGTGTTCCGGAGTATTAACACCAGGAAGGCGGCCGGGCTGGATGGAGTGCTGGGCCGGGTGCTAAAAGACTGTGCTGCGGACCTGGCGGACGTCTTCACCTCTATATATAACACCTCGTTGTCCTGTTCACTGGTACCATCCTGTTTCAAAGCAGCAACCATCGTTCCCATCCCAAAACAGTCAAATGTCACATGTCTGAACGATTTCAGACCTGTGGCACTCACCCCCATTCCCGCCAAATGCCTGGAGAGACTGGTCATTAAACACATCAGAGCTGCTTTTCCACCATCCCTGGACTCGCACCAGTTTGCATACAGGGAGAACCGGTCAACCGAGGATGCGATCGCCACAGTGCTGCACACATTACTGAAGCACTTGGAACACAGGAACACCTATGCACGGCTCCTCTTTGTAGACTACAGCTCGGCTTTTAATACCATCCGGCCATACAAACTCCGTCCCAAACTCCACCAACTGGGACTTAACTCCTCTCTGTGCAACTGGATTGTGGACTTCCTCACTAACCGTAGACAGAGTGTCAGAGTGGGTAAGAACACCTCTTCCACCCTTGTGGTCAACACCGGTGCCCCTCAGGGGTGTGTTCTGAGCCCTCTGCTATACACTCTCTTCACCCATGACTGTATTTCCTCCTGCGCGTCCAATCTCATTGTTAAGTTTGCAGATGACACTACAGTGCTCGGACTTATATCCAACAATGATGAGACAAACTATAGGACAGAGGTGCAACAACTAGAGTCATGGTGCCACGACAATAACTTGGTCTTAAACACCAAAAAGACCAAGGAGATCATTGTAGATTTCCGGAAGAGGGGTCATAACAACCATCTGCCTCTCTTCATTGGCAGTGAGGCGGTGGAGAGGGTGAGCAGTTTTAAATTCTTGGGGGTAACTGTGACCGAGGACCTGTCCTGGGGCAACCATATCACCTCAGTTGTACGGAAGGCCCAACAGCGCCTCTACTACCTGAGGAGACTGCGGAGCGCACACATTCCCAGATCTCTGATGTTGAACTTCTACAACTGTGCCATCAGCAGCGTTCTGACGTATGGATTTCTAGTGTGGTTCCCCAGCTGCACCAAGGCCGATCAGCAAGCACTCCAGCGGGTGGTGAAAGAAGCTGGCAGAATTATTGGAACAAGTCTGCCAGAGATCAGTAATATCTTCCCCACTCGCTGTCTGAGGAGGGTGCACAGTATCCTGCGGGACCAACATCACCCTGCGCGCCACCTTTTCCATCTGCTGCCCTCAGGGAGAAGGTACAGGTCTATACAGGCCAGAACATCCAGACTGGCCAACAGCCTGTATCCACAGGCTGTGAGGCTCCTGAACTCTCTGCCCCCCTCTCACGGACAATAACCATATCCAACTTCTTAATAGCAATGAACTGGTCTGCATTGGTGCATCATATCTTTATTCTCTTCCCCCTCCTGCCCCCCCCCCTCTTTCTTAAATAGATAACTATCATATCTGATATCATATCTCACAGTACAATAATATTGAATGGGTTGCATTGTTGTATTTTGTCATGTTTCTCAGGTCTTTGTCTGAATTTCTACGAACATTATTGCTAAGGATTGTCTTATTGCATTGGAGTCACACTGGGTTAAATATGTACACTTGGGTTTTAAGGGGTATTTATTATTTTCTTCTTTTTTTGGGTTGTATGGAAGCCCCAAACGCAATTTCATTGTTCTTGACAATGACAATAAATAAATACTACTAACAGTTGCCAAACGAGGCTGTCAGCTGTGCACCAACCTGATGGTCCCAACACCATTAATACATAACTCCATATATCTTCATATATTTGATGTCTTCAGTTTGTATCTACAATGTAGAAAGTAGTAACAATAAAGAAAAACCATCAGATGAGGTGTATGCAAACCTTTGGCTGGTGGTGTACTTTAGTCACTGAGAGGCAGCAGGTGGTGGATGTGCGTTTGCAAACCTGTATGTTGCTCCAGTTCAGGACCAACACACTAACATGGGGACAGTGAACACTGTCACACTGTTTCTATTAACCGAAAGCTCTTTGTGTTTTATTTCTATTCATTTCAGATGGCTCGATGTGAGTGTGTCCAACCTCACATGTACCAGGTACTGGGTGGTGTACCTGCAGGTCATCCAGGAGGCTGTGTGGCCCGGTGGAGCTTTGCCAACTGCCCCGGTGTTTGAACGCAGCCAGCAGCAAAAGGATGACACCAAACAACAAGCTTTACGCTGTCTGATGAGACTCGTACCAGGTACGTCTCACGCTCGTTATGGCGCGATCCTTGAATCGGCGTCGTTCCTGTTACAGTATTTGCTCTTATTCAGTCAGTTTGAGTTGTTTTTACATCTCAATCGTTTTTCTGTGTCTAGATCTGGTCTCAGATGTGTTGGGCTCAGAGAAGTACAGACTCAGCTGGCAGACTGCTCTGGACTCTTTTCAGGACCCCCACATCAACAGGTCAATATACCCACTTTGTAGCGAGCCTGTCTGCCGTCAGACGCACCTCTTCTTCTCAGAAAGGATTCATCATAAAATTATACAAAATATGGTTCTTACATCAGATTCTGCTTCCTGTTGTCATGCTCAGTTTTTATTTGATTTCCTTCATTAATAAACAAAATGATCTATTTTCTGTGGGACGCCATATGAACGGTAGAATCAGCACAACCTGTAACAGCTCCCTTTTAGCTTTTTGTCTTTTTGTGTGCATTCGAGCGTCCACAGTTTTCAAGATATAACTTTTGTCTGAAGATGTCAGTAACAGCTCGAGGTGATTTAGACTGCAGAGTGGAGTAAAAAAGAGTTTGGCCCGTTCCTGATTTTAGATTTCCACAGCGCTGTGAAATGTGCATTCCAGTTATCACAATCGCGCGATTGCAGTTGTTGCTGAGTGACCCAACCAGGGAATCACTTCTTGTCTTCGGCTTCACAGCATTATACTCGGCCTTGGAGGGCGTGGTCAGCTAAGTGTTTGAGCTTCACTCTTACTCCACAAGGTTAAAGTTGATATTGAAAAGTAAACATATCCAGTATAAAATATCATGAAAGGTTGTGGAGAGATCAGTACAATACTACAATACCTTTTTTTTTTAATGCAGTGCCGTACGATGTCTCAATGCAGCCATAAAGTTTTGTCAAATCACAAACTGCATATGTTCAAATCACACGTTTTTACAGCGTGTCGAAGCCAAAGACCTCATCCAGTTTTGTTTCATTCTGGTTAATCGTCAGCATGTTGTGATAAAGACGTCATAAGTTTCAGTATAGCCCTCGCCCTTCAGGGCCAGTTCCAGTTTCCAACAATGGCGGCAGCTACTTAGTCTTAATATTACTCTTGTTTATGTTTCTGGGCCAAAAATAAACTTTTAAGATATTTTCAGGTGAGAATGTAGCTGTGCAAACTTTGAATATCTGCTTAGTTTATCAACACATCACGTTTGCAAAGTGCTCGGACGTTTTCATAGACGTCTGGTACCCACCAGCTCTATAGCCGACCGGGAGGTCAAGGGTCACTAGAGCTGATGAGAACAGCGAACTCTCTG
>NC_140609.1:1227061-1279561 GCF_057381915.1 Diplotaxodon limnothrissa | reverse complement strand
AACACTCTAACAGGTTGGTGACGCAGGCTGTTTCATGTCATGTTGGTGCTGTGTTCCCTCAGACACCTGGTGTACTGCATATTTGATCTGCTGCTGGAGTTCCTGGTTCCTGAAATACCTGAAGAAAACTTCCAAAGAAGCCTGCTGCAAACGCTCTGCAAGAACCCAGAGAAGCTACTGGCCTGAGGAGACGCATGTAAACCCACCTTCCATCATCTTAGCTCGTCTCATCTACAACTCCCAGCAGTGTGAGGCTGATATCATGTTCTGCACTGAGAGTGAGGGGCTGATTTTGGTCACCCTGACTCCGGTCCACTGAGATCTGTGTCTAATTATGTGTTGATGTAGTGACATACGATACGATGTTCTTGAACATGGTGTCCTGGACACACACTACATTTGAAACAGATGTGATTACATGAGAACACCTGGTGTGTGTTCAGATCTAAAGATGTGGTAAAGCCTCCTGCGATATCCACTTCCAGCCTCTTCCTGTCTGCTAAACACCCCAGATTTCATTAAACTCCCTTCAGATGGTCTTCACACCCTGCCCTTGTTCCCCTCCACGGTCTTTTGGTAGAAAAGCTTAAGAAGCAGGATTGCTTCGTCCTTTTCCACTTGAGTCTCACAGCGCTCTCAGAGTCGCTGTATCAGCTCGTTTCTGACTCATCCTTCAGTATCGCTCCGGATCTGTGCAGAGCCACACATGTGATTGTTACGTTACACATCTGGATACAATCTAACCTCTGAGTGAGGTGAAGGGTTGGACAGATGATGTTTTACGTCACAGTCCTTTAACAGTCGATGCCTGCATAACATAAGAGGAGTCGGCACAAAGACGGAAGGAAGAAATGAAGGATGTAGGAAGTGTCTTGGCCTAGATCCATTTTAATGTCTTGCTTCAGTCTTTGCTTAATTGCAGAGCTTGAATTACTAATTAACAAGTTTTCCTAAAGAGTTGATACAATATTTCATTACTCACCTTTTCCTTTGATCTACGTACGCTGATGACTGATGAGTTACCGCTGCACTGAGGCAACAGGTCTGCACTTGTTCCCAGCCTGTCAGCATAAACAGAACAAGCTGTTTGCTGGGTCCATCGTACTGCTGACAGTTGATTTTCCAAAAGCAGAAGGTCAGTAAACACTGACCGCTGTGTATTTAAGGTCATTCATTCTCTGGATGAGGATGTGCCAGCTGGTAGATCCCGTCTTTATGTGTAGGGTGTCCAACGTTGCTACACAGGGTTGAGGGTTGTCCAAAGTTTAATGTCACCTCGGTGTCTGGTGAGCATCCTCGCTGTGACTCCTTTATGTACCGTCACACTGAGCTATTTCACAAACTGTGCACACGTAGGTTTCCTTCTTTGTAACGACAAACTCTTCAGCTGTGATCAGCCAGCAGGTGTACGCTCCTCAGGTTGGCTTTAAAGACGTAAATGGTGTTTTGCTTTGTTCATCCTGATCACAACTTAAAACGTAATAAGTGTGCAGTGTCCTGTTTTTGTAGTAAGTTGTGTCTGGTTTCAAAACGTCCACATCCACCAAAACTGCAGTCTGAGCAGGTTTAAAGTGTAGATACAGTTCATTATACTCCCTGGAGGTGTAACCGTGTTTAGCAATGTTCATCAAATAACCTGCAGCAGCTCATCGTGCCTCTCACATCAGCTGGTTTCCATCCATAGTGACACAAGTTCTTTGAGAAGATCAGTGAATAAATGCTGTTTACTGCCATCATCTGTCACACAGATGATGGACCTGTGGAGGTTTCCTGTGCTGTCTGACTGCAGGTCCAAGTTCTCCAGGCTGTGCTGTCAGAAGCAAGTGATGACACAGCTGATTGCACCTCTCAAAGCTCAAACAGAAAGTTGCAGCTCGGTCATCGTCCACACAGATGCAGCTAGTTTCGTCTGTCGTGGAACAAAAGTGATTCTTTGCACTTTGCTGTGTTTTCTGTGGAATGGGGCTGAATCAGTTACAGCGACTAAAAACCAAACTGATCAACGGCAACAGGAAACCCAACTAATGTTGTGCAGCTCCCCTCCCACCACCGGAACAGCTGTGACTCATCAGGGATGTGGGAACTGGACCCGTGGGGGTTTCCTGTGGTGCCTGTGTGCAGGTATTTGGTGCTGTGGGTGCAGATGTTCAGTCAGATCTGTGAAAGGTTGGAAGCTCGGCTCCGTGTTTAGTGTTGTCCTGCTGACAGTGCTTTTGCCATTATAGATTAGCTGCTCTACATAATACCCATATGGATGCTGGGAGCCTACAGAACAGCGCACTGTACAAACATCATCAGTTTATAGACTTCAGCAAGTTTCATTTTTAATTTTCAGGGACTTTCTATTGTGCACTCTGAAAATGTTCATAAAGACGCTTCTTGAGCTAGTATATATGACCATGAAGTGATGCTGGTAACCCTCCCCTGAGAGCTGCAGCACATGGTCTGCAGTCACTTTGAACGTATTGTTGAACGTTCTGGCGCCTTTAACGGGCAGCCTTAGCGTCTCACGATCACATAGAAAATGTTAGTTTCTCAGCGCGTCCTTATGAGCAATGTTACGGCGCTTCATTTGTTATTAGCGTCCCGTCTTATGTTGAGCACATCAAATGTGACTGAATCTGCACATTCGCCCTGTTACAAACTGAGATGTTGTGTTTTGCACTCATGTCCTTGTATCAGTCTTGTCTTAACTTCCTGTCTTTCCTTTCTATGATATTAGTGTGTCACTATTATTTATCTGTGCCCATAAAATCGAGACAGATGTGCCAGCGACGGAGACGACAGGCCTCTGCTCTCAAGTGCTTTTATGTCTCTGTGCTGCCTTACAGTGTGACTGCAGTGGACCCGTGCCTCAGCACAGCCCCCCGTGCTGAAACACTTTACAGTGTCAGACTCTGACTGCTGTGAAGGATGGACAGCATATTATCTTCCTGCTGTTGCTGCAACCGTGACAAAACTGATCGTAATTACAGACTCTTCTTTCTCGTTGTATATGCTTTATCATGTTTTATTATGATTTTACTAAACCAATATGTCCAATCAAAACAAGCTCAAATAACATTAGATGTTAGCATGTTAGCCATTTGTAGGTAGTTAGCAGCTATTAGTGGTGTAACGTTTACAGCAGCTGGTCCAGCGCAAGAAAAGCGTTTCTCTAAGAATGAAGACGTGCTGTTCTACGTGGCAGTGATGGTAGAATATCTGACATTAAACTGAGTACATGTGCAGAGACGTCCTGATGTCTGCCAGCTACAGTGTTCCTCTAACCCCTGTAAGCTCTCAGCCATTCACAGAAAGCATTCTCTCAAAGCTTACTGCCAGTTTTCTCAAACAAATGACTACACGCTGTGGGCTTTACAGACATGATGGTAAATGAGACATTTTTCCCAATAATGAAAGGGTTAGGAAACAGGAAGGTCCTAATATGGTCATCTGTGAGCACAGCAGCCAAATTCCCTGCTGTTCAGAGCTTCAGTTCCTGAGGGAAGGTCGGTTTGAAAGGTTTGTTTCATGCAGATGATCTGTGCTGTACCGAGGCCCAGTATGAGCTAAATATGGCTTATTTTAAACTGTGAATCATGCAAAGCTACGCTAATGGAGTCTGAGAAATACAACATGAAGCTGGAAACAAATAGGCCTGCTTTACTCAGTAGTAGATGTGAGACATCATCTTTGTATTGCGTTAATGCCAACATATACAGCAAAGAGCCACATTTTTGTAAACCGCAGACACTAATGCGTTATGTTCACCTGTGTGACTGCTCGGTTCCCCTCCTCGCTGTTTGTTGCCCGTCTGCACCAAAACTTGTGACCGTGTGCTTGTGCTGTCTTTGTAAACCTTCACATTTAAAACAACAATAAACTGACTGATTCTGAGCTGTTAAATCTGCGACTGTTGTTCACACTCATTATTTTCTTGGACCCAGGTGGAGGTGACGCTTTTTACAACAGACCTGTGAGCGTCGTCTTTTATGAGATTTTCTATTACAATAGACGTTAACTGTCTCCCCAGAATTCTGCCTGCAGTTAAATATGTTTTCCATAGTGTCTTTATCCCCCCTGTTGTGGCCATTTTACTTTCTCTGTCCTGTAAGCACCCCGGTGATTTCTAATAGCCCACAGTAAAGATCATAGATGATTCTTTTAAATCGGATTACTTTCAGTTAAATCTAATATTTCACTGCTCTTCTGTCCTCATGCAGTCGCTGTCACACAGTCCCCAATCAACATCCACTTGGAGAAGTGAAAACTTTCCATTATTCCCAGCATTTCTAGGAATTCTGCATTTGATTAAAGGTTTAACCTGAGAGCACATCCTTGGCAGATGTTCTGTGGAACGCCTAAGCAAACATCCCCTAAAACACTGGGAATAATAAAGTGTTTCATCATGCTTCCATGGAAACCAGTGATAATACAGTTTCAGACTGGAATGAGCTGCTTTGAAAACACGTGACATCAGCCACATAAAGGTGAAGGGGCCTTGGACTGGAATTTGTGACGGCTGATGCCAAATGTTCCGGTTCAGTCGTGTCGTTATGCGGTCTGTATCAGTGTGGTAGAAGCTTCTCTGAACAGTCAGAGGAGCAGGGCGTTAATAACACACGACTGTACCACGTGAGCACACGGGGGGAACCCGGACACGTGAAGCTTTAACACGCCGACCAGAGCAAACGTACCATCGTCATTTCTGTCACGCAGGCCGATTCAGATACTTCTTTCCGTGCAGGTTCTGAAAGCAGCAGGTTGTAATTGGTCGAGTGTTTGCGTCCCTCATGAATATGATTTGAAATTCTTTCTTTAATCAATGAAACGATTATCAAGATGAGTCCAAAGTGGTTCTGTGTTATTTTTACACATTGTTGGTTGTAAGACAGAAAATCCTCCCACTGAACTTTGACCAACCGGATATTTGGAGCTTTTTATTTATTACTGACATTTACTGATGTTTGCATCTAACCGAGCAGCTTTTACCCAGACCGGCTAAAGCTGACGAAACAAAGTGCAGGATAGTGTGATGTAAATGCACCACAGATATAAAATGTCCAGGACAGAAATAGCTCTGCTGCACTGATGGACGTTATCGCCTCCTCTGATCGTACCACACGATCAAACATTAAACGCTCATAGTTTCGATAACCGAGTCCCAAAGAGCGCAGCCGTGCCAGTAACAGCCTCCGTTCCTGGAAGTCTATTCAGGGAGCTTCTCAGAGGTCTGTGGGGGCGGGGGACCCGCAGAGGAAGACTGACCTCTATTAGGTTTGATTTCTTAAAATAGTTTCAGGCGATTTTATGGCAGAACAGTTAATCTTGTGTCAGTGTCGTGCAACACTAAAACATTAACTGAAATCTACTACGGTAAGTTTGGCAGAACAGCAAAGCGGCCTTTAAATTAATTCCCCCCAAATTCCATGAATTTTCCTAACTGGTCATCCAACACAAGCAGTCCAAGACAAATCCGACACACCGTGCGAGAGTCGTTCCCTGGATCACAGAAGGACTCATGAACATAAACAGGAGATTTCATGATTTTTCTTTTCAATTTGACATCATCTCACAACCCTTCGCCTCTAATGTTTATGGAAAACTAAAGATTGTAATGCAAATCTCGTCATATTTGATGCAATATTAACAAAAACACTAAAATCATTGCAGAACTTCTGTGGCAGAGGTAACTTTGTAGAGTGTCCACTTACAGAGACACACTCGCATCCAAATCCATGTCTGGAATTCCCAACCAGAGAGGAATCAGCGGGTTTGACCCCTTGTTGCTGTGAGCCGCCGTGCTGCCTTCTTCCAAACGCTCTTAATTAAAGCGCGGCCTGGTGCGGTGGGGGGATGGGTGGGCAGATTAGCGCCGTTTTAGGAGTAAAGTTGCGCTCGCTCACAGCAGCGCTGACGCTATATGTGACCCTGCACAGGGTTTTGGTAGAGGCCGTCGCACCCACATGACCAGACCACCTCGCAGAGTCTCTGTAGCAACTGCAGCCCCGGACGCTGGAGGAGGCTGCAGGTTTGGAGCCGGTCGCAGGTTTCCATGACTACAGCCCATCCCAGCTTTACTGCAAATTAATAACCTTCAGGCCAGTTCTGCAAAAAACAACTCAAGACTTGTGTGTGTTAGCACTACTGCTGATATGTGGCGGTAAATGTAAAAAAAAGAAAAGGATTAAAGTGAAGCGTCTACAAATAGCCGACAGCTAAATAAATCTACGGAAAAGAAATATCAGCTGGGCTCCGTCCAAGTTTCCATCCAGCACGGAGCACCGAGACGGTCTCGATCAGCAGCTCTCTGATGCAGCTCTGCTGAAGCCTGTGTCAGTTTTGCTGAAACCATTTTATTAATGAAAGCTCAGCATGTAAACACAATGTGAGGTCAACAATGAGCCTGTTTGCACTTTGACATTTTGTACTGTAGCTGAGGAGGTGAAGCAGGCTGCGTGGGAAGATTCCTATCCCTGCAGCGTCCTTCAAGCACACAATAAAGAGCTGTGTGTGTGTGTGTGTGTGTGTCTGTGTGTGTGAACAGGTGACTGCAGCTCTTGGTGCTGCAGTCACAAAACGACCACACGGTGAACTCGGAGCCTTGATCAGGCTGCTCATTAACATCAATGGGTGCAACTATTCAAAGTTTCCCTTTGCAGAATCTTACAAACATGTATGCATTTGTTCACCTCGATGCACCGTGTGAATCCCGCATGTCTAACATACATGAGACATGCAAACTAGTTTAAACCGGCTCGTCGATTGAAGGTTCCCGGGCTCTGCCCTTTGGAGCCTCACTAAAACATAAAGACATTCAAACTGTTTGTTAGATTTTACTTCCTGACACTTCCTGTAACAACGTGCAGCCGTGTGCACAACATAACGCCAAAAAAACAACATCCCATCGTGTCTAAGAAGACGAAGGCATCATTATATGAAGATCATGGACCATTTTTGGCTGCTCCAATAAAAAGGTGACACTTACACTCAGAGCGCTCTGGAAGAACACTGAGATATCAGCTGCGCTGTGATAAAGATGTGTCTTGTGTACAGGATGAAACAAAGGCGAATGTTTAAATAGCAACATTAAAAGTGTCCATCTTGTCCAAAACCCAAAGTTAAATCTGCCGTGTCATTATTGCCCCCCACCCACACACACCCCCACCCACCTGGCAGCATGCGTCCAGCTGCTGTTGTTTTGGGCAGTAAATGAGTTTAAAGTCTTGCTTCTCTGCTGATTTACATGAAAACCACATGTTCTTCATCTTCAGCAGGTTACGCAATCTGCTCTCATCAAACCTTCCACACACACACACACACACACACACACAGATACAGACATTCTTAAGTACTGTCTGACACTGTGGGCTCTTGTTGGGGGAGGCACTCCACCTTCTGCCTAACTCTTGTTTCCCTTTCTGTATTACATAATAGAATACACACACAGACACACACAGACACACACACACACGCACACACATGCATGCGTGGTTCAGCTGATTGCCCTTTAAAGGCTTCATTAGCTGTTATTTAAGATGTGGAACAGGGAGCCGTGTTTAAAAGCTCTGTGAGGTGTTTGGACTTCTTCCTGTTTTTGCATCGTGAAACGACTGAAGCAAAAATCACGTCTGGAACTGCCTACAAAGCCCACTTCAGTCCATTTCTTTTTAAAAATGAAAGCATTTTATGCACATTCGACAAAGGGCTCACAGAATCCCAACAGACGCACACACAGACACGTTTTTGTGTGGTTTTGCACTCGAGTTCTGCTGCTGTGCATGACAAATCAGGACTCTTGTAATGTGCAGACAGTTATTGTTGTTATCCTGAAACAATTTGCTCAGATGGAGCACTTTTAGTTTAATGCAACATAAAACTACACGTGTGGAATGATCACACCATTGCCCCCCAGTGGATCATAACGTAAGACTGCTTGTTGTTTTGCTGCCGTACAGTTTTTGAAGCACTTTGGAACACACTTCATTTGACAGCTTCAGTTTCCAGAAGTCATGGTTGGACATCAGGGCTAGAGAAGGAGGTGGAGGAAGTATGCAGCCTGAAGCAGGAAGGAAGTTGGCTGCATACTTATTTATGACAGGATTTAACTGGAACCCAACATCTTCATATCCAGTAAAATGCTTTAAAACTGAACATAAAATATGATAAAATGAAATTAATATAAAAATATTTGGAGTCATATTCACCTGCACACACTTCCCTGGCTGACTGCTCTCACGGCGTCACATCATGTCTTCACAGCAAACCTGCTGGATGGCACCAGCTGATTGGACGAATGTGTAAGACACATGTAATACCTCTAGATGGCGACATAAGCAAACTGATGCTGTAAGCTCCATTCATGGAGGTGGCCGCAGGGAGGCGCTGTATGATAAAATGAGAGTAATTCACCTGTTACAGTCACGAGCCTACAGTCAGCTGAGACATCCACATGCACTTTAGTTAGAGCGGTAACAGCTGGTTAAAGCTGGTTATTTGTACTGGTGATCACATTGTAAATATTATGATCAATTTATTCTTTTGCACAGCTGAAGTTACATGAGTTATTATGGCACGAGTAACACAACAAGGACAAAAACAGAGTGAAAACGAAGTGAGGGAGCTGTCCTCAGTCCTGCTGTTTCAGCCTTTAAAGGGGAACTCATTTGGACTCGTTTGAGAGCAGCCTTGTGTAATGACAAAAAATTAACTTTAAAACAAGTCTGACAATCAGATAAAAGATGGTTTTTGATACCAACTATTTATTGCAACTTTCAACTTTGAGCAACGAATAGTAAATAAACTGGGACTGAACTTCTCTAGTCATGTGACTTCTCTTAATATCTTATATCTGTGCCCACAACCAGGTTAGAGGTGGTGCCTGAATGCTTGAGATGCCTCCACGAGGTTATTGAACGCCCATCCAGGGTTAGTGTTGGATTAATGTCCATCTGGGAGGTAAAGGTGGTAGAGCAGGTTTTCTACCAGTGGGAAGGTGGGTAGATCGACCTCACCTCCCCGAATCCATTGGTATTTATGTCTGAAGTGCACAGGCACAGATACACACTGTGTGAATGAGGCTTCTAGCAGTTCAGTTCTTTTTATAGAAATTTCTCCTGTTTGGAAAACCAAAATGGAAAGTCTTGAACTGGAATTCCATGAAATTATTCATAATTCATTTGAAATGTAATTTATGAAAATGTAATAAAGTACTGGCGTATTTGTCATGTGGCTAAAATATAATCCACAACGCTTGACAGCTTGGACTTAGAAGGCTCAGATCTAGTGCTTCGTCTGTCGCAGATCCCACCTCCTGTGACACAGCTGTTTATATACTACAGTATATTGATTAGTACAAGGATAATACATACTTTAATAAGATGCAACAGGGAGCTGCCCAAACGTAATCATCTAATGGTCGCTTCACGTAGTTTTTTAAAGCAACGGGTTTGTCTAAAGTTCTGGGAACTAATTCGATTCTACAGTGCAGTTGTATCTCGCTGTGTTAGTCAGCAGCTCGTACTCTGCAGGGTGGACATGTTTTGTTTGCAGACTTCATTGGAGCTGAAGTCTGACACAAACAGCTTGTTTTCATTCGTGATGGCAAAA
Source organism: Diplotaxodon limnothrissa (assembly GCF_057381915.1). NCBI lineage: Eukaryota > Metazoa > Chordata > Actinopteri > Cichliformes > Cichlidae > Diplotaxodon > Diplotaxodon limnothrissa. Next base: position 1,269,970 of record NC_140609.1, on the reverse strand, counting down.
TCTACAGGAAATGTAACTGCAGACCTTTGAATCGATCCAGCGGGGTCTGTGAGGTACAGCCGTGCAGACTGTATCCGTACAGGGACGGAAACGCACTGCAGCGTTTCCCTATTTCTGAGAGAAGAGCAAGCAGCTGGGGGTGGGGAGAGTTAGCTCCCAGTACAGCCAGTTGTTAGCTGGTAACCAGCTCTGGGCCTCGCTGTTGCAATGCAGTCAAAACAAGCTCCACAGCTGCATTTGTAACCAGACCCCCCCCCCCACCACCACCACCACCACCCCCCACCACCCCCCACCACCTCTGTGTAATTGACTGGCACTATATTTGTTATTGTTTCACCACAGAGCTGTGTGGAGCCGGCGAGTCAGGAGGAATCAGCCAGACTTCTTCAAATGGTGAGTTTAACAGCGTGGCCTCGGCTGCTCATCAAGACTTTGTTACAGGCGGTGATGTCACGGTGAGGAAAAAGGCGGAGGAGCAGTGGCCTCCTGTTTGTGCGCCTCATTAGCTGAAATATGTTTGATTCATAGAAGAACATTTGTTTTGCAGTTTTTTTCTCACAAACTTGTGACAAGGATAAAAATCCTGTTCTGTGTGTGAGAGCGCAGCAGAGAAACATCCAGAAACACTACACCACTTAAAGAAACAAGTAACGATGAAGCCCATCTTCTCTCTCTGTAGCTGGGACTCTTTCCTTCAACTTATTTTGTTTCTGTGGTTTTAAGTAAAAATGTGTTAGAATGTGTTTTGTTGATTTTGTTGCTGTTTTATGCTTAATGACTGTCATCATGGTCAGCAGGTACTGGCTGCTGCCTGATACTGTTACAAATAGTTACAAAGTTACAAATCCTAGTTTGTCGTATCTTTTAAAAGTCCAAGTCTTTTTCTTGATAGTGTTCAAATATTATTAACTGCTATCTGTTGTCAGTCACTCAGCACAGGAAATATTCTGCACACCTACAAATTGCCCAAAGCGTTTGACCTGTTACAGGAAATCTGTGCATCATTCACTACAGTGAAGGTTCTACATGTACAAATGTTTCCTAAAGCATTTCAGCCATCACGTTTCATCTGTAGCTCGGCAGGTTTCTAATGTCCACTCAGTATAACTCAGTACGACAGCTTAGATGTACTTTATTGAGTCTAGTTTAGCAAACTTTGTAGTCCATAAAATCTGATTGGCTGAGAATTTTTGAAAAGACAGAAAAATTCTGTCTTGTATATACTTGTATATATAAACGTATACAAGTACTTTTATACACAAAGTACTTGTATAAAAATGGATGTGTTTTTGTGTCACGCCTCAAACACAGCACAGTCACAGGAATGCTGGTGTTCTCTGTAACTCTGAACTCAAACACTGACTCGCATTAATCTCTGGAAGCAACAAGTCACGCTTCTCCGTCTGGTGCTGTGATTTGGGTTTGGATCAGTACTTGTCTGACTGCACTGTGCCAAGTGTAAAGCTTGGTGGAGGGGGACGGTCTTGTTTTTCAGGAGTTAGCCTCGGCCCCTCAGTTTCCAGTGAAAAGAACTCTTCATGGTTCAGCATACCAAGACATTTTGGGTCATTTCATCCTCCAACTTTGTTAAAACTTGACTGCACACCAGTGCACAAAGCAAGGTCCACAAAGACATGGATGAGCGAGTTTGGTGTGTAAGAGCTTGACTGGCCTGCACAGTCCTGACCTCAACATGATGGAGCACCTGTGGGTTGAATTAGACTGCCAGCGAGGCCTTCTCATCCAGCATCAGTGTCTGACCTCACAATGCGATGGAAGAATGGTCACAGTTCCCATAAACACATTCCTGAGGTTGAAGCTGTTATAGCTGCAAAGGGTGGAACCCTGTGGACTAAGAGTGGGATGTCACTCAGGTTCACGTGCGTGTGAAGACTTTGGGCAACATAGTATCAGACACGTGTTTTTCCATCCATCTTCTTGAAAAAGTAACACCTTAATTGTTTTGGTAATAAGCTGACATCGGCACATATGTTTCTTTTTGTACTTATGTTGGTGTTCCTGTCAGGAGTAATGTGGCATCATCGAACAAAGTCAGTGGAACCAGGCTCACACCTGCACCCACAAAGTGAGAACACATGGGTGCTGCTGAAGTAATGGTGCCACGTGTTGATGCTGTCAGGCCAGTTTTCCTGACAGTCTGGTCTGCAGTTGCACTTGTGTCTGAAAAAAAAAAGATGAACAAAGCAGCTCACAGTGCAAAACGTTCTTTTTTACCTCATGTTTGTGAGCCAACGCAGGTCAACACAGGCGCTGCGCAGCCGCACAACCTCTGGGCCGACTCCGGAGAGACAGACGTCTCTTCCTGCAGGCTGTCCGTGCCTCACGGAGCTCGGATACGTGTTGGAGGAGGTTGAACCATGTTCACAGTTTTCCCTCATGGGCAGTGGACACGGTTTGGTCTGTGATTTTGACAGTTGCAATATTTCTTTTTCTGTGTGCCCAAGGAGTCAGAAGGTTCCTGCTTCTCCCCATGCCTGATTCTGACCTCATTACTAATTTAAATACACACTTTAATTGCTGCTTTGCAGTATTTTGATTAAGACAGATAAATACCTACCTTCTTACCTTTTTCTCCTTCATTCCTACTTTCTGTTTTAACAGCAAAGTTCGAAGTCTGAAAAGTTCCAGATGTTTGTAGAAAAAGTGCTTTAAGATAAATTAGAATTGAACCTTCTTGTAACAGCGAAGACTCATTTTCACAGGAGTCGTGTGACATTTTCTGAAACTCTGATGCAGTATTGTAGTGCATACTAACAGGTGTGACGTGTTCTAGAACGGTTTATCATTGACGTGTGTATTTACAGCTGGCTGGTATGCGGACTGACCTTTGACCTTGGCATTCTTAGCACCAAGCGCAGGCCAGCCTGTGTTTTCAGCTTCTGTAGACAAACGTGTAATCAAACAGGCACTAAAAGCAGCGCTTGTTTCTGTTAAAGTACAAGTGAACAGAAGATACAAACTCAAAGACTTTAAAACCATTAATCCTGATTTCAAATGAGCGTGTGTCTCAGTGTGTGTCTGTCACATGAACAGCAGTTTATAGTCTCCGCCCAGTGACGGCTATGACTCGTTTTTTAAAAAGGTTTTTAAAGCACAGCTTTCAGTGTAATACTAGAAGTTCATTACTGTCGGTTAAATGTTCCAGCAAAGCCTTGAGGTTCTTTTCAGTGTTAGTACAGGATATGAAGCCTTGCTGTTAGCATTGCACCATGGCCGTCGGAGCTAACTCGCCCATTTTCCTTGAAAACATGCAGGAGAAAAACAGAACAAGTAGAGCTAGCATCCACGAATGAAACAAACCGAATGCAAAGCAGGAAATAGCTTTAAACCTTTCTGAGGCTTTAGCTTCACATTCAGTATGATCATGTTCATATTCATTCAATTACATTTTATTTACACGTGCCAAATCACAATAACAGCTGCATCAAGTCACTTGATATTGTAAGGTAAGACAATAACACAGAGTAACAAAACGTGTTTCTCATGCACAAATGGAAGAAAGCAGTCCTGCATATGTGTTTAATATGTGCATAGAAGGGCATCCTGGTCAAAATGGCTCCTCACAGTGTTACTGGAGCCATCCAGAGTAAGCATCTGGTTAGATACCATGTTTCGAGGATTTTAAGCGCCGAGTACAATAACCTCAGTGTTTTCCAGTAATATCCGTTCATATTACTACAATATTGTTTTGAAATTGTTACCAGCCAACAGGAAAAAACCCAAAAACAAGAAGAAATAAAGTTGCTCTTAAGGACGTCTATCCCTCACTGATGCTCGCTGGGGAAAATTAAGATTTATAATACTTTAGACTCATTTACCATCCTTTACGATCAAGCTAATAATCCTTCAGTTTGAGTTGATTTTGTATTTACGGAGCTCGTGAACATAACGTTCTTCAGGTAGGCCTGCAGCATGTCCCACTAAGGATCATCAATAGGATTAAGAAGCCAATAAAATCATTGTTTTGACGCACAATGGACCTCAAGTCGTTTGTCTCTCACCTCAAAATACGAATCAGGACACTTCTCACTTTTCAAATAGAAATGAGAGATGTCCGCCATACGGATTTCTCTCCAGGATCAGTAAAGTTATTCTTGTTTTTATTTGTAGTGTTGAAGGAATATCTCGCTTAACCCTAAAACCTGTGTTGTAGTGCAGACGCCCCTAAATGGACTTCAGTATCGTTGAGGCGTCACTGCTGCTCTGTCATTTAAGTCTTGCTCCAGACTAGCCAGCATGGGCGCGGTGGCCGTGGTGTTACAGCTAACTGGCGTGTATCCAGCCCTTCGTACAAACTTTTATCATTTTCCTGCTATTTCAGGGTCAAATCAACTGGTGTTCAATGATGGGAAGCAAGTTTGAACCCCAGAGACTTTTAAACCGTTGTTCTCTGTTTTAAACTGCCCACTATCATCTATTTTACAGCCTGTGTTCACTGACAGCTTTGACTCATTTTTCAACACAACACTGGATTTTTAAAGGTTACTTTTTACATACAACTGCAAATGGTTTGCTGTATATTTAACGTGTTTCAGGTTTAGACGTCTGTTCAAAGGGGACCGAGTCTGAATCAGTGCCCTCGGTATTCGTAGCTCCACGTGTGGATTAAACGGCCTTTGGTCTAACTGCTTATAAACCCCATTTTTCCTTAATTAACCAAGCTGTGAAAGTGGACACAGTGGTGATGTGCTGGACTGAAAGCCTTGATGTCAGCGGTGTCTAACCTCCACATTAGTGTTGAGTCTAAAACCTACTTCGTGCAACAACAAGAGCTTAAAGTGACAACGTTTATGTTAAAATAAGTTATAATACTTATTTTACAATCTTGGAAGCATCACAGCCATGGCTGGCTTTGATATTTCTGCCCAACGATGGCCGACATGGCAGCTGATCCCATGACTTCGGTTTATTAGCACCTTTAACCATCTGAGCCAAACAAATTAGTTTGATCTTTACAACCATTTTCCCAATAAGTAAACTAGATCTGGTACAGACAACTGACGCATGATGGACCGTTTAAATAGTCTCATTCTTGTTGATCCATTTGTACATTTGTCACTATGACCTCAGTTAAAGTTGAAGCTTTGTTCATCTCTGGCCAGTATAACAACTGATCCCATGACCTTTACATCATTAGCACCAGATTCTAACCAGCTGAGCTAACAGACCCGAATTAAACAGTTTGATCCATAATTCAAAGGACTGTTGCTCTTTGGGTTGGACCAAAATCTCAGGCGTTATCAGCACAACAGGCTCAGCTGGTTTTAAAGAGCAAATTTGTTCCATTTTTAAGCAAAGACGCATCTCAGTGTTTGTATGCAGCATACAGACTCCATGATGCTGTTTGCAGCCTGCATCTAGTGACACATCTCAGTCGCTCTTCTGCTGAAAAGTGGGATTGCAGCATTAGCTACAGACGTCATGTGGATACTTGAATGGACCCGACGGCAGATGATAAAGATCAGTATTCCCATCACATTTAATCCTGATAGCTGAAGGCTGACCTGAGTCTTTCTCCTGTTCGTCTTACATTATTGCCTGATTTAGCACCTAATGCACAGCCGTCCTTAGCTGCATGACTCCTCACAGCATTAAGAAAAGGAAACCTACAATCATCAGTGTGAAAAGTGTGACGCATCGCTGCGCTTCCACAGACACTGTAGGCACCCACTCAGACGTGAATGAATTTCTTATCTGATCAGAGAAAGAAAAGTTTTATAGAACTAGTGTCTCTTGGTCTTTAATAGATCTGGTTTCTTTAAAAGCCACTCAGACTAGTTTAACTGTGATGTGAATTTGCGCTCATGAATCTTGCAGTGATGCTCTGAATGTAAGCTGGCTTGCACCGTGTTGCACAGTCTATTACTCCGCCTCACATTCTAATCCATCCTAACAGATCTGCCCGGCTCTGCTTCTCCTTCCTCTCTCCTTTCAGAAGCAGTCTCATTACAGCGACACCAGCGTGAGTCAGGCCTCAGCTGCTCTCTGAGATCTAATCATACAAGTTGCAAGAAACATTTTGGGGTCCTGATTTGAAACGTGCTGATTGGATAATGAAGGGCGGCCCCTGAAGAAAGCCCAGACCACCCACCCTCCCATCAGTCTATCCATCTTTCTGTTCATCTGGCTGTGCCTCGGATTGAATGGAAGCATCTGTTTTTATCACTCTGGCTATTATAATTGAAAGACATCTAAGAGAGGGAGTGCAAGTTTCTATCCAATCATCGGGGTAATCTCTGTAGAGAATGTGTTCTCCTGCAAAGCAGCCCATTTACTTTTTTTAATAGAAAACATGATGAAGTCAAACCTCATTTCAGCCTCTTGGAAAGAAGAAAATGAGCTCGAGAGCTAAATGTCAACTTTCTGTCTGATAAGGCCTTAATGTGCTTCAGGCAAAGTAGGCTGTAAGATGTTGCATCTAAAAGTGTTCCTCCAAAACTAGTGGTTTAACCTTCAGGCTAACCAAAGCTGAGACCTGCACACTGTCATACGAGTATGTCCAGATACAAGACGTGTATCAGCTGATACTGAAACCAGTAGAATTACATAATTCTCCATATGCAAGCCAATAGCAAAACAAAGTGTTTATATAAGTATTGCTGTGCCTTAAGGAAAACAACAGCTTTGACAGGTTGTCACACATCGCTGCACAGGGTGTCCTTCAGCATTGTGCTTATTGACTGTGCAGCGACGTTAGACGTGTGGACAGGTAGATATGTAGGAGGTCTGAAGTTTTTCCTTTTGTTTTCTCTTTTGCTTTCACCAACACCTTGTTTGGACATTTCCAATCCTTTTGGAAAAGATCAGGGTTCAGGTTCAGGCACTCTCTCACTCAGAGCTGCTGCGTACCATTCAGTTGTAAGCGATTACAGCAGGTGTGTAAAGATGCAGACGTGTGTGTATTTGTCAGGGACAGTTTCATAAAGTTACAATCCAACACACTTTGTTCAGAGCGCTGCTGGATCCATATGGTTCCAGGAAAACCTTTATGCCCGTTATCATCCTTCTAACATGTTAGCCAGTGCCTATTCCTTTAACGGCTTTTGGACTCTCAACTCAGGATATGGTTTAAAAAACATGATGTCATTTATGTTTTTTACAGCAGCAACAGCAGTTTGTTGAATTCAAGCATGTCATCAGTGACAAACACATGTGTCATACTTACCAGATCCTCTGTGGATGAACAGTCGAGTCTATCAGATGATTTACTCATCAGTGAGTCCTTCCTGGCCTGCTCAGCAGCACCGTGGGTTGATGTACATCTGCAGCATTTCTTTTATTATCATCAACATTTCTTATACTATTATCCCTGAAATGAAATACGGGTATTCTCATCACCCCACGTGTTGCACATGTCAGTATACAGAAACACATGTGTGCACATATGAGAGAATAACATTAGAGCTTTGCATTGCTGCAACATGAAGCTGAAAAAAGGCTTTACAGCATCAGCTGCTTTGCTTTTTAAAAGAAGCGGCTCTTTCTCATGTCTGCTGTTAGTTTTATGGTGTTGTTCATTCACAAATGCCCACTCTAAAGCTGCCTCACATTTCTTTGTGAGATTACATCAGCAGGTGGAGGTAGGAGGACCTTTGGACCTCCACTCACAGGAGTCAGATTGACATTTATGACTTTATAACATCCATAAATCCCTGCAAAGGCCTTTCTGTGACATCACTGTCAAAGGGCTATGAAGGCAACAAGAGGATCACCCACATTTAAACTACACGGCTCATTTATGGCTTAACAACATTAATTTAAGGCTAGTTTAACTCTGCTCCCATAGAAGTCATTAAAGAAGTGCCGTGAAAACAAGCACGAGTTTCTAACCATCTATTTTTCCTGTTAGATATCTCAAAATAAGAATTCATTTTTAATAAACGTACATTTGTTGTTAACTTTAAGCCCCAAGAATTAGTCTCTGGGTTACTAGTTTAACACATACTGAATTACAGCTTTAATAAAGGAAAACCGGCCAGGATGGTTTGAACTGTTCAAAGAAGCGTAGTTGACCCTTAAAGCATTAATAATGACTCTGCTCTGTTTAACTGATGATTTATTGCAGTTGCAGTGAAAGAGAAGCCTGTGGGCGGTGACCGGCGACTAAAAACACTCGTTACTACACGTAATCGATGTTACTGAACCTGTTCTGTGTATCAGTGTTGTGTTGGTCTCACAGCATGTCCTGTATTTACAGTCGTTTTTCCTGTTTTAAATGATTCATTTAGCTTTGGTTTCAGATTCTTATGTTTCTCGTTAAACTGTAAAAACTGGGCACTCAGATTTTGTCCACTGAGCATCTTGATCTGGGCAGGTTTGTTTGGTTGGATTTTTCCTAGCCGGGTGGCTAGGCTAATCACCCTGCCTGGGTGCATAATCTGTAAACAAAGCTTTGCCTTAATCACTCTACAACCAGAGAAGAGCTCAGTGCTACTGTGCCATGGCCAGCGCTAGCCTAATCCCAGGCTACAGATCCAAATTAGGTGAGCTCCACTTCCCACTCATCGCAGACCTGGCCCTGGATGACTGTCGAAAAGAGCAAGCACTGGAAAAAGTGCTCCCATGCTCCCGTGACATCCAGGTGGCCAACAATTTTAGCACCCTGGATGAAGACTTTCCTCCAATAGGAAGGCGTCTTCAAAGATCCCTGTGGAGACTTTGACTGGACACCTGCATCTCTACCAGCCGTCACACAGGCTGAGCCCCCATGGCCTGGCACTGCCTCGTACCCGATCCCCAGGCTATTACAAGGCTGACAGGCCGGTACATGGATTCGACTCAGAAGCAGACTCAACAGACAGGCTGGTTTACTTATCAAACTTTATTTAACTTGGGGGGAATAACTGGGACGTGGGATTGGAGTGAGAGTCTCAGGTGTTGAAACCACTGCAGACTCAGGGAAAGTGGGGTGAGTGGAAGTTGGAGAGTAACTGACAGGCGGTGAATCGTGGTGAAGTGAATGCTTAGAGGGAAGCAGGGGTCTCGGGACGGCGGCCAAGAAAGTGTTCAGCAGAGGGTGGTAGGATCAGTGATCCAGATGTGAGTGGAGTACCGTGTGTTTCCAGCAGAGACCCAGCAGAATCACAGGTGTGTGTGTAGCGAACAGCCAACTGAAAGTGAGTTGAATAAGGATCCTTATTGCTGTTTTAGAGGAGCGCTGCTTCAGAGGATAGCTGCAGATTTCTGTCAGAATCTGCAGATTATACAGTACAAATAAAATGTTCACGTTTCTCCAACGTTGTCTTCCCAACAGTTTCACTGGATGGCCAGGAAGCGTTCGCGATGTCTTCTCCGGCGCTGATAATCAGCGTCTGTCTTGTGTCAGTGACGTAAAAGACGGATTTAATGCGACATGACCATCAAACAGCAGTCGCTTTCTAAAACATCAGATATGTATTTTTTATTATTATTAACCTTTATTTAACCAGGAAAAGTCCCATTGAGATTAAAAACCTCTTTTGCAAGGGAGTCCTGGCCAAGAGGCGACAACACATTGAAATTACAAAGTTACATACATATTATAAATAACAATTACATTTTAAAAACATTTTTCTCTGGCTCTCTCAATCTGGACTTAAAAGCATTTAATGAAATAAGATCTGCTATCTTCCAGTCTTTTTGCATCATGTTCCATGTGAAAGGGGCAGCATAAGTAAAAGCCCTCTTTCCCAGTTCAGTTCTGGCAAATGGAACATTGAGCAATAAAAGATCGCTTGAACGCAGGCTGTAAGAAACAGTACTTCTCCGTGTGAGCAGATCGCAAATGTAGGTGGGCATTTGTCCAAGCAGGGCCTTATAAATAAAGATGCACCAGTGAGCAAACCTCCTGGAGGACAACGAAGGCCATCCCACTCGAGCGTACAGATCACAACAATGGGTCAAGGCCCTACAGTTTGTAATAAACCGTAAGGAGGCATGATATACTGAGTCAATCATATGAAGACACTGGGCGGAAGCATTCATGTACAGCAGATCACCATAATCTAAAACAGATTAAAATGTGGCATTTACAAGACGCTTTTTTGTCTCAAAAGAAAAGCAAAATTTGTTTCGAAAGAAAAATCCCAATTTTAGTTTGAGTTTTTTCACAAGATTGTCTATGTGAGGTTTAAAGGTCAGAGAATCATCAATTAAAAAGCCAAGATATTTATACGTATGCACCACTTCTATGAGGTTTCCCTCAAGAGTGGACACCAAGGGGACAGTTTGAGGAAATCTCTTCATGTTTGAAAACAACATTAGCTTTGTCTTTTCAGCATTGAGAACCAATTTCAGCTCCAGAAGTGTGTGCTGAACCACGTCAAAAGCTTTCTGCAAAGATTCTATTGCCTTTTCAAAGTTTGAGCCAAAGGAATAAATAACTGTGTCATCAGCATAAAAATGCATACTAGCATTGGACACATTTTGTCCCAAATCATTTATATACATGATGAACAGCAGAGGTCCTAAACTTGAACCCTGTGGCACCCCAGTGTGAATATTCAAAAGTTCTGAGCACAGATTTTCACATTTAATGCATTGAGTCCTGTCACTCAAATAATTAGTAAACCAGGAGACAACATGTCTAGACAGCCCCAAAGAAAGAAGCCTATGCTTTAAAATGGCGTGATCCACAGTGTCGAAAGCTTTTGACAGGTCGATAAAGAGAGAAGCACAGTGCTGTTTTTTATCAAGAGCAACAAGTATGTCATTTATCACTTTTGTGGCAGCCGTGACAGCACTATGCTGTTTTCTGAACCCAGATTGTAGTTTTGAAAGAACTTCATTAGAGTACAAGAACTCTTTTAATTGCTCACTGACGAGAGACTCAAGGACTTTTGCCAAAACACACAAGTTTGATATTGGCCTGTAATTAGTCAAAATGGCCGGGTCGCCTCCTTTTAATATTGGCGTAACAAAAGCAGACTTCCAAACAAGTGGAATTTCTTTATTTTGGATTGAAAGATTAAAAAGGATCGTAAGAGGTTGTGCAATGTAATCAGCTGCTATTTTCAGAAAATAGGGCTCTATTAAGTCTGGCCCTGGGGGTTTCCTGTGATCTAAGGCTTTAAGAGCTTTATGCACTTCCTGGACAGAAAAAGGAGAAAAATCAAAAAGCTCCCCAATATATGTTTGGGGTTCTGTGCAGGGAATCATGGGGGCTGCTCCAACAGAGTTAAATAAAAAACCAGTAGCTACGAAGTGCTTGTTAAAGCTGTTTAAGACCTCAGTTCTGTCATAAACTGGGACAGAATCTTTTAAAATGAATTTTGGAAGAGCCTGTGATATTTTATTTATAGATAAGGACTTAATTACTTTCCAAAATTTCTGAGGGTTATTGAGGTTTTCTGTAGTAACAGATAAATAATATTCTGACTTAGCCTTCTTGATAAGTGTCGTGCATTTGTTTCTTAATTTCCTGAAGTCTAACCAGTCAGTCAGGGAATCGTTTTTCCTAGCTTTTGCCCATGCCACGTTACGCTGATGGATGGACTCTGATAATTCCGATGAAAACCAAGGGTTCTCCCGTCCCTTGACCCTAAATTTTTTGGCAGGTGCATGCTTATTTAAAATCTTCATAAAAATTTCTTTAAAATAAGCCCAAGCCAGATGGATGTCTGGTATCAGACTCAAGTTTTCCCAATTTACCATAGACAAGTCATAATGAAACGCTTGCTCATTAAATATTTTAAAATTTCTTTTACAGATGATACGCGGTTTACATTTAGGGATTTTAGTGTTCCTACTGGTAGCAACTACACAATGATCGCTTAAATCATTACAAAACACGCCTAGAGACAGAAACTTATGAGGGACATTTGTTAGAATTAGGTCAATCAAAGTAGATTTGTCAGGACTCTTTATATTTGGCCTTGTAGGTAGGTTGACCAACTGGCTAAGATTAACAGAGTCACAGAAGGATTTAAATTAATCAGAAGCTATATTCAGCCAGTCCCAGTTCAAGTCTCCGGCCAATAGAAGTTCGTTATATTTTAATTTGGACAGAAGATGCTTTAGAGATAATAAAGTTTCCTTTACAGCAGACGGAGGCCTATAGCACCCAACAACTGTTATAGAAAGAGACTTTACTATTTTAATATCCAAAGCCAAGAATTCCATTTGTTTAGGAATAGATACAGATAAAACAATGGATACTTCATATCTTGATTTAACATAAATTGCTACGCCTCCACCTTTCCTAGGCCTATCTGTGCGATAAAGATTGTATCCCGTTATGTTGATGTCATCATCTGTAATAGATTTGGACAACCAAGTTTCGGAGATAATCACAATATCCGCGTTTGTCGATTTCGCCCAAATTCTGACCAAGTCCATCTTGTGTAATAAGCTGCGTACATTTAGATGAACACATTTTAACCCTGGCTGAGATTTAAAATCGGCAGGGGTCTGGACACTTTTCAATTCAGGTCCAGGATTTGGTTGCACATCTCCGGATATAAGTAAAAGTAAAACAATCATCAATAACCTTCGTTTTATATTACATTTAAAAGCATTTTCGTACTTTGCAGATGTTAACGACAAATACTGCTTTTTCTTAAGTGAAAGTGAAAGATTATACAGAACAAGGGAACCTTGTAATTTGGGTAATACTTCATATCGATTTAAGCTAGCAACCAGAGCCAGATGAATCGTTGGTGACTCCAGGTGCACTGCTACAGTTGACCTAGTGCCACTAAAATAAGTTTCACCCATACTCAGCTCATATTTTGCAGTTCTCACCCAAGGAGCACCGCAATGTCCCAAGTCCCAAACCACGAATACACACAATAAAGCTTCGATAAGTGTCCTCGTCTTCATAATGATAGCCCAGAGTCCAAAATGGGGGTGAATACAAAAAGCTCCAACCTATTAGCTCCGAATCCGAGCAGAGGTGGACTAAGCAATCCGGGGATCAGATGGAGGTGCGTCGTAGCAGACTCCAGCCCAGCCTGTTAGCTGCGTGTCCGGACAGTGTAGCAGTTTCCAGCCTGTTAACTCTGCGTCCAGGCAGTATAGCAGGCTCCGTCCTGTTAGCTCCGAGTCCGGGCGGTGTAGCAGACTCCGGCTTCGTTAGCTTCAAAATATGGACAATGTAGCCGGCTCCGGCCTGCCAGCTCCAAGTCCGGGGAATGCAGCGGGCTCCAGGCCTGATTAGCTCCGAGTCTGGGGGACACAACAAGCCCCGACCTGCTAGCTCCAAGTCTAGTAGACGCAGTAGGCACCGGCAGGCTCCGGCCCGTCAATCCAGAGTCCAGGTGGAGGCGGACACGGTAGACACAGGTTTGCCTACCCAGAGTCAGTATTTAGACCGGCCCGCTTTGTCCAAAGCCCTATTTCAGTCCAGAGGGAGACGCTACACCGAGAGTTTACGTGTCACCATCTTGGATTCATGTATCGGATTCAGGACCACATACGAAAGTGACCCAGGTGGGATTTGAAAATATCGGATTTGTGCCGTTCACGCTGTCACACCATGATCGGATAGATGGTCGCAGAGGGTCAAAAAAGTCAGATTTGATGCGCTTTCGCCTGCAGTGTGAACGTAGCCTTAGACTCCGCCCCTCTGGGAACATCTCAGGCCCTCCAAAGTATGGAGGCCTTTCTCCCCCCTCCACTCTCCCTGCCAGTGGCTGATGCCCTCAGGCGTCAGTGCGTTGGTGGTTCTTCGTGTCCTGGGTTGGGCGCTCAAGTATGTACCGGCTCACTCCCGGTGGCTGCTTGGTGGGCCTGGTGCCCGTGGCTCAGTCGGGCCGTTCCAGGGGGCCCTCAGGCCTCTGGCCTCTGGGCCTGGGGCTCGGTTCACTCTGGCACAGCTGGCTGCCCGCAGAGCCCACGGCACGTCACTGCAGCCCCCTCTGGCTTCTGCTGCTGGGTGACCCCTCGTTTGGGGCTCTCCTCAGCTCTTCCCATGAGGGTGGCACGGATGCCCCTCCGATGGTCCTCCTTGGGTCCTCATACTCTGGGGCCTCTGGATATCTGGAGCCTGGATCTCCTCCATGCCGGCTTCATGCCCTGGGGGGCGGGGCTATGGCTCCCTACACTCCCTAGCAGATCGTTACAGGAGAAACCTTTTGAATACAAGCGTGCTGATGCACACAGGTGTGCACAGACACAAACTACACCTTTCTTGGCTGCTGCCTCACAGCACATTGTGCGCTGTTGATCTTGCGTGCTGCACAATAACATTCAATATTTAGTATTTACTGTTACTGACATTTACTTAGGTTATTGCAATGATGTTGTGTGTATTGTGTTGCTCTCTTTTTGCTTGTTTTCCCTTTTTTCCGTCTCAACAGGTGATCCAGGCGATTTTTTTTCTTCTTTTTTAAAGTGTCCTCTCTCGCTGTTCCTCTTCCCCTCTGTTTTGCTTTCCCTCTCTTTCTTTCTCTCTCCCTTTCCTATCCCCCAGTCATGTCTGTCCCGTCTGTAATAACCTAAAATAAAATAAATAAATAAATAAATAATAGTAACAAAGGTCAATCAAATGGATCAATACGGCAAGATTGTGATGATCCATTTGGTAAAGTAAATCCTTTGGGCATCTGTCTTGGCCTTCAGACAATAATTCTGATGGCTAAAGAACCAAACGGGACAGGCGAAAAAACAAAACAAAAAAACAAGAAAACCATGTAATAATCGACTCAACTGACACGTGGAAGAACCGACTCATGGTTTGAGTCACTCTCTGGATCTCGTCCTGACGCTGTAATGAGCCATGTGCCAACACTCTACGGTGCAGTTACCTAAGCTTCACTCCCACAGAGGTCAACTGTTTTTTAATAGTGTCACATCCTCACTGTGTAAGAGCCTGGATACTGTGGCTCCTGTGAAAAAGAAAGGAACAAATCAGACGTTTGACTCCTTAAAGCAGGTAACCGACAAGCTGGAGAGGAAATGGCACTAATGCACTAATCTAGAGGTTCCTCATTTGCCCTGCGAAAAGTTGTTTGTTACTCTATAAAAAAAGCCCTCCATAATCTTAATATTTATGACTGATGGAGGAACAACTCCAGGTTTCTTTGTATTCTACAACACAGACTCTGTTGAACATCTGTCCCACAGCATTAAGTGTCGTAACGTTAATCATTAAACGTTGCATTTTCTGAACTAACTTCAATCATTTCTTCCTCTGAGCCATCAACACGCTCTGTTTCGAGCTACTCGCAGTCAGCGACACACAGACTGATCAGTGAGAAATCACGAGGACTCTGGAAAATCAGTCACACAATGCTGCTTTGTTTTGTTGCACAAAACAGATGTTGATTAAAAAATTCCACACAACATCACGTTCATCGTTGCCAAAGCAGAAGCCTTAAGCTATCAAGAGCAAGAAACAAAGGTCCCTTTGCAGCAGGAAGAGGCAGAAGCTTTGGGAAACATAAACCTCATGCTGACAAAGACTGTAACAACGACTCTGGTGTCTCTGGGTTTCAGTTAATCGTGTCATACGATATCTCACTGTGGTAAAACAGCACACGCGCCCTGCTGGTTCAGGTTTAAAGACATTTCATACATCATCTGCTGAGCTCGGTCAGGTAAAGGTGGGAAGACTGGAGACACTGAATGACCACCCAGGCCTAACACAGCTCACCAGGTGCACCTCACGCCACGCTTTGGAGGAAATGGACTGAGAGCTGTGTGTAACATGTTATGTGCGGGAGGCTGAAAAGCAGCCGGGAATAAACCAACACTGAACACTGGATGCACACTACTTTAAACTTTTTATTAACATTCATCTTTTATAAGATGACCTCCAAGGTTAAAGAAATTAAGACGCTGCATCACAGAGATTCTCATGTTAAAATGGCCAGCTGTACTGAAAAATATTCAGATGTTTCCCTCATACACAGAAATGTTTCTCAAGCTAATTTTCACCTTTGTCACAATTATACTGGAAGGAGTGGTACGAGTGGACAATGTATCCAAGTGTAGTGAGATCAAACGCATGCATCATTACAAGCATGCGCTGAGTTACAGTGATGACACAGCTGGTTGAGGGCCAGGCGATTCAGAGCTGTCGACAAGACTGAACAATGAGACCTACACAGAAGTTCTAATTAACTAACTTATCCAGAAATTCCTGGTTAGTTCCTGGTTAGTTCCTGGTTAGTTCCTGGGATGGCGATGACAGAACTGGATGTGAGCTTGAGAGGAACCAGGCTGGACTCAGTGATAAACAAAGCTCTGAAGGTAAAGTGTGCTGGGATATTCAAAGCTGGAGGTAATGGCCCAGTGGCTAGTAAGAGCTTAGCGGTGAGTTAATCTGGAAATAGAAGATGGAAACGGTGTTGCCTGGCGAGCTAGTTTTACTTTGTTTGAGTACAGCAGCGATGAATACTGAGCAGATTTCGTAAACGGACTGAGGTGATGGTAAGTAGCCTTTGAGGTATTGGTTTAATTTGGAAGGTCAGTTAGAGGAGAAGCACTTTCCACCATGATAACCTCAAAGCAAACAGATGAGCTGAATGTCATCAGGGGAGAACAGCTGATCGTCACAGAAGGTGACGATGTCATTCAAGATGGTGAGAAGATGGCAGCATTTCAGCTTGGAAGAGCTGTCCAGAGAGATCGTGTCAGTAAGAGAGGGTTTAGATGCCATGAGTGAGAACAAGTGAGATTCTTAAACAATCACTAAAGACACAGATAATGATGACAAACCCAAAGCACTGCATGCACACTGACACATAACACTTACTGAAATAGTATGATGCGCTGTCTTCTATGCAGAGGCTGTTGCACAAAGTGACAGCTAATACTGACGGGGCCAAACAGATGCAGCGCTCTCTCGTGTCGTTCTTTTGGTAAATGAGCTGATGAAACCTCAGTGGACACTCTTCTGTGGGAAAGTTAGAGTATCTGAGGAGTTTACAGATATATTACCACATATCAGCACTGGCTGGTGTGCCAACAAGACCACCTCATCAATTCCTCCATGATGCTAATTACCATGAAGGAATTGTATGGCACTGTTATATAACCATCCTCTTTTCCTGAGACACAGCTGCTTTCAGGTAATAATTTCATCACCAGTTGTTCTACAACAAGTAAGGACGACGTAGAAGGAGGGAACAAGAAGAGGAATGATTATTGCATTACACGGAAAAACTGGTGGAGGAATAAAAGGAAGACCAAACCATCTACTGAAATATCTTCGCTGATGGATGAGAGGGATGGAGGTTAATCTAACAGACACTGGTATGTTGAAGCACCCTGTTTGTCATCTTACCTTTTGTTATTCTTCGAGGGCTCTCCCATGGTGGAATATCTTTCAAGGATTTTCATGTGCAAACACTCTCTGTTATTGTCAAAAAGCTGTTTCCTGTCATTTCAGCATTACTATCTGACCCTTAACTTTATTTTGCCAAAGCTGTCACTCCTCCCTGTTTCAGCCTGCAGGCTTTAACAGAACGGTCCTGACCAGTGTTGGTCAAGTTACTTGAAAAAAGTAATCAGTAACTAATTACTGATTACTTCCCCCAAAAAGTAATCCCGTTACTTTACTGATTACTTATTTTAAAAGTAATTCATTACTTAGTTACTTAGTTACTTTTTAAAAACACGATTTACAACCTGAAGAGGTGATAAATAGATCTTTCAGCCCAATTCTACTTTTTCTACATAATCCATCATATAAAATGTGATCAGATGGAAAAGTCTCTTTTTAAAACTTGTTTTATTAGTTTTAATCTTTTAACTTTATGCATCAAGCAAACATTTAATTATCTGCAACATTCTCTGACTGGAAGAAATTAGTTTAACATTTAAACCTATTTTCTGCACATTCCAGAACATAAAATAAAATATTTTTGTGTTTACACTCAGTCTTTCAAATAGATGCAAGTAAAACACAGCAGAAAATAAAGAAAGTCAAAGACTCAGCGGTCCTGTTGCTCTATTTTCACCTGTAAAGCAGGAGTGGGGTAGGCGGAGGTTTACCCTGGTGCAGGTGTGCCGCGGTCAGTGGAAGAATCCGTGAGTTTCTCTGTGAGTTTCCCATTACGTCGTAGCTACTCGGTGCTTGTTTGGAAGTTTAGGGGTTTTTTTTTCTCTGTAAAAAGAAGTTTTCTTCCCACGCACAGCGGACACTAATGTTTTTGTCACTTTTTATGGAATCAAACTCAAAGTAAGGTCAGTACTTCCACGCTTTAAACGCTGCACGCTCATACTCTCTCCGCACTCGATATGTGATCCATTGTTGATCTGCACACAGCTGTTGTCACGAACGGCGCACTCGCTTACGTCACTGTCATGAGACATTCTCGCAAAAAAATCACGGTTTTAGTAACGCAGTAACGCAGCGTTCCTACGGGAAAGTAACGGTAATCTAATTACCGTTTTTGCAATAGTAATCCCTTACTTTACTCGTTACTTGAAAAAAGTAATGGGATTACAGTAACACGTTACAAGTAACGCGTTACTGCCCATCTCTGGTCCTGACAAACTGCAGAGGTTACTGTGATGAGCACAAAGATTTGGCTCTCTTTCTGCTAGTTTTGATATATTCCCTAAAACTGCTCTGGATACACTTAGCGCAGCGATAAAGAAACAAGACTTCATGCTGAAAGGAACAGATTGATGATTATGTGGTTTTCACAATCTATTTTTTGGGTGGTTGCAGTAACACAGGAATGACAAGATGACTCCAGCAAGTCTCTCCAACAAGCCAAGAAATAGTCCAACTCATAACACCAGCGAAGCCACAGACTCTCATTTCAGTTTTAATTAAAAAGCCATACATAATACGTTTATTAGTGTGATGACTCGGAGAAGCCAGGCTATGAGTTCCCTCGCTTTTCCAGTTTTAAAGGGGACATGTTGTCCTCATGTCCAACCTCATGTTTTTATTCTTGGACTCTCCTAGAGTAGCTTTGCATGATTCACCGTTCAAAATAATCCTTATGTATCTTATACTGCTCCTTGGTGCAAACCCTCAGTTCACCCACTGTCTGAAACAAACCTTTGCTTCTTTGAGTTGAATCCTTGTGACTGGCTGTGCATCATCCTCTCTGGGTGACGGCGGCGACAGCAGAGAAACATGTCTGGACTAACTATTAGTAGCAGTCTGAAGCCTTAACTTTGACCTCACCAGGATTACGTTCACAGATGCAGACCTCAAACACTATGAGCACGGACAGGTGAGGAACACTCGGTGTCTCTTCATCATGGCACCTGTTCATGAGTGGGATATATTAGGGAGCAAGTGGTCATTGTGTCCTCAAAGTTGATGTTAGAAGATTGTGGTGATGGAAAGGCGTTAGAATACCCGGAGCATAGGATCAGGATCTGAACCCGATCAGGTCTGGAACACGGAGCAGTGGAAAAACCTTGGGTCCTGAAATCCAGTGGGTGTCACTTTCCTAAACATTGCTGCAGACTGTGTACAGCCTTTCATGGAGACAATATTGCCTGTTGGCTGTGGCCTCTATCAGCAGGATAATCCCCCCCTGCTACAAAACAAAAATGTTTCAGGAATGGTTTGAGGAGCTTAACAACGAGTTTGTGGTGCAGACTTGACCCCCCAGATACCCAAATCTCAATCCAATCGTGCATCTGTGGGATGTCCTGGACAAACAAGTTTGAGGATGTGTTGCATTTTGGTGGCAGGTACCACAACTGCAGGTCTACTGGAGTGCAAATCTCGACAGGTCAGGGCTGTTATGGCTGCAAAAGGGGGTCCAACACAATACTAGGCAGGTGGTCACAATGTTATGCCTGATCAGTATATTTTACCCCAGTGTGTGAATGTGAGAGTGAATGAATAGTGGAATTGTAAAGTGCTTTGAGGCCCCGAAAAGTGCTATAAAAATGCAATCCATTATTATTAAATCAATGTGAACATAGCCAAAATGTCCACTCCGCCAAATCAAACTTTATGAACGTTTAGATGTGTATGAGTGTGAACGCATTAGGATTGGAGTAATTGCTGATGATGACTGAAACTTTGGAGCAGGGGTGGGGAACTCCAGGCCTCGAGGGCCGGTGTCCTGCAGGTTTTAGATGTGTCCTTGATCCATCACAGCTGATGTAAATGGCTAAATGACCTCCTCAACATGTCTTGAAGTTCTCCCGAGGCCTGGTAATGAACTAATCATTTGATTCAGATGTGCTGACCCAGGGTGAGATCTAAAACCTGCAGGACACCGGCCCTCGAGGCCTGGAGTTCCACACCTCTGATTTAGAGGGTTATCAAATGTGAAAGAGGGGAAATGCTAGAAACTCTAGTGGTCATGTGCCTGATCATGGACAAACATGACAATCCACCAGTTCAGTCAAATCAGCAATCCAGTGTTTGAAACTAAACAAATCTGAAAACACAGTTGGTTATTCCCAGGCCCGGGTTCCCCTTCATGCACTGGTCCAAATCTTGTGTGATTTTTATGAATTTTTGATGACTGCACCTAAGTCGGTTAGGGACTTCAGCTTTGAGTTGGGAGTTGTGGAGGTTGATGTATGGGAACGTCTATCCTGAAAGCAGCTGAGATCTCTCTATTCTGTCTGGAGCGAGGACAAATGGACGAGAAGCAAATGTTCCCACTGGGAGAGGAGTGCAGTTTTCCTCTTGCAAATTCCTCCAAGAGAGAGGCGGATTAGTTGATCAGCTGCACCTGTTGCACGACTGCTTGGTGGGAACACACACACACACATATGCATTCGCATACACATTTGTGTCCACATCCCCATATGGATGTACCAACACACGTATACACACAGACACACACAGTTAGACATGGGAACAGGTCCTTCTGATTGCTCTGCCTCTCTGGAGGTGGCTGAGGTCAGAGGCGAGTGTTATGCACTGCTTTTGCTTCTCACCAGAAAGAGAGGGACTTTCCACTGCAGAGAGCTCCAGCACAAAATGGTTTATGCATTCATGATGTCATTCTTCAGTGTGTCACAGCACATTTGGAAGACGTTAGTGCTTAAATCGTGCTACAGCCTAGTTTCAACACATGCATGACACGGCTCCAGTGCATATTCCAGTCGCCCATTTGATGTCGGAAAGAAACATAGATGGAGATAATGGTCAAGGACGCACAAAAGACTCCCGCTTTGGGCCGTACCAGAGTGTGGTTGAATTCTTTGCTTGATTCTGGGCCACATGACAAAAAGCCAAAGGAGGAACCAAAGAGGCATATGAATTTGATGATAACATCTGTGCATTTGTTCATGCTCAGACCGAGGGGCTAATGCGGGACAACACTTTCCTGCCCCCTATTAATCCGATTATCTGATTGGTCATTGTAGTATTTCCCTCATGAGATTAACATTCCTCTTCTGTTTGACTTGATTGTCACCATCGATTCTGTTCAATACATTGGGCAACGTGCCGAGAAATTTCCCACAATGACAATAAAACGTCTGAGGCTGTTAATGTCAGCGTTAGGACCACGAAGCCGTGCAGGATGCTGGTGACATGCTTGTGAATATGAGGATTA
The DNA here is from genome assembly GCF_057381915.1 of Diplotaxodon limnothrissa. Classification (NCBI taxonomy): domain Eukaryota; kingdom Metazoa; phylum Chordata; class Actinopteri; order Cichliformes; family Cichlidae; genus Diplotaxodon; species Diplotaxodon limnothrissa. The sequence goes on along the minus strand of NC_140609.1, from coordinate 1,248,533 downwards.
TGTAACATCAGCTGTATGTGCATTTTTATCATTAGTACAAACTGTTATAACGAGTCATTTATGCCCCACTGATCACACTGTGAATGTTACATGTGAGATGTTTCACATGCTGTAAAACAATATATTTTAAATGTAAAGGAGCAACAGATTTCTGTCTGCAGTACAAATATGTGAACCTCTGACAGCAGCGCATTTCCTTCCACTGGGAGTGCTTGCTAGCAAAGATGCTAATGCAGAACATCTGGTCCTGCACTGAGCTGCAAATTTATTGGAAGCAAAGTTATTATGACGTCACTGAATTCACCAAAGAAAAGTGTGCAAATGTAGTGCGTAGTGCACGAGCCCCGTCAGGATAAATGAGGGTGACGTGCTAAGCATCTTGTTTGTCTCTTTACCTGCAGCTCGAGCAACATAAAAGGGAGATGGAAAAGGGGGATTTAGGCCTGCTGTGGGTGTGGGTGTGGGTGTGGTGGCTGCAGGATGGTGTCTAACTGAGCATTAAACTCACCGAGGCGTTTCAGCTGTTAGTGTTGGCCAACAGGCTCTGTGGTTACTACCTAATGTGGTGGGTCTGGCCTTCAGGGAGGGGGCTTTTCTCTCTGTCTCATATTTGCTCACTCACACTCCACCCTGTTAACACACACACACACACACACACACACACACACACACACACACACACACACACACACACACACACACACACACACAAAATACCAGTGATGTCAAATGAGGGGTGGTAAAAGAGCCATACAAAAGTAACTCAGTTTACTCTGGTAACATGTCAGTTTTCTGTGCAGTAAATGCGATGTGTCGTGGTCCTGGGCCATTTTGACCCAACGTTCTCTGTTTCCTTGTGTTTCTGTATCATGTTACGTTCATGTGTTCGTGTGGAGTTATTCTATCGGTCCTAAATGTTTAGTTTGTTGGGTTTCCCCTCCTTGTGTTTTATTCCATGTTTTCCCAGCCCGTCATGTCTGTGCTCCTCAGGTCTGCGTCTCTGTGTATTTCCTGTTTTATTGTGAAGGTCCGTGTCTTATGGCAGTGTGTTCGGGTTACGTTTCCCCTGTCTCCTCAGCTATGACTTCTCGCACCTGTGTTGCCCTCCTGTCTCCCGTTCCCTGATTGCTCCTGTGAGTATATAAGCCCTGTGTTTTCTCCCCGAGTGTCTCCGTTTTCCTCTGTGCTTCATGTATCTCTGCTCGCCGCCTCCTTGTGGTCAGGTTTGTTGTTTAATTCTTGGTTTTTCTCAGTTTAGGTTATTTCTCAGTTCTGTTCTCGCCACCCTCGCTCTTTGTTGTATGTCCCTCTCCATAATAAAGCTCACTCACATCAGCAGTGGCTGCATCTTGGCTCCTTACTCATAACCCCCACGTCTGCCGTTGGAGCGTGTGCAATAACAAGATTCAGAGAAATACAGAATTGAAAGAAAAAAGTATCTGTTGGTTTATTCGCGTAAACAGATACGGCTTTACCTTATTTTTAAAATCTTCCATTGAAATGGCAATGTTACAGGCAAACTGCCTCACAGGTCAAAAGCTCAGTGACCCGTGCATGACAGAAGTTCATGTTAAAGAGTCGTTAAACAGGGATGCTGTTATACAGAGATAAAAAAGTTCTGTGCACTGATATATGAGTAGCAGAGGACAGGGGGCTCTTCATCTAATGAGCCTGTCTGACACCAGTTTGAGACTGAAATCCCCTTTAGTGCAGTCTAGTAAAAAGAAGAGCTCAGCTGGATGACCCAGGGGTTGAGATAAGATATGCTCCCAGGGCAGGAAGTTGATGACAGGGACCGAAACCCTCTGGAGGCCAAGAATCATAACTCTGGGGCCAGGGTCGGGGTGGGAACCCCTCTCAAGGCCAAGCAGGACGGACAAGAAAGAGGCAAAGTCTGTCACGGAGATGGTAAGCAGGCATCATGTGCAGCAGTGGGAAGGGTCAGGTGGAGCTGACCCTGTGGCATCAGGGAAACTGCAGGGGTCAGGCTTGTGTCTGTCACTGAGAGGCCTGGCCTTCATATGATGATGTGCAGGGAATGGGAAAAACACTGAATGGTAGAGATGCCCAAACAGCATGAAACTGAAGAGGAGGCCCATCGGGGAGCACTAGTGTGCACTAGAGCGTGGTGAGGCTGGGATACCTGGGCAGGACAGGTGATGACGAGCTGGGAGTATGAATGATAGCAGAAGCCAGGGTTTCCTCTGCGTCACCGTCAAAATGATGACTCTGACTGCAGTCTGGATATAAGACAGCAGGCTGGAGGAGGCAGGTAAGATACGAAGTCCAAGATACTGTGAATCTTTGTACACCGTGGTTAAAAATGGGCGTGTTCTATAATTACAATGACATATACACACTTGCACATGCACACATTTGCCATGTGCACCTGGGATGAGGTTGATTCCTGGGTGACTCTTGGTGACAGCCAGAGTCACCTCAGCCTGGGTGACGTTGCTGCTGCTTTGGGCCGGCCGATGCTGCCAGATGTGAGGCTGCTTCAGGTTTTCACAGCTGTGCAGTGACTGAGGCATGGACCATATCCAGTAACAACCTGCTCGGGTCTCATGTCCCTGCAGACTGTGAACCACGTGAAAAGACTGAGAGACAGAGTTTAGAAACACTTTAAACCATTGAAAGATGAAACCAGTCAACACTTTCTTTCATTAAAAATACGATTATGAAAGAACTCATTATGACCCAAAGATAAACATAAAGGTAGTGTTTATCTATCCGTGGCGCTGGAAGCATCAGATGTGAACAGTGAAATGCTCTGATGGCAGATTTTGAAACTTTCAGTGCTTCTCGGGACAGACAGTCGGCTATAAACAGTGCTCTCTCTCCACTGACTGGCACTGAGATATTAGCTGTTTATTTGATCCGGCTGTGCGAGCAGAGTTCAGCCGAGCTGATTGTGATGTAAATACTTCGCACTGTGGCTCATTCCCAGGATGAATACTTTGCTAATGAACTGTCCTTTGGAGCCTTTTGAAGGTCTGCTATAGCACGCTCACATGCTAAAAGCAGTGTGTGTGTGTGCGTGTGTGTGTGCTGTTGTGTGATTTGTGATGTGTTTTTAAAGGGGGTGGTGTGAAAGGCTCATGACTCTCGTTCAGTACCATGTGGATGAGATGTGGACCACCCCATTAACTCGTATTTAGACAGCTGACTTAATTTAGACGCCTCTTTTTCTCCTCCTGCATGACATCATGTGACCATTTTACAAAGTGCTCTGAACATAGCTGGGCTCATTCATCTGTGACACGCTCACAGCCGACCTCAGCATGTCGTCTTTATAATAATACCAACAGCTACAACATCACCACCATGGGACTTTTATTTCTATGGCAAACAGATTCACAGCCTTGTGTATTCACATTGAATATAACATGTTCACTGAATACTGGAGGAGTTTAAGTCTAAGGTAGAAACACAAAACGACTCACATCTATATGCTGTCAATCTGAACATGCAAACTGTTGCAGTTATATAAAAGTTTTAATGTCCATAAAAATATTAATAATGATAATAACACAACAAAGGCCGTAGCCCTTTGATCCGAGTCAGGCGTGCTCGCCGTGCAGAGCTGTGAGCCTCAGCCGTGGGTCAGAGTGGGTGTAAACTCATTCAAGCGCTGCCGTGAATCAAGAGTGAATTAAAGCTGAGTTAATGATTCATTTGACATTTTGGTGATATTGACGACCTGCCTGCAGAGACGTCTGCTGTACTCTGTCTCCTGCAAAGTGCCGTGAAGTGTTGAATAGCATCCACAGTGTAGCCTGATTGTGATTTAGATGTGTCATCTTATTTTGTAATGCTGAGCCTGGTTCTGCTGGAGGTTTCTTCCTGTTAAAAGGGAGTTTTTCCTTCCCACTGTCGCCAAAGTGCTGCTCACAGGGGGTCACATGATTGTTATGTGTTTCTCTGTGTGCGTTATTGTAGGGTCGACTGTACTGGTGTGATTTGTTGCTGTATAAATAAAGTTGAACTGAGTCTCTCTCCTGCGTACTTTAGGCTGTTTGCTGTGATTTCACCCTCACAAAAGTCTAAAATAAAGTGACAGCAATAATAAAACACATGATTACCATAACAATCATAATCAGCAGTGATCTTTGTGAGCTGCTGCTCATCTGTGAACAGTTCATGTGTACATTTCATTACTGTGAGATTTTGCCACCGTACACCTTACTGCCGTCTCACTTTAAATATCCTACGCTGCTCGTACAGTACACACGTCTGAGCCACTCGACTGGCTCAGTGCAGCTGTCTGTAAGTCACAGAGACACAGTACAGCTCTTTCCAAGCTTTGTCAGCAGCCGTGTCATCAGTCGCACTCTTTCACCTCTCATCTTGACTTCATACAGTTAGTAAAACTAATCTCCCTGAAGCTCGTACAGCTTTGTTCTTTATTCTTGAAGATCATTTGAAAAAGTTTCTCCTCTCGTCAGATGAGAAAACGCTGCACAGAAACTGCTGTTTTCATGACTCGGCTAATGAACAGTGATCTTATTGGCACAGCTGAAGCAACCTGACATCACGACAGCGCGTGTAACGGACACGCCGGTCCACCGTGTCCATTTCACTCTTTGCTTCTCCAAAATGTCAAAGAGGCACACGTGCAGGATTTGCAGTAAGCTGCATTAACAGCAGAGGGAGATATTTTATTCTAGTCATGGGAAAGTGTTTAAACAGACATTATTAACACATTTACATGTGTATACATACCAGCTCGATTCTGACCCTGGAATCTGCTTTCTGGAGATAAGTGTCGCAATTTCAGGAGTGGGACCACGCCTCCAAACACGCTCCTTCCAGTTCATCTACATAAGTTCCCCCAGTTCTTCAAGCTGTTCGTTCTCGTTTACATGCTCCTCCTCCCTCCTTTTCCATTCTTTAACTTCTTCACTCCTGTTCAGGACACGGGGGTCTGCCAGGCCTGGGAGCCGCCGCCAGTCCCCTCCGAGGCCTTCCCCAAACCGCAGCTCATGTCCAAGCCATTCACCTTGTGAAATACGTTTTTTGCTCAGTACCAACTGGCTTTAAATCTCTTATCTCCTCCTGCTGGTAATGCAATTTTTGCATGCGTGTCCATTTCATGTTTTGGACTAGCAAAGCTTGAAATGGACACGGTGGACCGGTGTGTCTGCGGCACATTTTGCCGTGATACTGGGTTGGCTTATTCTTCCTCATCTTCATAACTCTGTAACTTCGTCCTTGCTGGCTCCTCTCCTCTCTTCTGTCTTCCTGTTCGATCCAACCCGCTCTGTTAGTGTTCTTTCCTTCCTACCATGGCAGTGTTGGTCACCAGGGTTCGTTTGATTTCAGAGGTTTCCTTCAGAAAACTCTACAGATTCTGCCTCACAGACCTTGAGATTATTTTTGTTGTGAGTTAGTGATACATAAATAAAAGTGAACTGAATGGAAATAGTATTAGCCTAGATTACATACTGCAGCTAAAGAAACATCTCTGACATTCTCCGGGCTGAGCTGGACAAACTTTGAAGGTTCACACAACATGAAGGCAGAAAAAAGGAAAACAACTACAAGGAGACAAAATTCAACCGTAGAAAGGTGCAAAAACTACAAGAAAACACAAGTGGGCCTCAAAGAGATGCAACAAAACTACAAAGAGATAGAAAGTAAAATCAGAGACGGGGAAAGGAATTGAGGACCAGTTCTTGTAGAGAACTGGTTCCCAGTAGTCTAATTCCTTGAAATGTGTAGTCTGCTTACCTGTTGGTCCCAATTCCCAGTTCCAGTTGCACTTGTGCTGCAATCAGCTGATTTACATTGGTGTGGCAAAGGAAGAAAATACTGGCTCAGCTTGGTTATGGACATTACTTTGATTTCTTCTGCAGAAAATGATGAAAAAGTGTAAACTGTATAAAGACAGAAACAACCACATTATGCTCCCAACAAGAACTTTGTAAGCATCTGCACAAACAGCATGCTCAGGCTAAGCTGGCCAAGAACCCAGAGTGACGTCAAAATGATATACTGGTAGTTTCAGGTCATTTTACAGAGAAACGCAGAGTAAAGTAATGAGTAGTGTAACAAGTTACTTTCTCCTGTTATTAAGTAACGTACTGCATTACTTGTGTAATTACTTTTTTTGAATAATGACCCCCAGCACTGATGACAACAAAGAGAAAGTCTACCTCCAAAATGCACAAACATTTGACCATGATGGCGACTCAAAGTGGAGCCACTAAATAATAATAATAATAATAATAATAATATTAATGGATTGCATTTATACTTTTCGAGGCCCTCAAAGTGCTTCACAATGCCACTATTCATTGACTCTCACACTCACACACTGGTGGAGGCAGCTACAGTCGTAGCCACAGCTGCCCTGGGGCACTGACAGAGGCGAGGCTGCCATATCGCACCATCAGCCCCTCTCGAAGAAGAGAATCAATAATGGAATCAGAATCCCTAAATTCTTATTAAATCTCGTTCCAACGCAGAGAGAAGCAAAATAACTAAACAGAAGACGCAAAGTTAAGATTTAACAAGTGAACACAAATGAAAAAACAACAAGACAACTACAAAGAGTCGAGCTTTTAATTGGTCACAATTCTTTGAGTCTGATATGGAAAAGACTGCAGACGTATACAGGATCATAAACATGTTTTTCGTGGGTCAGAGTGGGTCAGAGTGGGTCAGTGCGATGACAGTGATCACAACGTTTCCTTACAAACACCATCCCAGTGCAGCTAAAGAAACACCTCAGCACAAGGTGTGGAGGTGCAGTTCCTCTTACCTCTGTTTGACACAGCCATCGAGGAGGGCGGTTTTACATACGCATGATTACAAACCTGATTCAGTAACAGTGATAAAACTTTGTATGCACTGTGAAAACACCGTGTACACATCCTCTACACTGGGATTTGGAAAAGTTTTGATGACCTGCTGGCTGGATGAGTAATGGCCGGTGTCACATTACACACGTCATGCAGAACATGCAGGGCATTGTGTGTTAATGTGCTCTTATTCATTCAATCTAATATTCAGAGCTAATGCGTCCCCAGTGACAGAAGCATTCGCCTCGTTCCTTCTTCTCTGGGGACTTGTTAGCGCTGCAGCTCACATCTTTGAAAAACATTTACACAATGTTTCATAGCGTATCAGGTGACGAGAGGATTTCAGTCATGTGTTGCGTAAAGGTGGACTCCAGATTAAAAACAACAACATACCGCATCAGTGATGTCATCATGAAAAACCGTCGTTTTTGTGTTTCTGACATCGTGAGCTCACTTTCATCATTACTGCTCTTTCACATACAAACCCCTGCAGGGAGCAGTAACAGTGCAGCTAATTAATCACTTGCTCATTACTTAGAGTTTTTTTTTCAAATACTGTATAAAAAGAGCAAACTGCAAACGTGAGCACAGATTTTAACTAACTGGATCCTTTCATTGAACACACACACTGGTGCTCTCTGTGCACACGTGGCAGCACTGCTGCTGTCGTTGTGTTCGTGTTTAACAAATCAAACTGCAGACATGAGTGTGAGTCTGTCACTGAGTAACACAGCCTCAGTGTGTTTGTGCTCTCTGCTCATGTCGCCTTCATATTAAATCATTTTGGGCTTTTTAAAGAACTTATTTTAACATTGCACTCGACAACAAGGGACAAACTGCGTTATTTCTTCATGTCAGCAAGTAGGGCTGACGTGGGCCGCAAGTGGCCCCCGGGCCGCGAGTTTGAGACCCTTGTTCTAGAACATTAAAAAATATATAACCTTAAAAATCATACTTCTTTTTAAAAATATTTGGGATGTGTTCAGTATTGCATTTCATTTGGCAGCCATGCAGTGAAGGCTCATTTCTTTCTCTCTCCACCTCACTGTCTGCTCCACACTTCGCTGTTTATTTACTCTATAAAGCAGTTGTTGTTGTGAATTTACACTATTTAATTAAAACTGGACTTAAACTGAATTTAAAAAAATGCAACATTAACCAAAGTCATTAATGTTTAATTCCCAACATTAAATTTCAAGGATATGTGCGGCTCTTTGGTCCCTTTGGTTACAATGTAAACTATGTCATGTCTACTTTCCAGTTCAGGAATGCGCCAAAACTGCATTACATGACTGAGGATGATGGATGGATAAGGCCCATAATCAGCCATGCTACCAGCACGCTAAAAGCACTGCAGGCTTTCTTGAATGTCTGACCAAAGTAAACTTTATACCACTCGGAGAGTGAAAGTGTCTCTCGTCTGTTTGTCAGAATAGTTGTATATTTGATCTGAGTAAACACCCCAACACATTACTTGACAGTTCACAGAAATGACTCGGGCTGTGCAGGATGAAACCTACCAGGACCTCTAATGCGGTCCAGGCAGCAGACTAAACATGTTGAGGCTGTGCTGCCTTATAATGAAGGCAGAGCAGCTACAGGGGGTCTACCTGTGTGTTATTGTAAGTTAAACAACGCTGAACTTCACAGGAGCAAGTTCAAAGTTCAGGACTCAGATTCAAATGAGCTAACTGGCATTCAGAGTTCACCATTTCAAATAATCAAGTTCAAAAAGTTGGTTTCTATGGTTGAACTCCTTATAAATTTCAGTTTATGAGGAGCATGAAAAAACATCAAGATGGACTTTGACAGAAAACTTCTAGACTAATGAGGAGAAACCAGTTTTGCTTTTACCAGCTCCCAGTTCAACAGCCTGCTGGTGGAACTGGTGGCTTGACAGACACGGGGTATATTCAGGTGAGACCTTTCAGGTAAGGCTTTGCTGTAATGTATCTATAACAAGAGCATGGCTTTGCCGACCTGGCCTTTCACCAGCGGAAACATGGTGGAATGAAACATATCAAATATGTGTATACACAGCAGAGCTGGGACTGCTGAGCAGCTGGAGTCCTCTGTGAGACAAGAAGGAAACAACCTTTCTCTGAATAGTCGAGCAGCTGCTCTGCTCTGCTCCCAGATGTGTACAAACTGTTGCTAAAAACAGGGAATGCTGCAACTTTTGCTGCGACAGGGTCGTGTTGCTGCAGATTCTCAGTGATCTCACTTCCTGTTTTCTATGTAAATAAAATATGGGTTTATGTTATTCATCTATTTTTCTTCACATCTCACACAATGACCCAACGTTTTTCCTGTTAGATGTTAGTCAGAGCCACACACACACACACACACACACACACACACACACACACACACACACACACACACACACACACACACTAATTGAACATCGGTACTCCTCGGCCCTACAACAGGTAATCTCTACCAGGTGCTGCCATCCATGCGTAGTTGTGCTTAGAATAATAAACAGTCCTGCCCTGCACACCATTCACACCATTAACATATTATTTAAGGGACATTACACCATAACACTCGTGCACACGCACACACACACACACACACACACACACACACACACACACACACACACACACACAGCCAGTAAATTAGATTACAGCAGACACTTTCTGTACGTTTTATGACTGTTTCTGATTTTGTCAGTCATGGAGTTAATGTGACATGAAACTACCTATTTCACAATCTGCTACACGTATTGTGTAACAGTCTCATTTGCTGGGATAGACGGGAAAAAACAGACGGAGGAGCAAAAACCTTGAAACTCGAGAAAAATATTTTCCTTCAGCATGACCTTCGGGAGCTGTGAGTGGGCAGGTGAGCGCACGCATCCCTGCAGCCCCCAGCCCTCACCATCTCTTCAGCCCGACAACATCTGTCAGCAGACACAGTCCCTGCAGCCAACAGCACCCCCATTGGCAGGTTACTATGGTGCTGAGACACACTGGGTAGAAACAGTGTAGCCATGCTGTGCAGTGTTTGCACATTTCAGGCGCGGGGTATTACCCAAGTCAACACTGAGGAGATGACAAAGAAAAGCTAAACATCACATCTTGTTCTCACTGAGCTTTATTTGGTTTAACTGGTAGTTCTTTGTGGATCAACACAGCGTTTACAATTTTACTGGTTTTTAGTGGGAAACTAAAGTCAGGAGAGGAACACGTGTTCATTCAGCACGATAAAAACGACACTTAAATGTTTTCGATTGTTTATTGTTATTAATGTCATAAACAGAGATGGGCAGTAATGTGTAATCCGATTACTTTTTTCAAGTAACGAGTAAAGTAAGAGATTACTATTGCAATACAGTAATTAGATTACTATTACTAAAGCAGCACGTTGTGTTACTGTGTTGCTAAACTGTGATTTTGTTTGTGAGAGCGTCTCATGACAGTGACGTGCGAGCGTGCGGCGTCCGTGGCAGCAACAGACGTGTGCAGATCAACAATGGATAACATAGAGTGATGGAGCGAGTACGACCGTGCAGCGTTTACAGCGTGGAAGTAATCCCATTACTTTGAGTTTGATTCTGTAAAAAGTGACACAAACATTAGCGTCCGCTGCTCACTCTGCGTGGGAGGAAAACGTCTTTCTACAGCGAAAAATTTAAACTTCAAATCTGAGCGAGCGAGCACGCTGCCACGGCAACGTGACATTCACAGAGAGACCCCCGGACCCCCCCACTGACATGACCGCTGTGGGCAAACCTCCACCCGCCCCACTGCTGCTAAACAGGTGACAACAGATTTAAGAGCTGCTGAATGTTTGATTTGATTTATTTTTACTGTGTTTTACTTGCATCTACTTGAAAGAGTGCAAACACAAAACATGGTTTTATTTTATCTGCTGGAACAAGCAGACAGTAGGTTTCAATGTTAAACACGTTTCTTCCAGCCAGAGAAGGTTGCAAATAATTTAAGTTTTGTTTGATTTGCATAAAGTTAAAAGATTAAAACTCGTGAAAAAATTTAAACTTAGACTTTTTTCACTTGACTCAGTTTTATATGATGCAAATACAGAAAAAAAAGGTCTGTTGCTTTGTTACATATTCAGGTTGTGTATCTTTTAAAAAAAAAGTAACTAAGTAATAAAGTAACTAATTACTTTTGAAAATAAGTAAATGGCCTGTATTTATATAGCGTTTTTCTAGTCCCTAAGGACCCCAAAGCGCTTTACACATCCAGTCATCCACACATTCACACACTGGTGATGGCAGCTACGTTGTAGCCACAGCCACCCTGGGGCGCACTGACAGAGGCGAGGCTGCCGGACACTGGCGCCACCGGGCCCTCTGACCACCACCAGTAGGCAACGGGTGAAGTGTCTTGCCCAAGGACACAACGACCGAGACTGGCCGGGGCTCGAACCGGCAACCTTCTGATTACAAGGCGAACTCCCAACTCTTGAGCCATGATCGCCCCCAGTAATCAATAAAGTAACAGGATTCGTTTCTTGGAGAAGTAATTAAATGTCGCTGGTCCTGATTGCATCACATTATTACTGTAAATGTAATCTGGCACCTGCTGTCCTTCAGCTCCTGCTCTCATGAAGCTTTTTTATTCTTAGTTAGTCTTATAGCTGAAGAGCATCCACAGCTCTGCAGCCCAGTCTCACATCAGATGGTTAAATATGGTTTGTACATAGACCGATGACAGGGAGGGGGGTCACAGTGCAGAGCCACACCACTGAGTATAAACCACGTCTTGCTTTGACTTAAGGATCCTTATTGAACAGCGCATTTGCTCTGAAAAACATATAATATTCATAATATATAATATAAGATTACACTCTGTGAAGTTTTTGTTGCTTTCAGAGGCATGCGCTGGAAAGGATAATGCTTCATATGAAATTCATTAGCGTCGCATAATAGAAGCCAAGTGTGATGACACTTCCTGCAACTGCCCAGACAATTATGATCTAAAAACACATAAAGAGGCTCGCGAGAATACACTGATGACACAAATGGCAGGAAAGCCTAATTAATCTTATTTTACCTGAAATTAAATCATGAATCATGAATGAATCTGCTTTTATACTGTCTGAAAGTGACAGGCCAGCCAGCACCACAGCTGATGACAAGTCTGATCCATCTGGTACTTCTCATAATTTTTCACTCAAAGTGAAGCACAACTGAAGAGAAGATGGTTTGCTGTCCTTTTTGGTAGTTTTTCTGTGTTTCAGCACTGTCTCCATGTCAGAGTCTAACAGAAATCTAATCAGCCTTGGACTTCTAAGGCTTTTACGGTTGTACAATCATTAACCTTAACACTACAGCGGTCCCTCGTTTGTCGCAGTAGTTACGTTCTAAAAATAACCCACGATAGGTGAAATATTTGTTTACAATTAACATAGATGTTTGATGGCTGTGAAACCCGTCACTACACACTTTAGACACTTTTCTCCAACAGGCTCGAACATTTCACACTTTTCTCTCTTGTTTAAACTCTCAAAGTTCAAACCTTCGTAGAAAAATAAGCTAGAGAATGAAACCGAAGGCACCCGCGGTTGGCTTTGATGGTGAAAAGCGGTTCATCGACTTTTTCTAAGTAAGTAAGTAAAGTTTATTTATTAAGCGATTTAGTTAAGTGATAAGTTAGTGCGGTTACGTTAAATGGTGCTTCTGAATGGCCCACAGGTGTGAATGTGAGTGCGGATCTTGTCTGTCTTTGCCCTGTGACAGAGCGAGGACTCTCACCCTATGGTAGCTGGGATAGGCTCCAGCCTGCCATGATCCAGAGAAGAATAAGCGGAAGAGAATGGATGGAAAAATAAATAAAATTGAAATTGAAAGAAATCCAGAAACTGACGGTATAAAACCTGTAACTCAACTCCACAAAAACCCAGGGTTTCCAGTAACGGGCCCACTCTATTAACTCATTCACTGCCAGGGTTTTTGAGCATTTTTACTCATTTTTGAAGAGCCACAGAAAACTGTGTGTTATGATCACATAAACGCTGAACCTACCAAAATGAAGAACAGACTCTCTTCTTCCATCCAAAAAAAAAAAGCTTGTTTCTACCATTTTCCGTTCTTTAGTAATCAGCTGTAGAAGAGAGGTGGGTTCCACCAAAAATGCCTGTTTTGACCACAAAAAGGGAGAAAACGAGCTTTTTGTGAAAAATACATTTCAAGCAGTCTGATGTTCACTGACAAGCTGCCCGAGGTTGTATTCTAGCCCCTCCCATTGGAAACGTAATGGCAGTGAATGAGTTAAGTTCCTAGGAATCCACTTAAATGTACTTATTATAATTTCCTGTCTTTACAAAGAAGCAAAATCATTCAGAATAACCGAAGCTATTAAGAGAATTTGAAGAAACATCTGCTATAACCTAATGTCAGAAGCATTTATGCATCATGTCTGAAGAGATATCTAATGAAGTTGATCTATGACCAGGCTGTACTTGCATGTCATACCAATTTATACCACAAGATGGTGCAGTGAGTCAACCGGGTAGGTCATTAAGAACAGATTTTTATGTACAATGGCACCCTGCGACAAAGACAATAAAAGTGCAGTAGTACAGATTCAAATACATTTACATTTATATGTACTGTTACAAAGTTGCTAGTAGTGGTGAAGGTTTCAGTTAGAGGTATATAAATAAAAGATATGTAACAAACCAGCTGTGCTGTGAACTGCTGCAACATAACAACTAATCTTGCGTCTTATCTTGGGCTTGCTGTCACGGTCCTGGGTCTCCTGACCCAGCGTTTTTAGTTCTTTGTGATTTTCGTATTATTGTACTTGTGTGATTTATTCCATGGCTTCTAGTTTTGATCCCTTGCCCTTCATGTCTCCCTGTGTGCCCCTCTGTGTATCTGTGAGCCCTCGTCTCTCCTTATGTTTTATTCCATGCTTCCCCTGCCCATCATGTCTAAGTTCTCCCCGTGCTCTCTCTTCCCCCTGTGTGCCCTCTATGTATTTATGAGCCCTCGTCCCCTTTCGTGTTTATTCCGTGTCTCCCCTGCCTGTTACGTTGGTGTTCTACTCGTGCTCTCTCTCCTCCTGTACTTCCTGTTCCACCTCTCCCGTCAGTGTTCAGTTCACCCCCGCCCTGTCTCGTTATGATTATCAGTGTCACCTGTGTTCCCCGTGTGTTCCCACTTCCCTCGTTAACCCTCTGTGTATTTCTGTCTGCGTCTCCCTCTGTTCAGTGTGACGTCGTCCCTCATGCCGTGTGTGGATCTCCCTGTGTCTCTCTGTGAATTCTTAGTTTGTGGTTTCCCAGTTTAGTTTGTATATTTGTTCCGCCAGCGAATAAAGCTGAGTTTTGAGTTCATTCCCTCGTGCCTGTGAGTCCTGCATTTTGGGTCCTACTCCTGCCTGCCGCACGGCGATTCATGACAGTACGACGTCACCAGTTATGGACCCAGCAACTCACAACCCCTCCGCTGAGCTCCGGGAGGATTTGATCTATACGGTGGAGTACCACTGTCAGGAGTGGGAGGCGCTGCCAGGAGACGAACACCGGGAGGTCGTAGCCGCCCGTCTACAGCGGATGGTGTCCGGACTCCCGTGGCTGTTCGGCGCGCTGCACCCCCACATCCGGGACTTCCTTGTTTCCACCGTAGGCGTCCGCCCGGAGCTGCCTCTCCAGTGTGAGGGGTCGGAGGACGTTCAGCCCGGTCCGCTGGAGGATTCGCGGCCCGGCTCATCTCCTCCCCCCTCTCGGCGAAAACGGCGCTCACGCCGCCGCCGCCCTAACGTTTCTGAGCAAACTCCGGTGGTGAGTGACACTAACTGTTTCTTCCATGCCACTTCCAAGTCGGACCAACTCGGACAATATTCTGCTCTCCAACCTATATATTTAGAAACCGTTTGTGTGGATGCTCCTTCGGACCCAGGAGTTAAGACTGTTTCATCTGGAACTGTTTATTCTGGAGCTATGTTTATTCAGTCAGCTGCCCGTCCGCTTTCAGCTCAGTCCCCTGCTCAGCAGCCGTCTGTAGCTCAGTCTCCAGTGTCACCTGCTCAGCAGCCACCTGTAGCTCAGTGTCCTGTGTTTCCTGCTCAGAAGCCGCCTGTAGCCCAGACACCAACTCCACCACCACCATTTTCGCCCCAAGCTCTGTTAGCCGCCCGGCCCGAAGCTCTGTTAGCCGCCCGGCCCGAAGCTCTGTTAGCCGCCCGGCCCGAAGCTCTGTTAGCCGCCCGGCCCGAAGCTCTGTTAGCCGCCCGGCCCGAAGCTCAGTCGCCACCTCCACCACATTCAGCCTCGCTTCCCATAGCACAGTCACATCCACAGCCTGACTTACTACAAACCTTATTTCAATCCTTAGCCCAGTCAATAGCTCAGTTGGTAGAGGAATCATCAGCCTTATCGACAGCTCAGTTAGCTCCCTCGCAGCCCTTCACAGCTCAGTTAGCTCCCTCGCAGCCACCCCCAGTGCAGTCCCCAGTGCAGTCCCCAGTGCAGTCCCCAGTGCAGTCCCCAGTGCAGTCCCCAGTGCAGTCCCCAGTGCAGTCCCCAGTGCAGTCCCCAGTGCAGTCCCCTTTAGCACAGTCACCCACTCAACCACCAGCACCACAACCATCACTACCTCTAGTTCATTCCCCTGTGAAGTCATTAACTCCACCACAAGCTCCATTTTCACCTCTACCATCGCTTCAGTCATCAGTTCAGTCCCCTGTGCAGTCATTTACTTCTCCACCGTTAGCAGCTCAGGTCCCCGTGTGTCCAGCAGCTCAGGTCCCCGTGTGTCCAGCAGCTCAGGTCCCCGTGTGTCCAGCAGCTCAGGTCCCCGTGTGTCCAGCAGCTCAGGTCCCCGTGTGTCCAGCAGCTCAGGTCCCCGTGTGTCCAGCAGCTCAGGTCCCCGTGTGTCCAGCAGCTCAGGTCCCCGTGTGTCCAGCAGCTCAGGTCCCCGTGTGTCCAGCAGCTCAGGTCCCCGTGTGTCCAGCAGCTCAGCTCGCACCTGAACCTTTGGCCCAGTTCCCCGTAGCAGTGCAGTTTTCTAGCCAGCTTAACATTGAGCCCGGGGTCCTAATCCTCTCTGGCTCTACATCAGCTCCTGCTGGAAGCTCGGATGAGCTCATCCAGGACTCCGCGGCTCCCACGCCGCCATCTACCTCGTCCGCTGGGGGTTCCAGTGAGCCCGGCCAGCACCTCCCTGTCTCCGCTGGAGGGTCCGAGGGGCCCGTTCAGCCTCCTGTCTCCGCTGGAGGGTCCGAGGGGCCCGTTCAGCCTCCTGTCTCCGCTGGAGGGTCCGAGGGGCCCGTTCAGCCTCCTGTCTCCGCTGGAGGGTCCGAGGGGCCCGTTCAGCCTCCTGTCTCCGCTGGAGGGTCCGAGGGGCCCGTTCAGCCTCCTGTCTCCGCTGGAGGGTCCGAGGGGCCCGTTCAGCCTCCTGTCTCCGCTGGAGGGTCCGAGGGGCCCGTTCAGCCTCCTGTCTCCGCTGGAGGGTCCGAGGGGCCCGTTCAGCCTCCTGTCTCCGCTGGAGGGTCCGAGGGGCCCGTTCAGCCTCCTGTCTCCGCTGGAGGGTCCGAGGGGCCCGTTCAGCCTCCTGTCTCCGCTGGAGGGTCCGAGGGGCCCGTTCAGCCTCCTGTCTCCGCTGGAGGGTCCGAGGGGCCCGTTCAGCCTCCTGTCTCCGCTGGAGGGTCCGAGGAGCCTGTCCAGCCGCCATCTGCGACCGCCTCGTCATCACCTGGCCCGGCTACATCCGCCTGTGCTTCTGCTACGCCTGGCCCGGCCTCAGCCTCTGCAACCTCGCCTGGCCCGGCCTCAGCCTCTGCAACCTCGCCTGGCCCGGCCTCAGCCTCTGCAACCTCGCCTGGCCCGGCCTCAGCCTCTGCAACCTCGCCTGGCCCGGCCTCAGCCTCTGCAACCTCGCCTGGCCCGGCCTCAGCCTCTGCAACCTCGCCTGGCCCGGCCTCAGCCTCTGCAACCTCGCCTGGCCCGGCCTCAGCCTCTGCAACCTCGCCTGGCCCGGCCTCAGCCTCTGCAACCTCGCCTGGCCCGGCCTCAGCCTCTGCAACCTCGCCTGGCCCGGCCTCAGCCTCTGCAACCTCGCCTGGCCCGGCCTCAGCCTCTGCAACCTCGCCTGGCCCGGCCTCAGCCTCTGCAACCTCGCCTGGCCCGGCCTCAGCCTCTGCAACCTCGCCTGGCCCGGCCGCAGCCTCTGCAACCTCGCCTGGCCCGGCCGCAGCCTCTGCAACCTCGCCTGGCCCGGCCGCAGCCTCTGCAACCTCGCCTGGCCCGGCCGCAGCCTCTGCAACCTCGCCTGGCCCGGCCGCAGCCTCTGCAACCTCGCCTGGCCCGGCCGCAGCCTCCTCTTCAGAGCCTTCGTCTGCCGCAGCCTCCTCTTCAGAGCCTTCGTCTGCCGCAGCCTCCTCTTCAGAGCCTTCGTCTGCCGCAGCCTCCTCTTCAGAGCCTTCGTCTGCCGCAGCCTCCTCTTCAGAGCCTTCGT
Source organism: Diplotaxodon limnothrissa (assembly GCF_057381915.1). NCBI lineage: Eukaryota > Metazoa > Chordata > Actinopteri > Cichliformes > Cichlidae > Diplotaxodon > Diplotaxodon limnothrissa. The sequence goes on along the minus strand of NC_140609.1, from coordinate 1,231,292 downwards.
CTGCCGCAGCCTCCTCTTCAGAGCCTTCGTCTGCCGCAGCCTCCTCTTCAGAGCCTTCGTCTGCCGCAGCCTCCTCTTCAGAGCCTTCGTCTGCCGCAGCCTCCTCTTCAGAGCCTTCGTCTGCCGCAGCCTCCTCTTCAGAGCCTTCGTCTGCCGCAGCCTCCTCTTCAGAGCCTTCGTCTGCCGCAGCCTCCTCTTCAGAGCCTTCGTCTGCCGCAGCCTCCTCTTCAGAGCCTTCGTCTGCCGCAGCCTCCTCTTCAGAGCCTTCGTCTGCCGCAGCCTCCTCTTCAGAGCCTTCGTCTGCCGCAGCCTCCTCTTCAGAGCCTTCGTCTGCCGCAGCCTCCTCTTCAGAGCCTTCGTCTGCCGCAGCCTCCTCTTCAGAGCCTTCGTCTGCCGCAGCCTCCTCTTCAGAGCCTTCGTCTGCCGCAGCCTCCTCTTCAGAGCCTTCGTCTGCCGCAGCCTCCTCTTCAGAGCCTTCGTCTGCCGCAGCCTCCTCATCAGCTGCCTCGTCTGGTCCAGCCTCCTCATCAGCTGCCTCGTCTGGCCCTGCGCCCACCGGGCCATGGCCGGCACGCCTGGGACTGGAGGGCCGCCGCTGCCTTCCGCGCGGTCGGCCTCCTGAACTGCTCCGTCGTCTCCTTCGCCGCCGCCGCCGCTGCCTTGCGCGCGGCCGGCCTCCTGAACTGTTTCCGCGTCGCCGCCGTTGCCTTGCGCACGGTCGGCCTCCTGAACTGTTTCCGCGTCTCCGCCGTTGCCTTGCGCACGGTCGGCCCCCTGAACTGCTCTGTGTTTTGGGTTGTTTTCTTGGGCTCCGGTGTTTTCTGTGCTCTTTGTTTTCTGTTCCGAGCCCTCCGTCCTGGGCCCCCGCCGCCCGCCCTGGGTTGTTTTCTGTTTGGTTTTGTTTTTCTGTGTTTGGGCTGTCTGGAGCCAGCCCTTGAGGGGGGGGTACTGTCACGGTCCTGGGTCTCCTGACCCAGCGTTTTTAGTTCTTTGTGATTTTCGTATTATTGTACTTGTGTGATTTATTCCATGGCTTCTAGTTTTGATCCCTTGCCCTTCATGTCTCCCTGTGTGCCCCTCTGTGTATCTGTGAGCCCTCGTCTCTCCTTATGTTTTATTCCATGCTTCCCCTGCCCATCATGTCTAAGTTCTCCCCGTGCTCTCTCTTCCCCCTGTGTGCCCTCTATGTATTTATGAGCCCTCGTCCCCTTTCGTGTTTATTCCGTGTCTCCCCTGCCTGTTACGTTGGTGTTCTACTCGTGCTCTCTCTCCTCCTGTACTTCCTGTTCCACCTCTCCCGTCAGTGTTCAGTTCACCCCCGCCCTGTCTCGTTATGATTATCAGTGTCACCTGTGTTCCCCGTGTGTTCCCACTTCCCTCGTTAACCCTCTGTGTATTTCTGTCTGCGTCTCCCTCTGTTCAGTGTGACGTCGTCCCTCATGCCGTGTGTGGATCTCCCTGTGTCTCTCTGTGAATTCTTAGTTTGTGGTTTCCCAGTTTAGTTTAGTTTGTATATTTGTTCCGCCAGCGAATAAAGCTGAGTTTTGAGTTCATTCCCTCGTGCCTGTGAGTCCTGCATTTTGGGTCCTACTCCTGCCTGCCGCACGGCGATTCATGACACTTGCTTTGGTTAACTCTCTTACTGAACTACTCAGGCCCCCCCAAAAATGTGTCATCCTTAAAAAATGTTCTTGCATTTGGTGCGTTGCATACCCTTGGAGTCCTATTGAGAAAGAAAAAAAGGCACATGAGTCAAAGAGCATGCCTGTGTGCCAAAACAAAGAATCAGTCATTAATTACTGTCTGTCCTGGGGCATAGTTGGATATGGCTCCAACTGTGAATTCTTCAATGCAAACGTGCTTTGTTCTTAATGTATTATGCCTGGGTGCCATAAAAGATAAAAGGTTTGAACTGAGAGGGAAAACTGTTCTAGGCTGACAGAAGGTAGAAGTATTTGATATTTTGGTGTTCAATAAATAGAATGCACGCACAGCACTTTGGCCTTATCTCTGCTAAGTCAAACACTTTCACATACGTAAGCATGCCTGGGCACATTCTCAGGCTTGCATACTATTAGTCCATCTACATTGCACAGTGTTTGGAACACATCAGCGAGTCCTTTAAACGCTACCTGAAGTGCTCTAAATGGCTTTTCCTTTGCGATCAGCACGGTGACATGTGGAACAGCTGCAGCTCAGCCTCACACGGTGCAGGGACAGCATACCGCAGTGCAGCAGCCACCAGTCTACTGTCACATTCACTTGTCTTTGGTATTGTTTAGCATTCGGCGATGACAGAGGAGTCTTATGAGAGGAAAACTAATGCATTAGTGTGTGAAATGTTTCTAGGGCCCATAATATGAGTGGACCAGTGTACAGATCAGTAGGACATGTCAGCCTGTGACAAACACCTTCACTTTTTTTTTTTTTTTTACAAATAACTGTTGCTATTTTATTTTGAGTCACACATAAGCTAATCTGCTGACTTTAAAAAAACAATGCATACATTGTTGTACCCACTAATGCATATTTATTCCAGGACTTGTGGTTCTGTGCACCAGAGAGTCAGTAGACAATAGCTGATGTTTTGGTGATTGCATTGTGGAAAACTGTTCTCCACACACTCTGTTTACTTGCATGCAAACGAAGCATGCTGAAACACGGCTGGTCCAAAGTTCCCAGACTGTAAGTGGACTACCAGGTGAATCCATATGCATATAAATCATACACCTGTGCAACGCTACCTGTGATAAGTTCATATCAGGCTCCACCAAACTGCATTATTTAATGAGACACATATTTTAATACTGCAAACTGACAATGTTAAAGTGATGCTAAAATGACAAACCCAGTGAGAAATTCCTCTCCTGTTCCCCTAAGCTAGTGAATTGTTTTCCTGCACCACTCTCTAAACAGCGATGCCATTTGAAGCTCATTTGCACACCCACACTACTCGCAGACCCAATTAGCAGTTAGTGAAAATGACAGCAGCAAATATCTTCCAGGTTTGTTGGTGGGGAACAAAACAGAGCTGCACAGAGACTGTTTCTGCACCTGCTTATTCATCTGTTTTCACCAAACAAAGAAACAGATTTTACTAACATGTTAAAACAGTAGTTTAACAGTGCTGAAGTCAGCCCTTCACTGACACACTAATGTAGAATTTCAGGTGTACACCCTTCACCTGTCTCGATTATTGTAACTCCGTTTTCACATTCATGTCTCAGTCCTCCTCAGCCCGTCTTCGACTGGTCCAAAACAGAGACTGTTTCAACATGTTGAGCTTCATTCAAGGCGTTTTTATCCAAACTGTGAAGAACTAAACATTCTATTATTATTATGAGAAGTATTAGTATAAGTAAAATTATTATTATTAGTATTATTGTTTTTGTTGTTATTGTGACAGTTTGCACTGTGTGAATGATCATGTGTGCCTTTATGCACCAGTTGGTGGAGCAGCCCTCCTGATTCCATGCTCTGCTTCAATGACAACAAATCCTCTGTAACAACCATATTATTTGTTAATTTAAGTGTTTCAAAATATACCTACATTACCTTTGTATCCATCTGTCCATGTAGATATGTAGGTAATCCAGCTACAGTAGACAGATTTACAAAAAGTGTACCAAATGAACAGGTTTAACTGTCTCATCCTGTTCACTCACACACTCGTTCTTTCATTATGTTTTTTTTAAAAATTGTGTTTTATGATATTTTTCATATTAAGAGGCTACACATGTAAAGGAATTCGCCTTTTTAACAAGGTGATTTCTTAAAAACATGTTCATTGTGCGGCTGTTTGGTACTGTGCAGTTTCCTCATAAAAATGATTGTATCCTAAAAATGGGCCTCGGGTCTACTTGGAATGTGGTGAGTCTGGGTTCACGACGTGTGAACGTAAAACACGTCTCATAAAAGATTGTTTTACAGAGACTGAGGAGGCTTCAGTCAGCTGTTGTCCTCTGCTCATCCTGTGCACCTGGAAACAAGAGTCATTGCTGCCACATTTCTCCACCCCAGTATTGTTTTGAACCTGTCAGTCACTCGTGATTCATTGATCATTCAAGTGTCCACAGAATAGTGTTGCTCTGTGAATACATGTGGATATATATGCAGGTTATATCATTAGAAATAGACAGGGACAAGCCCATCCACTTCAACAGGCTTGAGATCATGGACGATAAAACACCTCAATACCTTAGTGCTGTCTGGTGTTATTCTCCACACGATC